>NC_143437.1:6064500-6385500 GCF_987193195.1 Phasianus colchicus | reverse complement strand
TATCTGTAGGGACATAATCACAGACCTGGTGACCAGTGATATCAGAATAAATTGTTAGTTCAGTGTGAGAAATAACATTGTGTGGCGTATAATACAGAGACCAGCATAATGCTATTTGAGAATCAGAGCATAAGCTGGGAGCTGTGTAACAGGAGGAAGCGGGGTGATTGAGCAGATCACCAGACTGGCACATTAGCTGCTGCTCTGGGGCTGCAGAAGATGGCTTGCTGGTGGACTGCCTGCTTTTTTCCACGTTATTCTTCTGAGCAAACTTTTATTTAAATGAGATTGAAATCTTAAACTCAAAGTTTTCCCAGAGGAGATATCTAATGTAAGGCCAGCTGTCCTTTTCAAATGAAATTATTTATTAATCAATTTATTGTCATTAACCACTGGGAGGCACACCTGTAAAATCACTTTAACTGTACAAAAAAATCAGTTTCCCAGTCTCGTAGTTTATGTAATCTTGCTGCAGGCAGTTCATTTTGAAGAGAAAAGGATGACAGATTGGAGATTTTGCACACAATTCAGGAAGATTTTAAAAGTTTGTTTCCTCTACTAATGCTCTCTTAAATCACCTTCAGATGCTTTTCTGTCCAGTACCTGACAGAAATACGCATACCATCAAAGGTTTCTGTCTTATGGATACAGTATTTTACCTTTCACTGTCAGAGATGGCTGCATATTCCAGGTTGATGCTCCATGATGAACCTGACCCTGCCTTTAGCCAAAGGTAATTGCAGTGAAAGGTGCTAAAAAGTTGTCCCCTCCTCATTACACAGGGGCATTACGGTGTTTTTTTTCTTCCAGGGCCAATGGACTTTTTTGAGCTTTCTGTGTTTCTACGGGCAGAACACTTTTGGGTTGTGTTTTCCTTCTGTTTGGCCGACTGAGTTAGGGGCTCATTTGCTAAAGCCCACAGAAAACAGACCATGCATGAACTTACTTCAGCCCATTTAGGAAGGCACAGACATGATGGCATGAAACACTGTGAAGAAGCCTTTTGTGATGCAAGGAGCCTACTTCTGTCTCCATCTAAAAAAGATCAGCTTCAAGGCACACTTTGATAGGACCAGTGCTCCCAGAATATCTCAACTGCCTTTTGTGCCTCAGGGAATAATTTTTTTACAGTGAAATTTGGCATCCTCCAGTCCCATCTCATGTGTACATCTGACTAAAGAGATTAAGTCAGAAAATTCAACATCAGCCAGATGGAAATGTGCCAGCCTGCTCCTGTGAATGAAAGTTCCCCCTCAGCTGCAGTTGTACCAACTATGAGGGAGTCTGGGTATGGCAGATGAGACAGATGAAGAATAAAATGCTGAGAAGTCTCAGTCATTTCAGGAGCAAGTCTTAAAGATACTGGCACTTCTTGTGCATCAGAGCAACTTAGGAAAAAACTGCTCTAAGGTCATTTTGAACATTTTAAGGGTTCTTGCAGATGTCCTTTAGAGTTCCTTCCTCTATCTGCAGGTTGACCAAATCTCTGCATTGCTACAGCACTATATCCTTTTCATTTTGCCCAAGGCAGCCTTTTTGCTGGCTTTTTAAAGTCTTCTGATGTTGATAAGGAAATCTAAAGCTTGAACCGTGACATTGCAAGGCAAGAGTCTAAAACAATTTCTGTAATTAAAACAACAAGCTGCTGGTCATTGACATCACTTTTCTGCTTCCTAAAGGTGAACTATAGAAAAAGATCTAATCAGAAAAAGATTTAAAAATTAATCAAAAGAATTGGATCACCCAGGGTTGCTCAGAGGTGGTAAACCTTTCAGAACTCACATAGGGAAAAATGTTGCTTCTGAGCTGAGTGAGGAGAGGGTGATGCAAAGCCACTCTTCTGCTATGAGTGTTCTGTGAGTGGTCTGGTACCATTGTAAGACTGCCGTGGTAACTGTGTTATGAAATGATATATTTGAAGGCACATTGAAGCCCTCATTGCCTATCAATTCCTGCTTGACTCCTCTGCCAAAAGAAGTGACAATTCCTTTCTTTAAAAACATGCTGTGATTTAACGTTTACAGAAAAGATATTTCAACTCTTGTCCAGCAAATATGACACAACAGAGTAAGATGTTATCCATGTCCAAAAGCAAAAAAACTCCAAACCTCGAGTTTTCCACAAGTTTTTTGCACACTGTCAATACTAAATCAAGCATTTCTGTTTATCTTCTGAAAGGTCAATTTATTTTTTTTTAATGTGAGGATTGCTCACAGTTCCTCAAAGATCATTTCAGTGGGTCTGACAGAATTGGGCTTAATAGAGCCTGTCAGGCTGTAATACGAATGGCTGAACAGTTCCTTCTCTCCACCATTTATCATATGGTGAGTATGGATTTCCCATAGTACTGAATTAAGTATTCAGGTATTCATAACTTTTAAATATTGTCTTATTTTTATCATTCTTTTGATGGTTACAAAACGATGAATGATGGATAAAGCTTGTATTCCTCATTCCTCTCTTGCTCAGGGCAAACCACTAAAGCAAGATTTCTCAGAGCAGCTGGTGATGTTGATCACTTTGAGCTTCAAGGCATGCAGAGGAGACAGACTTGGTAACTCTGGCTATGCAATCACTGCTCTAGGCATGTCTGCTCTCTGAGCAAGGATCACATCTTTGAAATAAATGAGCTCCTAAAACAGACAGCGAAAAGCTGCTGAAACAGTGACACGTGTTTTTGATAACGTTAATTCCACAAGTCAGTATCAGGACTCTGTAGGCACTAAGGGCTCTTAATAGCCCTGACCAGCCTCACCTGGAGCCTGCATCCCATGCCCAACAGGTGTATGCAGGAGCCCAATTTCAGCTCCGTCCTATGCAAACCTCTCTGCCCTACCCCAAGCACACTACAGCTGTGTTCATCTCCCATCTTCCTCCTGGGTGGACCTTGAATTTATGCTGTAGCTTTGCTTTTGGAATTGTCTTGAGCTGTTCTGGCTTGCCTTTCAGTTTTTGTCTGGAAAATCATCTTTTGTTGAAACTCTTGCATTGAGAACTGTGGTTTAGAAATGTGGATTTTATCTTGACTCTTATCTTCAGGCTCAAGAAAGATTCAGGTGCTTGTTTTCAAAACAATTTTATGTGCTCTATGACCTTGTGCATGCAATGTTATAAGCAAATATAAAGTCACATGTATGTACCAGCTTTAGGAACTGTATTAGAATAGACAAGTAACAAAGTATTTTTATGGAAGAATTGTGATGCTCAGGGGAAAAAAAAGATATCCACAATTATTTCTGAGATTAAGATTTAGCAATATTTTTTCTTATAACTAAGGAAGTTCAGTAAAATGCACTTACTTGATGTTGCTGTAATCTGTCATGTAATTTTGCCGAGAGGCAAAGATTCCTCCCAAATCAATTCAGAGCTCTGCACAACAAAGAGGAAATATACTAAAATATGCCCCTGTATGTCTTGATACATGAATCAATTGTGTGGCCCGAGGCAGGGAGCAGAGATCAGAGGCCCATGTTGTTAGTTTTACTATTAGTATTAGAATTTTAAAGTTGCAGAAGGTGATGAGGATTCCATCAAAACTGTATTTCTAGTAGGTTCTCATCAGTGGAGTTTGGGAAGGGAATTTAACAACAGTTTATTCTTGGCTTGGTTACTGGCTTACTGGGTAGCTGTGGTTAATTTGTATGCTTCTCTGCTTTCCCACCCCTGAAATGAAAGGATAATATCAGTGTCCTGTGACAAATGTTTCAATATCTGAAGATGACAAGCACCATATAGGACATCATTTAAATTATGAGATTTCTACTATGTTAGTGCTTTATTCCTATGAAGTCCGTTACATGTATTAAGTTTACTATTCTCTTTGAAGCAAGAGCATGTAGTCTTAATTGGCTGAAAGTTCGGGGCAGTGTGTAACTGAGCTTGACTGATTTGTATTTAGGTGGTGGTAACAGCAACAAAAATGTGCAATGCTGTATATATATTATGATTAGGGATTTGTTTGTGGCTGGTGCAGGAAAGCAGGGAAGTCTTGAGCAAACCTTGATCTGGGGTGGGCATAATGAGTAAACTGACCCATGTCATCTGCAGGAGAGAACAGCTGGCCTAGAAAGCAGTGGTTTAGGTGAGATGGGTTTGCATTTGGCAGTGTATAGAAGTGAATACCATTCAAATACAGTTTTCAGATTGCTGCAGTATCAGAAAGGGAGATATTGATTTTTTTTGGATGATATGCTGAATCAGACCACCATTGACCAAAATGTGAATCCCTCTGTAAACTGCTAGATCAGCAAATACTGGATTGGGGTAGAAGCTAGTGTTTAAATTGATTTAACATTTATTTTCTAATAGGTATCACAGCAGACATAAATGTCTTAGCAAATGTTTTTCTATAATTATTTTGCTTGGTACAGTAACATGCATTATTCTGTCCTGAGATTGAAATTGGCTTGCACAATTCACAGAAGAAACTGCTTTTTCCTTTTGAAAGACTGTGGAAGGAAATTTTCAGAAGCAATCTTCCTTAAGTTCTTCAAGGTCTTTCAAAGTTTAAAATTATTATTATTATTATTATTATTTTCCGATTGAAAAATAGCTCTTTGAAGAGATTTCTCTGTGGAGGTGATGGCTGGCCTCTGGAATCACTGTAGAGGCAGTAAGATGCAGTGACAAGATAACTGCATATGTAAGGTTGCTCAACCTCTGGTAGTATGGCGAGTAGCTAAAGTCCTCTGATATAAATGCCAAGGATTTGACAGCGTGTCTTGAAGAAAACCATTGAAGAGGATGATAAAAATGTGAATTAAAAAGAAAGGGATTAACAGTAGATCAGTAGGTTACTTTGTTGTTCTGCAGAGCTGTTCTCAACAGAAGGCAGTTTTTAATGTTTTTCCCCACAAAAATCACTGTTGGGGAAATTAACATTTTCCTGGTATTTTGAAATAAAGGAAATTATTTCATCATCTGCAAAGGAACTCTGATATGTAGGAGTTTGGCTGACAGGAGAACTGAAATCTACTCAGGAGGGGAAGGCACAGCAAATACAAACTACCAGTTGGGGACAGATTCTGTCCTTAATTTTATACTTAGGAATATATTGCTCACCACCAAAAACTGCCTTTTCAAAATGTCTTGCTGTGCTTTTATATTTCAGGGCTTAATTCACTGTTTGGTTGTCTTCTCCACTGGGGAAAGCATCTTCACAGGGAATTGTTTCTGCTTGGTGGAAGGAAATTATAAAACCGTTTTTGGCTTGATGTTAAATCTTATGCTCACAGAGTATTGTCTTTACCTTGAGAAGAACTTGAGCCAAAAAAACAATTTCAGATGTTGATTTTTGGTGTTGTTATTTTTAAAAAGGTATAATGGGGAGTTCCCTCAGTTTGTGACTTGGGGGTTACTGCCACACAAACAAAATCACAGGTGATTGTCTTTATAAAAGCCAAGCAACTAGAGAGGCAGAACAGATATAAGGCAATCTGCTTTTGTTGGGATTCTGATGAACTTTCACACTTCGGGAGTATGGTAACAGGTACTGTATTTTCACAATAGTCACTAGATGTAGCTAAAAACCTAATAGATTATTAAGCAACAAGCAACAATCAGTGAGAGCGCTTCAGATTTTGACTGTAAGTTTGGCATAGGGACTTGCAAGTGTCTAATTCTGTGTGTTAAAATCAGAATGTCCTTGAGGTTGGTCCCTCTCCACTTGAAACTAATTTTGCTTCTCTTTGTAGGTCCTACAGGCACAGGACTACATGCACTTTGGTAGTCACTGTGCTTGTCTCAAGTGATGGGTGACTTGCCACTGATGCTGAGTAATGGTGCACGTGCTTCCTGGGTAGCAAACATCACTGTGTGTGTGGGGGAGACGGGGTCAGAGCCTGACCTCTATTCCTCAGGCTGTGTCAGGAAGATTTTGGAAAGCTGGCAGTGAAACGTGCATATTTCAGTGACTTAATAAGCCTGTGCTACGTATATGAAAATGGTGGATATTTTTTAAGTATTGGAAAGAGATTTTTCAGGGAATGAATTTGGCTTTAAATAAGAGGGTTGGTCATATGAACGATGCTTAAACAATACTGTTTGATGGTGCAGTTAAAGGTATCTCCAAGCAGATCTGTTCCAGTACAGTTAATGATAAATGCTGCTAAACACAGAGAGTTTAAAAACAGTGTGCATTCCCTTTCTTGCCAGAGAAAGTAAATTAGTGTCCACACAAATCAGACCTCTGATCTGCCTTACTTGCTCAGCTTCTCAACTGCCAGTTCTATAAGCCTCTTCATTGTGATGCAGCTCTCTCTTTTTGCCTGGAAGTTTCCCTCATATCACACAAGTTTTTATCAAGTAAACATCTACGTGCTCTAGTATGATTCCTCATAATTGCTTATCCCACTTTGCCTATTAAATTAGTAGTTACACTCTTGAAAAACAGGTCAGCAGTACAGGAAGAACTGAGAAGATTGGAAGGACATCCCAGTCCTGATCTCAAATGGACTAAGTCCAATTTAGTCTCTGCATCTGTTTACAATGCCAAATAAACAGCTCTGTACCATGAAAAACCATAGCAAGCCATTAAGGAGCCATTTTTAAAAGCTGAATAATGGAGAAATTAGTCTAGAAAGTGGCTTTTTGAAAGCTTTTCAATTGACAAAAGCAGCAAAAAAAAAAAAAAAAAGTCAAATCAAAGAATAGAAAGAGAAAATTATGTAAGCACAAAGGGTGACTTGTCAGAACGTGAATTGCTTGGGAGATAAACGTGGACAGTGGAAAAGTCAATGTACCGTGGCAATGGGGACAAAGTACAGTCCAGGCTGAAGATTCAGAACCCCACTGGGGCAGATAACCTCCAACAGAAGTTCTCTTCAATTAAAACTTTTGGTGTACTATGAAGGTGACTTAGAAAACAGCAATCAGAAAAGAGGTTTTGTTCTTAAGGTGCTGATAACTCTCTTATAGGGACTGCATCTAATGGAGCCAATGTAGTATCAATCACACTTATGGCTGGTGGCACAATGTCAAGCTGATTGCAGCTTCTGTTCAGGTCATGTTTCTTTTTTTTTTTTTTTCCCAACCTCCAAAATGTCAGATGAATCATTGAGGGATACCTAACAGCATTTGACTTTTCTTCTGGAGTTATCCCAAGACTTAGAAATACATAGAGACTAGAGTACATGGACCTGCCATTCCACTTGCTGTGCCTTCTCTAGTGGATTTTCAGGGCTTTTTCCAGCAGCAGTCAGGTCCTCAGTGACCTTGCCTCTGCAGCACACTTATGCCTGTTTCCAATGAAGGTGAGCATTGCTCTGGCAGAGCAGCAGCTGCCTGTTCTCAGCTGCTGCTGCTTTTTCTTGAGCATAATTAAACAGAGTGCAGACATGAGGAGAATCAGCCTCTAGAGCCATATTTGCAGCTCTGACTTAATTTGCAAGATAAGAAACGAAATTTATAGAATCATTCCAACACTCTTAGGAAAGATTCAGTAAACCCACGATACCATAAAGTTGAAGCAAGTTGCACTCTTCCCAAGGGCAGAGAGATTTTTATAATGCCTTCATGTGCACCCTGTAAAATTAAGACGGTGTTGGTAGATATGCTATTTAAAATCTCACTGGTAATTTTATATTAGCTTCAGTACTGCAGATGATTGGTTTAGCACACTGTGATCCTGAACATTTAATAGTGATGAGGAACACAGTTTATTGGAAGAATTGGTGTGGATCCATGGGAATAAGGAGAGGGTTTGATCTGCTTAAGACTTTATCCCCATTTGCCTGTTTCAGAAGAGAAGGTTAAAAGTCTCAAGCATTAAGGCATGAATAAATGCCAATTCAGAAGGCTGCCTGTGGGTTAAAGTAAATGGGGATTAAGGCTGTTTGGATAGCATGTTTCTTCCCATGAAGTGTTTTCTGTGCCATTCAGACATCTCATTGTCTTGATCTGACCATGTCACAGTCAGGATTCTCTTCATTCTTATCAACACCTGGCTATGGTCTCTGTGTCCTTTCCTACTGGGTGAAAAGCTTGCTGCTATTGTCCCTGCCTTGGTTTTGTATGGTTATACTGGGGTTTACTTCAGGGTACATTTGGAGGCATTTAGAGTTAAATTTTTGTAGCTAATAAGGTTATCCATAACGCTCTGTCAGCAAGGCATCTCATGTTGTCTTATTATCACCGAATTGTTGCAGCTGGTTGCCTCTTGTTTCAGGTAGTGAGAATGCTATTTCTCTACACCTCTATTTGGATTTTGGCATTGTTCCCTACCCAGCCTGGAAGCCCAGTTTGTGTGGATGCTCCCTTAATCTACAAGAGAAACACCACTGAATGGTGGGGAGGCTCCGTGGGAATTTCAGTCTTGTGTTTAATGCGGTAGGCCAGCAATACACTTAACACACTTGGTCATTCGACAGGGCTGCATGTGGAGAGACCACCAGTTCTTTAAGATTTGGTCTATACAACTGTGGAGCAGACATTAGCACAATACTTACAGATGGTCTTTGTCCCAGCTGAGCTACTGCTTTAGATTATGAATGTTTTTTGTTGCATTTATCCTTTCAAATGGCATGATTGTGTTATGACTGTGCCATGAGCACACAACTGGCAGAGTGAAGGCAAGCCAGTGAAATTTTGCATTGAGAAACTGTGCATATGGGAAAAGTGCCTGAGGGAGTGCTTTGAAACCAATGTCAATCTCTTGATGGTTGAAACCAGCCTAACTTCTTAATGGGAATTACTTACCAGGATCAGAAAAGCTACTACAAAAAGGAAACTAGGTGCAACATGACTGCTCCTGTACAGTATCTCTTCTTTCCTATGGGCTATGCATCAAGCATTGGAGTCTAGCTGTAGTTCCATATTCTGCCCATTTATTGTTTCTGCCAGAAGGGGAAAATAGAGGCAGAGCCTCCTAGAGCACTGAATCTTCCCCTGCTGTGCCAAGGCTACATGTACTTTTGTGTGCACTAACCTGAGTGCAACACCTGTCCTCCATCAGCTCTGCTTGAGGCCCCTGTGCTCACCAGACCCCAGTGAAGAAACTCCCAGTCCTTGGGCTGTGAGATGGGGCAGCATGCAGGGAGTTTAAGAGTGATGATGTCTTTCTGTGTGAATTTAAGAACCTTGACTTTGAAGTGAGAGATGCCTATGCAGGTCTTTGTAAAGAAAAAAAAAAAAAAGCCTTAGTTACTTTCCTCAGCAAAAAGCATGTGACTTAATTGCATGTTTGTAATAATCTGAGTTTGGTGATTTTATAATCCCTTAAAATGCTGTTTGGAAAGCATATTTTGGTGGATTAACTCATTGAACTTCAAATTCGCTGCAGTCTCCCTTAAAGACTGTTTTAAACCTGATTTACTAGATTGGTTGGAATGGCACATATCAATTTTGCAGGGCACAGAGCTGTGAATCCATTACTTTGTTCATTTTGAGTCTCTGCGGATGCTCCCAGGGATTGTTCATGTAATCAGTGCAGCCATTTTACACAGGGAGGATCTTGTGAATTTCATTAGATGTAAGATAAGCTAATCAGCCACCACCTGTGGCTTTTCCTTTGGTAACGCAGGGTAAAAGCTAAATGTTCCAGTGCTGTGAGTTTTATCTCGGGCACTAAAAATACCTCTGGTTACACTGAAGTAGGACTATTCATCTCAAACTTAGGCTGTTTACTCCTGCTGCAGAAAAGAAAAATGTCAGTGTCTCACTCTCTGTCAATCTGATCTGTGTATTTGCTGCCTCCCCCATTAACTTTTGAAAGAAGTTAATGAGAGAAAACACTTTGCTTTCTTTGTTAAGATAAATCCATTCTATGTCTTAAAGCTGCCATCAAAGATTGCTGGATAGTTAATCAAAGCTGAGGCTTAACCTTTCAAATCCAGCTGTTTTCAGCAGCAAATGCTTGCGGGTTGCTAATTGCACTTAGCCCCGATTAATAAGACTTAGAGCAATTCTCTTTGACTGCAGAGGGAACGGTTTTCAATTAGCATTTATCTTCTGTTTATCGGTGGCTTTCTGTAGAGTTGTGAGCTAGGACAGTTGTCCGGCATTCTCACAAGCTGCCTGGCAGACACGATGGGTATGCTGTTATCATAGGAGAACAGGGCAGATCTTCTGATGGCGTAAAACCATTATTGATTTGTTGTATTCACAAAGCTACCTAGCAGTCTGTCTACTCGTATTGGCACAGGTGACTTCTGCCATTTTTTTCAATACAATTTCCAGAAAGATGAACAGCAGAATAGGGCTTTGATTTTTCTGTAGTGCAGGGCTGTTCACTGGAAAACTTGATATCTTTTCGTTAGATACTTATCATTTAGTACAGAACAAAAATAAACTTTCAGCTTGTTAGCAAGGGAGTAGAGGGAAGGATTTATCATTCACTCATTTCCAACATTAGGGAACCAAGGCTCAGCTTGGTCTCCTTTTATCCGCTTGTTATTTGCTGGGTGATGGGGAGAACCAAACAAAATAGGGTACCAGTTTCTCTATGGTTTTTCATGTTATTATAGCTTTATTCTGCTTTGACATGCTAACCAATTCCTAATGCTCTTACTCCTGCATACCTAAAAAGACCATGGTAATATTGCATGAAAACCACAGATAATGGTACAAATCCTTTCTTGCTTTTCCACAACTATAGCATGAAATATCATGCTGCTCCTTGTTCGGCTGGCAGTGCTTCAGGTTATTGGAGTGAAAAGCCATAAAACTGATCCTTGACAGTGCATGCATATGAATTCAATGGTTTTGAGTGGATTAACCTTGATCCAAGGGGAATTACAACTTTGTCTTGATTTAGAATGAGTAGTTATGTTACCAAAGATAGTTAATTGGCTTGGAATGTTCTTCTCTGTGTGTATTGTGTTGCATTAGCTACTGTGCTATTCACAGAGAAACTGTCAGGATTTCTGTGACTTATCATCTCGTGGCCATCCCCGAGATAGATGGCTGACTCTACCTAAAACCTCAGCATTTATCTCAGCGGATCATGCAATAGAGGTGTGCAATAACTGCTTGTGATTTATTTCCTTTGTGAGGACAGTTATATTCAGAGCACCTGAGCTTTGCTCTGACCTTTCTCTGAGGGAGTCTCGCTTCTCAGAAATTGTAGTATTTTGATGATCTGAAATGCTGTAAATGGCAAAAACACTGCAAAGTTGGAGAGATTATGCTCCTTAGTAGTAAACAGATCTTAATGTCTGAAGTACTCTCCTTCATTAACACTGACAGCAGCGTATCTATTAACAATGAAGCATCACAGCTCATCTGTGTGCTGTCATCACATGGCAGCTTGAATGCTCGGTGAATTTTATGTGGATTTACAGTTTTTAAAAACCAGAATTACTTTGCTTAGACAGTAGTGCTAAGCAATAACATTTTGCACCAAAGCATGGCCTATCTCACCATCTCTTCGCAACTGAAAACTGCTTTTCTTTAATTCCACCCGAAGAATACATTGAGGAGAGCAGCAATAACTGGGGAATATCTTAGGCTCTGTGGATAGGAGGTAAGAAGCTGTTACTGAACTGGTAATAGGTGTATTTTCAAAAATATCATTTGCTGAAGATCAGTGCCTGGCAAATTGCTATAAAATAATAGAAAAGAGGATAGTATCTATATTACTTTTGTTGCTCCGTTCTCGCACTTCGATTTAGATTTTCAGTCTTATTAAAATCCAGAGGGCAAAGTAGCGTGTCTAAGAGTTTGTTTGCATACTGTTCCACATTACCTTAAAATAAAATAAAGGATCAAGCCTACAGTGTGTATAGAAATAATTTTATTCACAGCAATGTGAGGTACTGGTTGCACTTCAGACAAGCTCGCATTACAATTTCCATCCCTTCTGAGCAGCAGCTTACTTGGCAAGAGGAATTTGAAGTTAGTGAATAGGTTTTTAACTTGGCTTTCCACCACCAGACAGATTTAGTAGGACTGAAGGTCTGTTCCTACTGCCTACTGTGAGATGCAGGGAGAAGCAGGAAAAAAAAATTGGGAGTTAATGGAGAATTATGGTTTGGTGCGGAGGCCTAAGGTACCCTCTAGGTTTCCTGATACTTATGAGGATCAGTGTGTCAGAAACTCCTATTTATGAGTCTGTTGATAGAAGATCATTGAGGACAAGGGCATCCCTCAATTTCTCGTGTAACCACAGAAGACTGCCAGTCTGGCTTCCAACTAAAAAGCTCACAAATCCTGATTACATGTGGCAGAAAGGCAAAGGATTTCTGGTAGAGCAAAGTCACTTCAAACACTGTAGCAGTGTACTGAAAGCATCTCACATACTTTTAAACTAGCAAGCTCTGAAATAAGCAGATGAATTAGTTCTTAAGTTTTCCTTATATGTTCTTCAACATGATTTCCTAAGGATGTCAGGCCAGTATGTGTTAAATGTTTATAATACTGGATTTCTGTATTATGCGTTTCCCCCTTTCCCTGTTAAGTAGTCAATGTATGCTTCTCTTTAGTGCCAAAATGTTCAAGTAGCTCTTTCTTCCTGATCTTCTGTTAATTTTTAGATTCTCCTGCATATTTTTACACATCTTCAAAATTTTTTTTTTTTTTGCTTTTATCTGTGTCTAGCCATTCACACCATCTGCATCACACTGTGTAGAAGCAGTCTGCCTCAGAGCTGAGTGCAGAAAGCCAAACGAGCTTCTTCACCGCTCACTTTGCAGCCTTGTGGCAGTGTGCCATGCCCCACAGGGATTTCATTCAGACAGACATCAGCTGACAGCTCTGATATTGCACTTGTTGCATGCCAGTAAGAGACTGGTTTTGAGTTGCTTTTTTGCCTTCTCTGGAAAACAGACTGGGATACATCAGAAGTGCTGCTGAGTTACAGAGCATCACTCTTCAGTAGTACTTGTGTTGCCAGTAACTGTCATAGACTAGAACTGCAGAAAAGCAGTTCTGTGATCACAGTAATGTTTCCTCTGTGGGCTGCAGGTGAAGTAAAACTTCAAGCAGTCTGTCTATAGAAGGTCTATTTATGTTAGTGTCCTTGATAGTACTTAATTTTTTTTCCCTCATCAGAAGAAAAACAGACTGTAAAAGGATGCGCAGATGGAACTGTCTCACAGCTGGATGTAGGCAGAGCACAGTATGTTAGCAATTCTGGTTGCCCATGCAATCTACAGAACAGCTTCTGCATCCTAGGGCAGGGCTCAGCTGCAGCCAGAGTGTCTCCTGTGGGCTGTGGCTGTGCCCAGCTAATGTGCCCTGCGGTGGGGGCCCAAGGATCTCTGTGTCCTGGCCATGGAAGGACAAGGGTGATTGTGAGGTGATGCAGCTGTGCAGCCTTCTCCCTGGGGATCTGTGAGCCTTTCATCAGCCTTTTCTAATTGGCTGGCCAGAGCATGCAAACATCTCATGTTCCAAAATGCCATTTTTGTGACAAAACTCATGAAAAAGAGAAGAACTTACTTTGTTCCCTTATCTACTATTTATTTGTTCCAACACAAGCATATATTTTCCCCATTCACTTCTGCTGCTGCCTCATAATCATGATAATCTTTGAAGCCCACTGGATTGCTTGCATGGGAAATTGTACAAATTTCTGCCTGGCTTTGAAATTGGAGGGATAAGGCATTTATGGGAAGAAGTTATTGTGTTTAAGATCGTTGATGTTGTAGATCATGATTCATTGGTGTAGGGCAGCTGTTAGGTCCTGGCTTGAACTGGTGATTGTACACCTGGTGAAGGGCTGTGGCTGCCCAGGGAGCACAGAGAAATTGTTTGCAGCTGTGCTCCCCAGGTGATCAGAAGGGGTGGAATCAGAGTGGGACCACTCTGGGCACATATAAAAGCTAACTACTGAAGGGAGAGCAGCTTTTGGACCTGGGCTGCTTCCTGAGGAGTGCTGCACAGCTAGAAAGCTCCTTTGCTAGCTGGGTGAGTTCAATTCTTTCTTCTGTTTATCACTCTTGGCCTACCTGTGAATGCTTTACCTGATATTGCTAAGAACCTGTCAGAACCAATTTTGCTTCTTTGTGAGCAGAACAACTGGCAATACCTGTTCTCTGTTAAGCTCTGTGGATTTAACTGAATTTATGAGACATGGCTATGCCCTGAATGCAATGACTGAAAGAGATGGAAATGAAATCTGGAAATAACCTTCTCGAAAATATCCTTTCCAATTGTACCTTCAGTACCTATGCTTGCTAGTTTAGTCACTGCTGGTGGGACTATGAGATGTTAGTAGTAGAAAACATGCTATTTGTTAGGAGGAGAGGACAGCCACAGAGGATGCTGCAATTCAGGAGTTTTCAGTGCCATTTTAGCAAGAACCATTGGCGATGGGTGAATGGTTGGACTGGATGATCCTGTGGGTCTTTTCCAACCTTAGTGATTTTATGATTCTATGATCTCAGCAGTAGACCCTCCACCTTAAGGGCAGTATATTGATGCTTGCACTCCTCTTTCCCTTCCAGTTAGGGTTCCTAGGCACTGATCTCTGTTTTGGCATCTGTAATTTCAGTATCAGTCTGAGTTTCCAGTTGCTGCCAAGTGTAAGATTTGTAGAACTTGTGAAGAAATGAATTGCTCTTGTTAATTTTGTATCAAATAAATGGTCTCGTGGCTATAGAAACATGAGTTTTTCATTCGGAAGGAAAATATGTTGAACTTTGCAAACCATGATAGTTCAATACACACAACTTCCAGAAATTGTTTTGCCCTGACCCAGATAATAGAATGTCACCTATTCAATGGTAAATTTAAATAAATAATTCATGTAGACTGGGCTGTGGCATCCAAATTGCTACTTCGGTATCCTCTGACTTGTCAGATAATTACTTTGAAAATTGTTTAACTAGTTTAAGCACTGAGGGTTTCTGAAAGGATTATACTTAACTGTATGAAGATGTGTTATTTAGTAGATATTTCACCCACCTGACCTACAAAGATTTTTGCAGAGAAGACAAGCTAGTATTCGATGCTTGCTTATCTTTAATCCACGTAGACGTTATATTGGTTTTGGGGAATTTGTTTTCATCTATAAAACACAATGAGTAAACTGTTTCTACTAATTAAGCTCATAATAGAGCAGTGAGGAAGACATTTTTTAATGGTCATTTCCTACCTGCTTTTCTTATCTGCGCCAATAGCTGTGAGATAACCTTTCAGATGTTTCTCTTGAGCTAACCTACAGTGTGAAAGGATCAAGAGATGAGGTACAGTACTTCTACTGCCTACCAGAACCCTCATCAGATCACTTTTGGGGATGATTCATCAGGGCAGAGAAGCCCCCACCAAACATCCTCAGAAATAGCTGATAGTGGGTTTGATCCTGAAAGGCGTTTTGCCCTCCTGTGCTCGGTTCTTGACAAGCTTTTGCTGGGCTTGCTGGTCACTGTGTTGGATGCAGTCACACCCTGGAAGGGGTACAAAGTAAAGGTTTTATTTCTAAAAAGAAGTGGGGCAATCCTCAAGTCAGTGCTTGGACTTGAATTTTCATTTCCTATCGATACTAAAAACAGATCTTGGCAATGACTTGAAGTTCAGGCTATGCACTGAACGTCCCATTCCCACTTCACAGAACGTTTTGTTGTTGTTGTTTTAGTGTTTTCTATTCAAACCACAACTTGTGTTTAAGGCCAATTTGCAGCTGAATGCAAGGGCTTCTTAACTTTGACTCCAAATCTTGGTACCAACACTACCAAGCAGTTATCATGCCATTGTTTGCACGATTATAAAGCATTCCTTAACATACAAAGGACTTTGGTGAAATCTAACACAATAAAGGCTTTGTTCAGAACTGGGCACTGCAACAGTGGGTACCCATCAGAGAGAACCAAAGGGAAAATCCAGTCTTTTCAGGGACACACTGGGGCTGCCAAAGGTCAGTCTTAGGATCAGTTTATGCCATATTGTTCCTTGCTGAAAGGATTATGGGAAGCAAGATGGAGTTTCTGACATGGTCAGGTTAATGCCTGAGCTATGAGCACTGGAGCTGCACACATAGGCTCAGAAAATGGGATTTAAGGAGGGGGGACAAAGGCCACAGAATATAGAACCGAGAAGGAAATCTTCAGAAATATTCCCAACTATTAGACAATAAAAAAGTAACGTTTCTCATACATCTAGTAACAGGCATTTGCTTTCCCAGGGAGGCTGAATTTCAACACTTCATATCTGCCTCACCTGATCTTTTGTAATTATCTGATTGTTTTTGATTACTTGAGATTGTCTCGAGGGGCGTGGATACAAATAACTATTAACTTGTGCATTTTGTCACTTGGGAAAGATAATCTGTTTATCTCTGCAGGCAGAAAAACGTCATCAGATACTGAGACCTAGGCAGCCCTAGAATTATGTCTGTGCCAGATCAAGGCGGCTTGTTTGGTGCATTTGGGATTTGTCTGTCTTTTGTGTGTGTGTGAAGGAAGAACTTTTCTTCTCAGGGAGAAATCAACCATTTCAACACAGCCTTTTTTCTTCTCACTCACCCATTTTTATATAAAACAGTGAAATCTTCTTTGCTTGCAATTAGGATTCTTCCATGACTGGTTTGGGGTCAATATGAGCAGCTTTTGCTGCAGTGCTCCCAAGTTAGTGGGATGTTGCTGTGCCCAATGAATCATTACCAGCCAGATTCACTAGATGGACGAAGTTCTCCAGCAAAGCACAGGACAGCCTCTTTTGACTCTGATGTCTGACAGACGAGAAGTTTCAGATCTTACCAGTTCAGGTACAAGTATCTTCCAGACAGCTCAGGCTGCCATGCTACACGTTTTGTCTTAAAAGAAATTTTTTTTTTTGTTTATTAAGATTCCTTTAAAGAATCCTCAGCCCTGAGGAGGCTTTGTTTCACGTGTCTTACCTGTGCTAGGAAAGCTCCTTGTCGCAGTATTGCTGTTAGTGACTTTCTAATCATTGACAAGATTTTTGATTACAAACAAAAGTACTACTTATTTTCCTCTTACAGGCACCAAATATTGCTACAGGCAACATTCTTATTTCCACCACTGTTTTTCTCTAGTTACTACCTCATTTCACCATTAATGAGAGGGTTTCAAAGAAATGTAGCCTAAGCTTTCATCTGGAATTACAGGGTGCTTATGTACAATACAGTAAAACACCCTTAGTCTGAAACTCTTACTATTTGTAATAATTAACAGAGTGATTTGATTGTAGTTGTTGTGGTTTTTTAGTGATTTTTCAGTCTGAATGTCCCACTATGAATGATGCAGTGCAGTTCTTGACTGCAGTTAATGCTTTTTGATAATTATGGCAGAAACTTGCCCCAGACTGATTCTGATGAGAACAGCTAATTTTTATTGAATTTCTTTTTGTGTGTGTGTTCACAGTTCCCAGCTGTGTAATGTAATGGTCCTGCAGTTCATTTGCACTCACCTCCCATGTTGAGACAAGGACATCTTGTGCTCTGTACTCAGCTGCTACTATTTTAGACCTAAGATGGATGATGGGTGCAGGAGAAGAAGGGGGAGGAAAGGCACAGAGAAAGTTGGAACCCAGCAAATAAAACACATTTTAAAAGTAGTTTCATTTCTCAATATTAGCCTTTATTAACAATACTGCAGAGTTTCTATAGCTTGGAGTCTTTTGCACAGAAGTCTGGGTTATAGGGGAAGCCTTTCACTACAAAATGGGGTTGGGGATCTTACGGAGATGCCCAGCCTCTCT
The DNA here is from genome assembly GCF_987193195.1 of Phasianus colchicus. Taxonomy (NCBI): domain Eukaryota; kingdom Metazoa; phylum Chordata; class Aves; order Galliformes; family Phasianidae; genus Phasianus; species Phasianus colchicus. The sequence continues at coordinate 6,367,905 of NC_143437.1, read as the reverse complement.
GCATGCCCAGGTGTGATGGACAACTCAGAAACTGGCTGTGTGCTTTTCCATAGCTTTGAACACATGGAGAGGACAGCTGTGATGTGTTATTGCTGGGGGTGGATTTGTTGCTTTCCTTGAGGTCAGTGCAAGCACATTTCTGCAGGCTCAGGATCAGAGGTGTCAAAAAACGTCAGTGAAATAAGTATTGCAGGGACCGAGGCAACACCTTATGTTCTACCAAATTATGAAGCTGAAACAAAACTAGCTTTGCCTTTTCCTAACGTACCTGTTGCTCAAGTAAAATATATTATTTCTTCTGTAACTCTACTCGTGAAGTGCAGGAGCCAATTAGAAACAGCTGTTACACGTGTTGAACGCTTTAAGACAACTCATACATGCTTTATTTAGCTCATCTATTTTTGCATTATCACTCAAGTATGGTGCATGATCATATAATTACATACAGATAAGCATTAATTAGTAATAATGCTACAGCTGACCTTTAAGTCAGTTTCTGATATGTATTTTTCCACTGTACACGTTCATTATTGCCTTAATGTCTCTTAGTAATACCTCCACAGTCTAAATGACAGCGGTACAGCTCGCTGGTTTGATATTTCTGTTTTGTCTATGCAGGAAAACTGCTGGAAAAGACAGCCTATCATTTTAAAATCAGCTTTGTGGGGTTCCTACTGTGTGTATGTGAAGTTACAGCAGAAGTGGTGTGATGAGCAGCACAGCTGAAGGCAGGTCCATAGCAAACATCAAAAGCCAAGCAGTCACTCAAGAAACAGTTGTGGGGAGCACCAAAACAATGTGCTTTGCAGACAGAAATACCTGTTGGCATGCTTTTTGAAAAGATGACTGTTTTTATATTAATGATGAACTAATCCTTTGAATCACCTTTAAGTGTATTTAAAGGTATTCAGTGAAGAGTTGAAACATGGTGTCTAATGACTAGTGATGAAATTCAGTGATGTGTTAACACTGCTTTATAAAACTGAATTCTCAATAATAACAACCATTCTTTTTTAATTCTGTGGTCCAGAACACATACTTTTCATCTGCTGAAAGTAGGAGTGTTCTTTATGCAGCCTATTGAAATGTGCTGGAACAGATGTTTCTTCCCTAATTATTTAGTAATTACAGTTGCCCAGAGCATTAGTAGACTCAGTCTGTTTGACATCAGTCATTCTTTTATAGGGCTGGGAATATCTGAGGGCAGAAGTCTGTGAGATGTTTCTCAGAGAGGCACCATACCACCTTTTGATCAAATTGTATTTAAGTAGGTTTCAGTTGTTGTAAGCAATATGTATAGCGGGATAAAAGTAGATATAGACTGTCTTGTCAGCCTTTCTTTGTGCATCAAAAAGTTAAATAAACACTTGTGTGCTGTATGCAGGTCGAATATGTTTTATGAAAGGGCTTCTAAAAATGTGATTCTATCTTGGGTTATGTGATTTTTATTTCTTTTCTCCCTGAGACTTCTGATATTTTATTTCCTGAATGATCAGGTAGCATGGTTGAAGGTGTGAAAGAAAGTTCTGCTTAAAGGTTTAAAGGATGTTCTTTATGCTTTTTAAATGTTTCTCTGAGATGAGAAAAGGTACAAAAGAGCTTCTATTTAAAGCTGGCAGAGACCTAGATGTCCATTGTCTAACTGCCACTGCATTCTGCAGTTCTGCTGTGACATAGTTTCTTAAACGCTTGAGTATGGAAATGTGTGAGAATCATAGAATTGTGGGATGGTTTAGGTTGGAGGGGACCTTAAAGATCACCCAGTTCCAACTCCCCTGCCATGGACTGGCTGCCCCCCACCAGCTCAGGCTGCACAGGGCCCATCCAACCTGGCCTTGGGCACCTCCAGGGATGGGGCACCACAGCTCTGGGCAGCAGTGCCAGGGCTTCCCCAAAGAACTTCTAGAATTTCTTCAAGTTTGGAAGAAAGTAAGAGCGCCAGTGCATGCCTGTGTTTTCTTTGTATCTGATGTTCCACAGAGTAATGATGTTTGCGTGATGTAGGAAGTAACCCAGTGAGGCAAAGCGTTTCCTAAGGGGAGGAAAATATGCTGATGAATGTGGCCTTCAAACCTGTGTAAGGCATCATCACTACTGGAGCACATGCTAATTGTGATTCAACCACAGTTGAGAGGTAGTGCACTGGGTGATGGAGCATATGGACATACTAGTTCCTGAATCCATTTCCTTCTGGGGACAGGAGCAGGTTGTTTCATTGTTTCTGCTCCCATCCCTCTCTGGCTGTGATGTGCATAGGGCTTATGCTGCACACATACATAAGACAAATTGGTGTGGGATGCTGTAGGATACCAGGATAAGCTTATGGGGACTCATTCTGTTTTTTATAAGCTGCATGTTACAACCACCTCATTTGTGATTCATTGGAGCATGTCTGCTCCAGCTTGCTTACATCAGTGCTGTATTGTCATCTGCAGTATAAATGGATTTCAGTTTTTTTTGCTTTGGATGATGAGGAGAGCCCTGGTCTCAGATGGAGACCATGTAAGACATCAGAGTTGCAAAGAGTTGCAATTTAAGAGAAATAGTAAAGGAAAAAAGAAAAAAAAAAAACCTACTACTCAGAAGAAGACAGTCTAATGCAGATAGCCAGTGCTTTCTCCACTTGCTTCTTAGGAAGAAAGCTGACTTAACTCTGTTCCAGTCACTCGGCTAAATGTGAGATAGCTGTCATCTGCATAAGCTAATACAGACTCTCTGTAATGACACTGAGTCTGTTAGTTCACTGTGGGGTTTCCTGGCAGGCAGTATCATGCTACATTAGCAAACTTCCTATGACTTTAGTAAGAAATTACCCAATTGTTTGTTTACAGTGGCTTTCCTCTCATTACTCTGAATAGAATGTGCGGCATCATCAAAACACATTTTTTATGGTCTTTCTCGTTCTTAGGCATTCCTGTTTAAAACAAAAAACCATACACTGTGAGTCAGAGGGGAGAAGTGCGATTGACATGGGGAAGGAAAGAAGAAAAAAAGAACAGAACATGTACTAGAGAAAAAGAAGATAGAGAAAATGAGAAAAGTATTGGTCTCTTAATGAGCTGGGTAGTACTGAAGCAGATGAGGGACTGCAGATAAAACTGAATAAGTTACTTTACAGCAGTGGATAGGATGAAGCATGTCAGAAAACTAATATGCCTTGACTCCCTCCGGGTTCAACTTCATACTGCAAAGCAACAGACCTGAACTGGCATAAATTAGTATGAGATGGGAGGTGTCACTGGTTTGAAGCTTTCAGTTCTAATTGCGTGCACTGCTCTGCTTACATCTCTTGGGAGTAAACTTAGTTATAAAATATGTGCTATTTCATAATTAGTTTTTGCAGGAGGAGCAGCTCTGGTCTCTGCAGGCTTAACACGTTTGATGATGTAATGGCTGCATTGTCTGCCCCAGCGTTTTCCCTTTGGAATCAGGCATGGCCATTAGAGGTCTCTCTCTGAACCTCCTGGCAGTCTTCTGCCAAGTGTTGATGGTACATTCACCTCTTCAGTGATGTGGCTTTGCTAAAGTGCTCTTTGGATGTGGGGAAGGTTCTGAAAACCACCTGCTGCTATCTGGATTGGTTTTCTGGGTGGAATTGTTCCGTCCAATCCTTTACTCAAGTGATTTTATGATTAATCCTTTAAGCAAAGATATTTGTTATTCTCCTCCTAAGAGATTTTAAAGAAACCCTGCTTCAGTTATGATGCTCAGCTCTCAAGTAAAAGCATAACTTGTAGGGTTTTTACATGTTATCTAATGTACTAAATATGTAAATGACTGGTAAATCTATAGGTATTGCATTTTTCTTTGCTGAACGTCTCCCCTTTCCAACAGCTTTGCTGAAACTTGAGTGCTGTTTCAGTTCAGCTCTTACTTCTCACATACAGGTGGAGACCATGCTATAGATATTAAAACCTTCAGGCACCTCACCTTCTTTCCTGATTTAAAGAAATAAGAAAAAAAGCAAAAAAACACCAAAATCTTTGTAAAATCAACCCAATGGGATAGCTCTATGGTCACCACTGTTCTTATTCAGCCCTGTGGTTATCTGTTCATGTGTATATATGATAAAAATAGATGTAGACACTCGGGGATTTTGCTTTTATTTGCCTGTGTGTGTATGGCATCTGATTCTCATGCCCTAAAGGCTCTTTATGCTACTCCAGTAATATAAGGGGCCTTTAAACATTACTACCTCATTTGAAAGGATTGCCATAAAAAGATTTGAGCGTAAAGGAGAATCAACTTTGTTGCAGTTTTATTGGGAATTAAGCCACTGTAAATGCACAGTAATGTTCTGCTTAAATTGGTGTAGTCATTAAGAAGGGATATTTTCTATCCTAGAATGGGTTCTTTGCAGCCTCCGTTATGTGAACCCAGATCTGTGATGTTCACCATAATGCTGGGCCCATGCAGTGCTCAGAGGAGATGAATTTTCTGGCTGAGAGGACTCTGAAATAGTGGGATCTCATTCTGGAAGCTCCTTCTGGTGAGTGAAATATTTTTCTACTTAAAAATCTTGCTCAGAAGGTGGCTGTCTCTGGATCTTTCCTCTCTGAAAAATCAATACGTTTTAGTTTCTTTCTGAAGCCCTTAGTACAGTGTTGAGGATGTTGGGTTTGTTGATACAAGAATAATGAATAAACTGGTCTGTCATCTTTGCTGTGCCTCGATAGCATTGCTGCTGCTGCTCAAAAGGGGTTTGATTCAGAGGCTGAAGGAGAGACTCATCAGTACACAAGTGCTCTGTCCTGATAATAATTTTGGTACAATGTTCTTGGAAAAAATAAAACAGCAAAAGGTCAGTTTCGGGCTGTCATGATATCTAGGTTAGATTACCTGCTCCTTGGAAGGAGTGAAGCAGTATGAAAGGCGAAGGAAGAAACAGTTCTGCATAGAAGCTGGGCACCATATTTTTGTTTTGGCATTGAATTTTATGGCTTTGGCAATGAAGTAGCATTTCATTATCACTTGCCATATCACAGACCCTGAGGGTCTGTTCTTAGTTCTGAGGCACCGTGTGTTTCTGTCACAGTAAGAGCTATCTTTATATATCACACAAGGAATAACATTCCTAGAAACCACATTTCAAAAAATATAGATCTGTAAGTGTATTGAGAAATCTCATTCCCTGTATTCTTCTACTTCTGTGCGGCAGAATAAAAAATGTAAAAGAATCCAAATAAATAAAAAAACACAGAAAAAATCCCAAACATGATCTCTTACCTTCTCCAGTATAGTATTATCTTAGTTCTTTCTGTTGTTCTTCCTCCTAGAGACTGGTGTAAGTTGTAAGATCTATTTTTCATTCAGGACTTTTTTTTTTTTAATATATATCCGTAAAATTAACTTATTCATTATTCTGGAGAGTAGAGTTATTTAGAATGAAATTTGCCTCTCTTTTAAATGACAGATTGATGCAGGGAATCCCATGTTATAATTAACCACTGTGACAACAGACATTAGTGTTTTCCCTTTGTATGTGTGTATGTATGTGACTTGAAGACCTCATCTGTATTTTTTTTTTTCCTCTTTCCTGTATTCATATACAATTGGAGGATAAGCCCAGTGTGTGTTTGCCTGTCCATCCTATGCACGTTGACTGTTTAGTGGAAAATGGGGAAGCCAGATTGCATGCATGAATATCAGGCAGCTAAAAATCCATTTTACTTAAGCAAAATAATCCTTCAGACTGGCCTGCGAAATGTAGGATGAGAAAGAAACCAGGTTTACTTCTGTTTGGATAAAAATTGATACCCCCACAGACTAAAGGTTAAATGCTGGATTAAAAACAAAGACATTTTGAGGTGACTATCAGTAGTTTAATGTACTTTTCTGTATCTGGACTCAAAGTACTTCTGTACATGGTTAGGAATTATGTTTTTCACTGCAAATAGCTACTTATCATCACCTTCAAGGTTCATAGTCATTTCTTACTATCCTGATCAATACTTTTCCCTGGTTATCTTTTTCAGCATTTTTGTACCTTGTGCTATAGCAGTTTGCCTGCTGCTAGGTTAAGCTTAAACTGCTGCACTCAAAAATTGCAATGATTTTGTGTGTGCATACTGTGATAATTGCAAAAGAATGCAGAATGTTAACCTCACATCAGCTCTCCCCTTCTTCCCTTTGTAAAAGAAAAATCCAGAATCCTAAACATAGCAATATTGTTGTTTTTATTTCCCATACTTCTTTCGGTTAAAGTAAAGCACATTTGAGCTACTTCTAAAGGAGCTGAATTTCTTTTTTTGTCTCGAACTTGATGATATAAGCTTTCAGCACTCAATGCAGTGGATACAGATAGTGAAGGAAAACCAGGCTGCTGAGTGCAGACAATAACTGCTCTGTACTTTTACAGGATTGTTACCTATTTAATCTTTCTGAGCACTCTTCATGCTGATCTTAAGTATACTTCCACTTCTATGATAGTTGCATCAACACACCTCTAGTAATACCCTGCACATTAATGCCTCTAATCATCTAAACTTTCATAAATGAATCTAACATTTTGCATGGCTAGCACCCAGACCAGTTTGCAAATGTTTTTTTTTAATCTATTACATAAAATGTCATTTTTTTTTTTCAAGTAATAAATGCTTCTCCATCCTTTTCCTGTATGCTTTAGAGGCTAGTGTCCTGAACTTTGCATTGACATTGAGGGATTCATTATTGTTTTGATCACGACACTGACATATCTGTTGTGTGAGAACAGCAGCTTGACCACATGAGTATACGCTGTTAAAAAAGTAAATAATTCAGTGCTAGACAATGATTTCTAGTGCTTTTCCTTCTGCTTTTATCATCTTTCAGAGGGCATTTCAGCACATGTCTTTCACATTCTCAGTCCTTTATTTTGAAGAAAGGAAATCAGTGATATTCTCTGTTATGGGTGTGCTGAGCTGCCTCTAGCCATAAAACTGGTGCAGCACTGCAAATCCTTTTCAACATCATTATTCTTCAACAAGAATCAAAACAATCCTCCTGATTTTGGAGATACCCCATCTGTGCTTTTTGATTTTAAACACAAATGTGCCACACTTAAACTACTGACCATCCTCTCAGTTTGGGAGTTTTATTAGCAATTGGGAGGGAAAAATACTGGCTCTAATTAATCCACTTTGTAATGATGCTTAGCCACTTTGGGAAGAAGATGTTATTGGTTGGACTGTTTATTTACTTAAACTGACAGTAAGATCTTCAAAGAGCAGCCAGTGCAATTCCTTCAGAATCCATAGTGTACTAAAGCAGGCATCAGATTTGCTTCTCCATTAACTACTGTTCTAGTATTCTTCAAACCAGTGCTTAACTTTATGTGCTTCCCTGGCTTTGGGTGCTTTGAAATTGCCTTGTTTTACCAGCCACTTAAATGCTGTGCTATCAGCCCCTTAAAATCATAATACTCATCTTTAGTTACATTCTTTACTCAGTTTATTTGTGGATCTGCAGTACTGTTTGAACAATTTCCTTCGACAGTACTCTGCGTGAGCCAGATGTCAGTCAGTTCTGGAAGGCTGCACTCATCACACTGTGTCTGTGCTGAAGGCCTTCATGTTCTTTGTGAGTGCTGTGTTGAAAGATATCCACAAAAAATCGGGATGAACATAAATATTCTCTGCGGAAGAAGAATAAAAGTAAATAATACATAAAAACAGAGATGCAGATGCTTTGAGCTTGATTATCAGGTTTCTGTCCATGGTAATGTTTGGCTATTTTCTTCTGAAAATTTATTTCTAGAAGTTCGTTATCTAGCACTCAGACTTCCATGGTTATATTTCAGGCACTGTTTCATGTCTTGCAAGGGAGTCTCAGGCTGCCTTTGGGGTCAGAGGATGCAGCACTGCTTCCTTACTTCACATAGGATTGCAGGTGCCTTGTTGGCTTTCAAAGCACCTTGCGATGGGGTGGTGACTGACATCAGGTTGCTGCAGTCCTGCTGTCTGTATAATGCTAATCTAATTTTCTCTTCATGTTGTGATGCTGAACTTAAAGGTGTTAATGACTAAGTAGGCAGTAATAAAAAAAAAAAAGCCTCAGACAGTGTTTTATAGGGTGAAAAGTTGAAAAGAAATACTGATAGTGACTATGTTGGCCTTTCTTGGGGATATGGGTAAGCAACACAACAGCAAGTACTGCTTTAAGTTCTCAGTCAACAATTCCAGCTACTTCAGCACTTTACTGGGTGCTATGTTATAATAGTATCTGCAGCATGAGTGGTTCCCTATCTGTAAAGGCTTACTGGATAAACAGCAGCCTTTGCAGAGAAATAAAAATGAGAGTGTGCATAAAGGATGGGAGGAAGATACCAGAGATCTAATGAGCTGAAAGTAAAGCATTTGAAATATAATTACGTGAAGAGCATTTTTTTCCCTTGTGATTTTGTTTGAATAATGAGGACTGCATTATCTGCAAAGAAATTGGGAAGTAAATAACAGTTACTTTCAAGAAGGACAAGATTTAAAGCATAGTATTTGATTTAAATGATCTCCTTCTGAATTTGAGGTGCCAGGGAAATAAGCTGAAATCTGTTTATGTCAGATGGACCAGGTCTCTTGTTTACACAACAGCATAATTCCAATTAATTTCATGGTAGCTGTTTTGATTTATTCCAGTATGCAGAGCAGCAGTTGCAGAAGTACTGGGCTGCCTCGCTTGCATTCAACTGCCATTTGTGTGTGTAGGGTTTAGTAAACCATGTTCATGCACCTCAAATGAGGGAATGGGACTTGCTGTGCGTCCTTTGGATGGGAGAGGGGCCAGGTGGTTGGGGATAGATGCATTTCTCCTTCTCCTCTCTCTTTGAGTCAAAATGTTCTTCCACCAACACGAAGTGTGGTCTAACTGAAGAGCAGTTATCAAGTAAGGTGTGGACAGCCCAGGGGCTGCTGTACTGTGCACTCAGACTGGAAATTGCTGTGAGATTGGTTTAATTACATAAAGTACGCTGCTCTGATATACTAGGGTTGTTAAAGACCCGATATTCTCAGAAAAGAGGTTGGTCTTTAAAATCGAATGACTGAAAACAGCAATTCAATTAAAGTTTTAGTACTTCTGGGAAGGATTTTATGATGTAGCCAGAAAGACTGAGTTTACCACACTCTGATAGTTTGCCACTGAGTGCCTGTTGGCTGGGACCAGTGCCAGTGCCCCCTGCAGTCCTCGCCAGGCAGCTTCAGTGTCTCCTGCCTGGATCCCAGCTGCATCCCAGAGGCCACACCAGCAGGACATCCGTCATGCTGATCTTGTGGGTGCTGCTGGTCAGGCCTCTCCTTTTCTCACCCATACCTTCTGTGTTGTGTATGAAAGTGGTTTCTCCTAACCTTATGTGTCCCTCAGTTAGATGTTCAACCCCAGGCAGGCTGCCCTAAGTTGGATGTTTCTTTCAAAAAAGGGGAAGCATCCTTTTGCAGGTGTCCTGTGAGGTAGTTGACCCCTAGAAGGCAGCTTGCTTGCTTTATAAAAAAGTCAGCTCTTGGCTGACGTCTTTCTGCTGCAGAGCAGCTGAGCAACAAATGTCAAGATACCTCCTTGGCATCCTCGACTCTTTTCTCTGCATGCTTTCAAGTGATTGCAAACTGAAAATAAGGCACAAATAAAATGGGTCTGTTGGAAGCTTAAATGTGGTATTTAGCATTTAACGAGCATAAGGTAAGGTTTTTTTTTTTTTTTTTTCCCCTCTGAATTGTATGTACTCTATTTACTTCTTCATTTCTAAGAAGGATGACACAGGGAATCATGAGAGGCTAAAAGGGTTATTTTTAAACTATAATATTTTTCATCTTCCATCTACTTATTGAATACTACTTCAAGAAACAGACTGACATGCATCAGGTCAGAAAATGCCACCTTTAAAGCCTCGTTGTTCAGTACACAACAGCTCTTCTGTCTTTTGACTGCAGCACTCAGCGTGGCTTTAAGACTGGATGTTAGGATATATATATATATTTAAATTACTGCCTCTTCTCTATCAGAACAGGAAAGCTTTCAGCCACTGTCACTAAGGCTGGAGGCAGAATCAGTAACTAAGTTTTTCTGGTAAAATACAGCATTCTTGACTTCTAATAAATTAGAACCTTTCAGCCGTTTTCCTTTGTCAATTCAGGATTGTAACATTTTATCTCTTATGCAAGGAAATGCACTTTATCTTACTGCAGATGAGTACCAATTAATAATCTTTACTAGTCTTGTCCAGCCTTGCCACTGCTGTTTGTTCTTGCAGTTGTGACAGATTAGAGTGGGAATTAAAGCATTTGAAAATACCTGGTAGATGTGAGACTGATCAATTTAGCCATTTTCCCCCAATATTTGCTCCTTTTGTCATTCTCCATCAACCCCTTTGCAATGTTACACTTGTGTGAAAATGCATGCTTGTGATCAAATGGGATTTCAATTTAGAAATATTTGTACCTAGAAATTGTGGGTCTCAGATTACAATGATTAAAAAGGAAAAATAAAAGGGATTTTTTTGAGGCTGGAATGTCTGGATTGTTCACTGAAATTTCTTGTGCTGAGTAATTAATACAAGGTTATGACTAATGATAATCATAAAATCATAGAATCCTTTGAGTTGGAAGGGGCCCTTAAAGGTCATCTGGTCCAACTGCTTGGCAATGAACAGGGATGCCTACAGTTAGATCAGGTGCTCAGAGCCCCGTCCAGCCTGACTTGAAAGTCTCCAAGGATGGGGTATCCACCACCTATCTGGGCAGCCTGTGGCAGTGCCTCATCACCCTCATTGCAGAAGACTTTTTCCTTATATTCAACCTAAATCTCATCTCTTCAAACTTGAAACCATTTCTCTTTATCCTATCACCTACCTTGCTACGGAGTCTGTCCCTTTCCTTCTTACAGCCCCCCCTTTAGATACTGAAAGGCTGCTCTCAGGTCTCCTGGAGCCTTCTCTTCTCCAGGTTGAAAAGCCCCATCTCTCTCAGCCTGTCCTTGGAGGGAGGTGCACCATCCCTGGGGCCATTTTATTGGCCCTCTTCTGCATGCTCTCAAGCAGGTCCATGCATAATATGTGAAAACGGTTTCAAATTTCATTAGATACCTTAAGATATTAAGGTGCTACCAGTAAAAAATGAAGACTGGATCTCTCAGCCAGTGATCCTAAACCAACAAATTAAGTATGTAAAACATATAAAACACTGAATTTTCTGTAGGGCTCTCTGCTGCTTTGTTTGATTCTTCTTGGTGGTGTTCTGGGCTCTGCGATCCTGCTGTCAACTCTGTTAAAATGAACAAGCACAACTGTGTTGCTTTAACAGCAAAAACCATTAACCATGTTTGTGTTTCTGTGCAAGATGTCCATCAGGACTGGCAAGTTGGGCCCAATTTAACTTCAGTCCAGTCTGGCAGATCGTGAAAGCATGAGTGCATGCTGGCACAGAGCTCTCAATGTAAGGGGCATGCACTGCTGTCCTGCAGTGCAAGTGTGTCCTCTTTAGCAAAGAAGGGCTATCATCATACTCATTCCATTGATCTTTTCATGCTATGAAAAATGCTGAGTACTGCTAGGGGGAGCGAACCATCTGAGCAAGTGGAAACAATAAAGTGCAATCTCTGAATTTGCATTTTATTCCCCTTTGGAAAATTACTTGCTGTACTTTTTCTGAATGCATTTAAAATCTTTTCTTTAAAAATTCTTTTACGTAAGTACCTGAGAAGCTTTTACTTACTGTAGATGTCTGCTTTCATGGTTTTCTGCTCTGATAACTTTCCAAATATTAAGAGTATTCAAAACTTCTATTTTTCACTTCCGTAGCTCTAGCAGTCCTGCTTCACAAATAGTTGTGGAGGTTCAGGGAAAGAACAACTTCAGCATTTATGTACTGAATAGATACGGTGTCCTCTGCTCAGCACAAGTTGACCTTGATTTCTAAAATTACGTTTTAAAAATACTTATTTATCTTTTTGTTGGTATCAGTGCTACGAGCACTTCATTAATGGTAGTACTGGGGAGATGGTACTTTTGGCTTCCATCAGTGGACAGTTCAGCACTCTTAGTGAGTGCATGAAATGGTAAATGGACTCTAGAGAAGCTACTTGTGTTCTTTAGTTCTCTGATTACTCATTAGTCTCTGTGTGGATAGAGCAGGCCCTAGAAGTCAGGAGCTACCATGGTATCTGTCAGAGCAGTTGTGTGAGATATATAATAAATGAGTGCTCAGAATAGAAAGGTCAGAAAATGCCTTGCACTTGTGTGACTTCTGGCCACTGGAATACCTTTGAAATTTCAACCTCAGCCTCATCGAAATGCATCTTTTTCCATCAGCCCTTTGCCAAAATGGAAAGTTCCAGGGTTGTGCAAATTTACCAGTGTTACATTTCCAGTGCTGTGAATCCCTCACAGCCACATCTGGGGTGGAGTTCTGCATTCTATGGGGCTCAGGCAGTACCTTCTCCTGACTAGGCCGTGGCTCCTTTTGTGCATTGGGCTGGTGAGGGGCTGACTGTGTACAGACCTGCTCGCCAATCTGAGTGAAATTAAAACTGGGCCATGATGTGTACTGAGCTGTGCATCTGACAGGCAGCCCACATGAAGCATTGTGAGGGCCAAGTGTGGGAAAAAGTGAGTGGGTGACCAAGCCCATACCTGAGGAGGATGTAAAGGGGCATGGCTGTGGTGTGTTCATGATGACGTTTGGAAAATGTCTAGAAAAAGCAAAGGGAGAGTGCTCTCAGAGGAGGAGGCAGAGTGTGAGGAAGTCAGTGGGGGTGCAAGAGTACAGCTCTGTGCCTTTACTCCTAATCTGTAGGTTTGGTGAGTGAGTCTTTATCCCAACTAATTTCTCCTCACTGGTAACTGAATGGTAACTTAAATGAGGCCTCACAGTACTCCCGTTAAGACTTTTGGGAGTGAGGGAGACTGACTCAGAGAGTTCTGGCATCATTAGGATTGCTTTTCACATTAATAAGTATCTGAGGTCCATATAATGGATTGGCCATAATGCTGCAAGGAAAATTTTGCATAGAAAGCAAGCAAATGAGTCTCCTTTCCACTAAGCCTGCTGCCCCTGTAAGAAAAGCAAGTCAACCTGACTGGTGTGTGGACAGGGAATTATAAGGCAACATCCCTTCTAAGCATCTTCCCTTCTCAGCCAGCATCTAACCCATCACACAGGGATGCACTTCAGGTATTTTGCTGGTCAGTCATTGCTGCAGATAAGTTTACCTAGAGCTGCATGGGGAGAAGAGGAAGGGGAAGAATTACTTCCATGTAATTCCTGCATTGTGCTAGGGGCACTGGCTGTGCTGTGTTTTATGAGGTAGGTTTGGATCTCTAAGTACTGAAAAGAAAGAAAGAGGGGGGAAAAAAAAAAAAAGATACATCAGACTTGCAAACCTGAGTGCCTGGGCTACTATTCCTTCCCAACTGTGCCTGGTATGGAGCAGGTATGAGCAGGCTGTGCCTCAGCAGCAACATGCAGCCACCAAATATTTGCTTGATTCAAGTTTTCTTCTTGCACTGATGTGACCAAGCTCAGATCACAAACTCATTGAATTGATGTGGGACTGTTCCCAAGCAAATCCCTTTACCTCCCAGCAGCTCAGCAGTCACACTGCTCTCAGGTCAGTGCTGCTCATGCCTACCTGGTTCAAAAGCATGAGTGTGTCTGTCTGCTCTCTTCAGAGTAGACATTTCCTATCTGCTAATGCAGATATGTGACCACAGACAGCCTCAGCTAAGTACACTCATCCCTCCATCCCACAGGGGTGTTACAATAACCAGGACTGCAACTCAGTCCTTTAGGATTGCTTGTCTTGCTTTCTAGTCTTCAGGGAAATGCTTTTCCCAATGTCTGGGCATCTGCAGAGGGCTCTAGTGCAAATCCTTCATATTTCTTCCCAGAGATCAGGGTTACTCAGGCACATAGTGCCATACTTAAAAATAATGAAGTCATTTAAAAGCTCCAGAACACACTGACAATTGGTGTGATTCAGAGCCTGCTTTTGTTTTTGACAGGGCTCAAGTCTGGGCTTCCTTTTGTAGAGGAGATTTCCTCTGTGCTTCAGCTCCTGTACACAGATGGTGCTTATGTGAAGGAGGCAACGACTTCTTCTCCCCAGCTCAGAATGGGATAAGAGCACTATAACAAGCCTTTGTATTCTCTGTGATGGAAATAGCCTGTGTTATTCTTGCAAGCCACGTTTCTCTGAGGGTCACTGAAAGATTATAAATGTATTATTTGCTGCCATTTGCACAGATATATAAGAGCAGCACACCATCTCTGTGGATGGAGTTGAGCTAATCTTTAGAAAACCAGCTTTTTGAGAAGTTGAAATTATCCCTAGCTAACATAATTCTTGGATTCCAAACTGTCACTTCATAACAGATAACTGCATGTTTTTTAAAAAATAATCTATTTAATAAGTCTTTCTCCTTTTTCCATTTCAAATTGATGACTTTCATTAACTTTCACTGCATTTTTCCCCCTGCTTTTAAACAAATCAGAAGACAGATACTGTTTTCTTTGGAGACCTGTTAGATGTCAGAGATCACGTCTCTGAGCACCTGGTGGAGCTGTAGGTGTCCCTGTTCACTGCAGGGCAGCTGGCCTAGATGGCCTTTAAGGATCCCTTCCAACTCAAATGATTGTATGATCTTAGACTCATATTCAGTAAAGTACTTTTGTGTGTTTTTAATACAGCAGGCAAAAATATTTGTTTTGTTCTGTGATGTTTTTAATGGCAGGGAAAACTTGTTGCAGAACATTTTCACAAAATGAAAATAATAAAAAAAAAAAATCTGATTAGATTTAAACATCTTCCTTTAAATCTCATTTCTAACATTTAGCTTTCGTATAAGCAAAAAGTGATTTAAAAGAAGCAAGAAAGCAGTATTTATCAGAAATATAGATCAATTATTTCTACAGCTCTGTAAGTTAAAACAAGTTCACATGCAAAATTCCTCAAAACTGAATTTCACTGGGACTAATTCTGTTAAAAAGAGATGAACAACTTCCAGTAAAAACTATACAGTAAAAAGAGAGAGCAGCAAAAGTACTTTAGGCCTGTGTGTAGTTCCCTTGATTTCCAGGGGAACTCCCTTTTTACAAATGGACTCATCCTGTGATTTCATAGGTAGGAAGAGGCTGGGAGCACCCTACGTGATAAAAAAATGAAGTCTGTTAGATGGCATCTAATGTAAAAGGCAATGAAGGATTAGTGTACTGCTGGGGATTTTCCATGGGCCATGATGTCCACCCACCTAGCAGCATGTGCCCTGTGCAGAAAGGGCCCGAGTAGGCATTGGTGAGCATAGGGTGAAGAGGCATGTAGAAGCATTAAATTAACTGGAGAGAGAAGAACACTTAGCTTTACCTAGATGTCATTTGAAATTTCTAAGGTGTTGCAAAAACATCAATTAATCTTTGCATTTACTGAACAGATAAATGTTATTGCTATTATGAAGCCAGTGCTGGGTAAGAGTCATGGTACAATTATTACTTTTGCTATCTCTCTTCCAGATGCAGGACTTATTTTTATTAGGCGGCAGCAGTCTCCATTAACATGAAACTTCATTTTTCATCAGAAAAATTGGGTATTTAAAAACATCCAGTGTCTGTCTGGTCTGTTCCCACTGAAGTTCTGCCTGTGCTGCATGCTCCAGAAAATTAACTTGAATGTTTTGTCCTTCGAGCATTTCAGCTGGGTATGAAACTGGAAAAGAAAACACGAGGAGAGACAATGAGCTGCACTGCCTGAATAGCTTCAGTAGAGATTGTTAGGATATTTGTCAGAATATTCCTGTAAAAACCTCTGTGGTAGAGATTCATATTCTTATTTAAGTAGGGCAGAAGAAAATTTAAGCTCCCCATCCTCATAGCTTCAAGAAAAAATGTTGTTATTATGTTTAGAATAGTTTGTAATATTATTTTTTGTTTGGTCAGTCTTATGGCTTCTGCAAGGAGTGCCCTTCTTGTCTCTCAGAGCTGGTAATTACTGTAAAGAGAGGGGACAAAGCAGTCAGGTGAGCTCCTTCCTAATATGAAGGAAAGAGGAGCATTGCAGGGCTAAGGCTGGAAGGCAAAACTAGGAAAACTGTAAGTGGATGAAGTTCACTGAAGTGGAAACTTTTATATGCTAAAAACCTGTCCATATTCAGTAAATGCAAGAACTGTGTGATGGCTCCTGAGTGAGGCTGGCTTTTTAATGGTAGTCTGGGCTTTAAAATAGATTTTTTTTTTTTTTTTTAAAACATCAAATCAGTGCAAACAGAAATCACCTCCACTGCTATCTGTATGAGGACATTCAGGTGTCGTTGAATCATGTTTTTGTGAGGCTCACTGTTTTGCTGCAAGACTGTTTTGTGGCAGAGTGCTGTAAACAAAAGTTGGAATTGTTTCTGTTTTCTACTTTTTCAATTAAAAATCGCCATTAGGAAGATGAGGTACATGAGCTCATGTTGGTGAATGTCTTGTTCCAAAGCAGAAGAGTACAAAGGGTCAATGTTTACCTCAAGCAGCCCCGATACTGGTTACATCTCCGGTCTCTAGGAAGTAGCCCATGTCTTGGTTGTTTTATCCCTAAATTTAACAAGCATTGTTTGTGACTGGTTGTAAAAGTTTGTATTTGTGAAGGCTTATGCAAGAGCTGGCAAATACATGACTGCTAATATTTTAGCTGTCGTTATGACGAGGAGGGTGATGTTGTTTGTGTAACGAGGGGATGAATCTTATTCCCATCTGAGTGCATGTCCTAGGCACTCTGCCACAAGCAGTGACTCCTGACCTGTGTAGGCAGCTTACAAACCACTAACAACGCATAGATCTCAGTACTCTCTGGAGCCACCTCTTCTCTGACAGCTGGTATTCAACATCCTAGGGAGCCTAAACTATCAAGTCATATTTATGAAGTAAAAGTGCAGCTTTTTCTTCTGAAGTTATTTCCTCAAGTAATTCTTTGCTTTTCTCTCTTGAGAAGTTTGTTGCACGCACTGTATTTTTGTTTTCTGCTTTGACATCCTGAGATTAAATGCACATCTCAAAGCAAACCTTTTTTTCTCTCTCTGACAGTCCCAGAGAACAAATGTGCAAAGTATCCATCTGTGCTGTATCACCACTTCTACTACTGAGAGCTCATTTTTTTGTTTGATTTCTGGTTTCTGTGGTTACCATCGAATGGAGAAAAACACAGCAGGAACAGGAAGAATAACATACAATGATGTTAGGAAAACTATTAATAGCAGTTGTACAATTGATGCTTTCTGTGCCTTGGAAGTACCCAAAGTGTTAGTTTCCTCAAATGCTGAGGTTTATTTTAGAAATGTTCTTTCTCGGTGCTTGCAACCTGCTCTGTCATCACTGGGCTGTGGGTGCTTGTAACTTGTGGTTGTAAAATGAAGCAGGCCTTTTCCCTCCCGCAGGCCCCAGGTAGTGTCTCTGTAGGGCCCTTTGACAGCACAGGCACAGCTGCCCATGGGCAACATCCACAATCAGTTTCACAAGCTCAAGAGCTGATGAAGAACCCTACAAATTCAATGAGAAACCTAAAACCTGATCAGCTTGCACGATGCGGTCTTTTTCTAGGGACAGCCTATCCCTTAACATTGGTCTGGAATGGTTTGGGTGCAGCATCCTTGGTGCATTTTGATCTTTTGGAGACCAAAATTCTTTCGGAAGAACTTTCTTGTAAAATTCTTCTTAAAGTTATGCCACGGAATGCCTGACCCCAGTGCAAATAAATACTGAATGCATCAGAGTCATTGCTCTGCAGCTCTCCATCCCTTTCTAGAAGAGAGGGAAAGGATAAGCATCTCACACATCCAAGGAATCTCACAGTTATTCTTAGCTGAAACTTTTCTGCTCCTCCAACGGGGAAATGTCACTGGCATGATTGAGGAAAACAAACAAAATCATTCCATTTATTTATTTGTTTCAAACTGGAGGAATAGGAGCGCTGCTTTTTATTTAGTTGTAAGCTGACTGTTTAGGGAGTAGGAGACGTCATGCTGCAGAAGAAGCCCAGAGGATAAGAGAAACCTTCTGTATGAAGGAAAGATAACAAAATCAGATGCTGTCTTATTTACTTTTTTTGTAATGCCTTGTAGCATGGCCCTCTACTTAATGAGTTGAGTTTCTAGTCTTTTCTAAATCTCGTGCAATACAAGGAAATGTACCGTTTGGATCATCTCAGCTCAAGAAGAATGATTTGGTATGCGCTGATCATTACATTATTGACTTACATATGTTTTCAGGCTTACTGTGTAAGGTCAAGGGAACCAGGAGTAATAGTGCTAATAATTGAGCTCCAGGTCCTGCTGTAATAACTGTACTGCTGTCATTTGCATGCAATTAACATTTATCAT
The DNA here is from genome assembly GCF_987193195.1 of Phasianus colchicus. Lineage (NCBI taxonomy): Eukaryota > Metazoa > Chordata > Aves > Galliformes > Phasianidae > Phasianus > Phasianus colchicus. Next base: position 6,349,598 of record NC_143437.1, on the reverse strand, counting down.
GCTATTTTAAAAGACCACATTAATCATCCCAGAAGATTTATGGTATTTTTTTTAAAGATCTTTACCATCAACATTTATAAGTAATTATTTTGATATTCGATGTAGATTATTTTCCTAGGCAGATCAATAAGGCAAAAGGTGAGACTTCGGTGATGACCATTTTTCTCCTTCAGCATCTTTACTTAAGCAGAAACCTATGGAACCTATGGAAAGACTGTTGTCTTTTTGTCAGTTCTTCCTTTTGCCTTCTAATCCAATCAGAAAATAGAGCTGCAAATCTGTGGCCATTTGATATGTAATACTACAGTCAGATTTCAAACCTGATGGTGGTGTCGGTTACTACTCTTAAATTATAAAACTGCTTGTTCCACTTTATCTCTGATTGTCGTCTTTTGTATATAGATTTCTAAATTCAGGAAATTACCATCCATCCACATTATTTCGTTCTTTATTTGTATAGTTCCATTTCATTTATGCTAGTTACTCTCTTTGCAGTCTTCATTTTTGCTGGCATATTTTGACTCTTATTCTCCATAAAACTGACAAAACGTTCATAATGCTCAACACCATGTGCCACAACTGCAAATACTGAGGTCAGTAGATTTATCTCCCTGTTATCTTCCAGGCACCACAAGACAGCTCAGTGTCCTTTGAGCACTCTTTAACATTTGTGCAGTCCCACGTTTTCACATTCTGAATGAGATGATAAATCCAACTTAATGTGAAATTTCAGTGAGAAATGTTCCAAGATCTCATTTTTTTTCTGATTGCATTTACCGTACAGCAGGCAGAGTAGATGTGGAATTATTCCTTCGAGTCATAGCTTCCATTCATATTTCTTTACATTCACAGTACTGAACTTTTATATAGCACTGCATGAGCTGAGATGACTGCAGATGGGAGCTGAATAGTTTAGGTAAGAGAATATGATTTTTGGTAGTGGGAGCCATGTTGGAAGGGTTCCTAAGAATAATGAATTTTAGCCAAATGTTAAAGAGAGGAGAAAGAGAGCATCTGGCCCACTGGTGTCCCATGTGGGGACAATGTTTTGGAGATTCTTTTCATCACTGATTCTCTCTCTACTTAAATCATAATTCTGTCTGGGGGATTTCTCATACAATGTCGTTGTAATTGTAGGTTGCTCACTGTGTTGAAAGCATCTACCCAAGTAACATATTCGTGATGTAAAGGAGTGCTAAAATTTCATTTTACAAACAGGGAAACAAAGAACCCACCCACACAGACAGATGGCAACAGATGCAAACCAGTAACTGCTCAGTAGTAGCGGAACAGAGGCTGTTAAAAGCCTTCAGATACCAAAAACTTCACAGGAGATGCATCCATGTTCAGCTAGGGGTTAAGCTCTTCCAATAGAAATGCTGGATTCTTAAGGGAAAGGAACTATGCTTTCACTAATGAGAAGCTGTGCAAGGTTTACTAAGAAATTGCAGTTAAAGCAATAACAGTCTGTGACGAATTGCATTCCAATGTTACCAAAACTTGAGCCAGAAGAGACATACCCACGTGTGGTCACAGGTACCCGAGCAGTTTTCTTCAGCCTCACACATCTTTAGTAATGGGTGATAGGTGTGTGTAGCTGTTGATCTCTTTATTTTACCAATGGGATATTTTAGTGGTAGAGTTTCTGCCTTTTCATATCTGTTTCTGCAAGGCTTTTTTTAGGACTTGCTTTTGAAATTTTGATTTTCACAGTGCAGGGTAAAAGGGTGCTTTTCATACACCTGTCAAAAGGAGAATCTCTCTGAATTAGACATGAAAAGAAAGAAAAATCACTTTTTAGTGTAGCAAATGGCTTCAAAGTTCACAAGAAGAGAATTCTCAGCACACTCAGCTGATCAAAATCCAGGCTCAGCACTGTCTGCAGGATTTGCTCTACGAGCTCTAAACTCAAAGTTAATTAATTTCTAGTTAATTGACATGTCAAGCAACGTGTTACTGTGGCTACACAGCCGCTACCAGGATAACATGGGTATGTTTACTTCAATGGTGGCACTGTGGATATGCCCAATAAGTTTATCATAGCTGTGTGTCTTCCACACTCTAAATTCAATCAATTTCTGAAATCTGAATATCTTTTCTTAGCTTACTACTTTTCTCATGACTGCAGCAGTGTAAGCTCTAGTGCTATTTCCAGGGAGTGCCTCTGTGTTGCAGTTTGACATTAATTTACTTAAATGAGGGGGTTAATGAGGATGAAAAGTGGAAAGGATTTTCATAACTGCTTTATACGTTGTTGCAAATGCAAAATAGGAATAAAGATCTATTTTGTATTTCTTTTTTACCTGATAAAAGTGACACATTTTAAGGAAGATGAGTATTTCTGTGAATTTTTTTCATTTCTTTGAAAATTATTCTCACATGCCTTGATGGTAAGTCTTCAGACAGCTCCAACTATTGATCAAATGGCTGAAAGCCAAGAGTTATTTACCGCCCAAGTGTTACTTAGGGCAGAGCAAACAACCGAGGGTATTATCCCAATTATACAGTGATTATTTTGGAGGAAGAATATGCCATTTGAATCCATAAATAATGCACTTCACCATCTTAGCTTTGCAAAGGGGGGCACTTGTGCTGAGTAACTGCAGACTTCTGAGAAATTGCTTGGAGGAGATATTCAAAGATGCCAGCAGGGAGGCGGGCATCTGGTTTCTGGAAGTCAGGTGACAAATGGGTATCGGTTGAGCGTAAACATACCTGATGTTTGGTTATTTCTGCATTGCTGCTTTTTGTTGAGGACTGCCATTGCTGCTTGGTGTCTCACTGACTCTGGAGCAAAACAGGAACTTGGAAAAACTGGTGCTTACCTTTTTTTTTGCTTTATATTGATCAATCAAAGCTTGGTTTTGGTGAGATCTAGGTAAAAACAAAAGAGAGCTTTGTGTAGATAAGGATAAAGCTTTACTGCAGACTTACAAATTTCAGAGCTCATGTTCAGACCTTATGTTTAGAAGTCCTGACCATCCTCCAGCACCACTGAAATGAGTGGGAGCAGAGTAAAAACCAGTGAGGGATACTTCATTTTTCCAGGACCAGAGATGTGCTTATGAAGGCCTGAAATGATACTTGTACTTGAAATCATTTTAGGTGTCTTTGCAGATGGGTTTGAGCTGTGTCACACTGAGCATGTGAGGGAGTACAGGAGAGCAGCAGCTTTGTGCCCTGAAGCATTCTCTTTTTCAGCACAGCTGTAAATCCCAAGGAGAGTTTCAGAACAGTCTCCATTGCTGTTATCTTGTTTTTAAGATCTCTTTGATGTTCTTAAAGAAATGTTGGTAGTTTGTTTTTTCTAAATTCCTTGTTAGTTGAGGACAGGTTTTCCATTTATCTCTTTTCAACCTCTCTTAACTAATATTTCTGCTGCTGGCCTCATTTCACATGGTTGGAAATTGCAAAGAAAGTTGAGGAATTATCTGGAAAACAGAAAGAAGTGCTGTGTTGATTTACCATACTCTCCTTGTTCATTACTCATGTAACATACAAGCCTACGTAAACTGCATTCATAGTCTGAGTTATTACCTATTTCAACTAAAATATTCATAGAGTATTTCTGAACAGATTCAGAAGTCATTCATTATAGATTAAGGTCATGGTTAGCAGTTTGAATTTACGCTTGGTTTGATGCACAGCAGCAAAACTCTGCAGCTTGAGAGAGAGAGTAAACCCAGATGGTGTGAATGCTCTGCAGGTCGAGGTGTGGCTGGGACATAAACCCTTGTGGAAATGTCTGACACTATCTTTGCTCTGATCCTGAGCTCCTCCCTCTGGTCAATGGTCCTTGATGGATGCTCCTTGTAGGGCCAGGTGTATATTTCCCAAATCAATGAAGTCTTCTGGGGCAGGAAAGTAAAAAAAACAAGTTGGAAAACAAGTGATACCAGGAAACAACATATAGTAATAAAAAGCATACCGGACTGCCTACCTCTGTATTCATAATTAGAAGGATAATATTGACTTATGCAGACTTCAGTTTGATCTCTTCTCTCTAAATTCAAGTTGTGACTCCTGAGTCTGGAGGTGAGTAGAATGAAACTGTACATTTCAAAAAAAATTACTCTCTAAGGAAAGTCTTTTCCTAACTTTATGAAGACAAAATGATTTAAATTTGGCTGTGCCTGAAAAGGAGTGGATTAACTTTTTCTTCTCTTTTTTACCTAGACAAAATGCAGTCTTACCAATCGCATCCTTTTTTTGGCAACCATTGACAACTGCTTATTAGAAGGATGTCGATTTTAAGAGTCAGTGGCACAAACAGTACATGAGGTAGATGAAAGCTGTGCTCTCCTCTATGGGTAGACTGGAAAAGAGAAGGGAGTACATCCACCCTTAGTGCAGGTGATTGAGTTGGCTGCTCAGACGAAACAAGTGATAGATGTTTTTTGTCCATTTTCCAGCAGAATAGAAGTATTGTAGGGTAATATCTATAAATTTCCCTAATTCCCCAGGTTTTTTTTTCCTATTATTATGATTAATTATCTATTACTTTAAAAACTAAAAAGCTTGTGTGCCTTTGTGCAAGATTCTGCAAGCTATAACCAACCACAAAAGCTTGGATAAGATACATTTTAGACAGTTATTCCTCCAAAAGAAAATGAAACTGATTACTTCTCTTCAGACACAGGTACTTTCAAGTCATAAATAAGCATGAGAAGAAGTTAGCTTCAGCTGTGGCATCTGTAGCACTTCTAGGCAGGTGATCATTCCTGAGACCATGAAAGATCTCTATTATCTATGTTATCACTCCAGCTGGGAGTGAGTGAGAGAAGCATTGTTGATTAGTAACGACAGAGATATGCCCAGCATTTGAATCCCATGCATAGGCTACAGTTACTTGCTTTTACCCTCAGCCTGTGGACCACTTCATACATGCTTGAGGTTATAGATCAAACAAACTGGTTCTCCTCATGCTGGGAAGGCGCTACACAAATATATAAGGGATGAGGTGAGTTTAGAGAGAAGCTGAAGATGTTCTCCTCTTGTAGCATGAATGTTAGTTTTCAAATGGTAAAGACCAGCATTTTATTCACCTGCTGCTGGATGATAAAATCAACATTAAGAAATAGTAAGGCATCTGAGACAACTGTAAAGGTGGACTGAAAGGCATAAATGTAAGCTCTGTATGAGGATTCACTAACCAACCTTGAAGTGAATGTCTTTTTCTAGATTTTATAAATGCTTTTTTTTTCTTCCTATTATTGCTTTGACTGTGATTAGCAAGGACAGTAAAATACAAGACGTTTAATTAAAGTCTGTTCCCATGAGATAACCAGCTTTCTTACTTTCATTTTGTGTAGTGTGGAAAAAACCACCTGTGCTCACTTAGTCATATTTAGCTGACATGTATTACCAAATTGCTGCATACTGTTCTCAACAGAACTTGGTCTCTGGTGACCAACACATCCATTTGTGTGTTTCCAAATTCAGATCTACAAAAATCCCTAGATGTAGATAGTATAATCCATTATACTAATGATTCAACCTGATGGAGAGGAGATGTTCACTTTCTCTGATCTGTCTCTTTGCACACTTTCATGAAGCCCTGCTGTATTTGTAAGGTTATAAGCTGTGACCAGAATTTAGCTTTACATCTCTCTCTCAAACTCATCTTGATTCCTTTCCTTTAGCAGAATACAAATAAGTTAATTGGTCATTTGACTTGTTTCTTACAGAAAACCTGCTTGCCAATGTGATCTATCACTTTGTTACCCTGTGATGACCTGACAAGAGAATTAGAGCTAGACCTTTCTCATGCATTTATACTTGATTAGAAATAGCCATTAGCAAGTTCAGGGCTCTCAATTTATGTATTTCCTGCTTGCATTTATTTTTTTTTTGTGATTGGTTTCCTATAACTCATATATTAACCAGTAATGATAGAGTAATTGATTGTGAGGTTGTAAGTAGGTGAGTAGGTGGTTGGAGCTGGTGAGTGCTTTTGGCTCAATGAAGTAACAGCAGGGCTTCTGATAACTGAGAAACACAACGTAATACCAAATTTTTATGTGTTTACTCATACTAATTACACACTTTTGTTTTGGTTCTTCAAATGGCCTTAATGGACCCTAATAACTATCTTGGAATAACCTGTTTCTTCTGAATGCCAATTAGGCTGTCACCATCCTACCCCCCAGATTTGCCCTTTCTGAGAAGTTCATTAAAATCAATTCTCATAAATTTTAGAGTAGTGCATTTTTATTTCAGAAAATGCTAAGTATCACAAAGAGGTAAGTTGCTGTTAGTTACTGAATCAGATGAGCCTAGATACCCATCAAAAAACAATTAGTACTCACTTTAAAATAGTGTGATAATGAATTGCATTAATTGTTAATGTTCACTTTCAGTGTCATTACAGAACACATCCTAAATTCTCCCCCATAGGAAAACCAGTTGACAGAAAAGTAATGCAAGACTGAGTGCAATTATTTGTAATGGCTCAAGCTCCACTGCTTACTTGTGAGAGTGATTTTGGTCATGCTTTCACCTGCTGGTTTTTGCTCACAAACCACACTAATATCTGTTTCCAGGACCTGATAACATAGATTTTTCCATTATAAACCAGTTTGGAATGGCTGGAATCCACTAGAACAAAACAATGTTAAAAATGTTATCTGTTTCTGCTGGACGTCTAGATTTTCAAAGGGAAACAATAGGTGAATGTTAAGCAACTTCATTAAAACAGTTTAGGCTCATCAAAATCTTTTGCAGAGGTGTGAGTTGGATCCCTGGTTGACTCTTTTTGCACCCTGCCTGTTTGGATTTATGCTGGTTGTCAAAATAAAAAGCCTGGGGAAACCAGTGAGTTGTGAATGTGAGAGGCAGCTCCTCCAGACTTCTCTGCAAAGAAGCTGAGTCATTTGGGAGGGTAAATAGGTAAGGAAAAGTCTGAATGACATTTGGAAAAGGAAGGGGGAGTGGAGAAATGATGCACTGGATGAAGAAAAATAAAAACAAAAGGTGAAAAGGTTGAGGTTCCAAGAGAAAAATAAGTGCCATGGAACTCTTGAAACAGCCAACAGATAGATACCTTTAAGGCAAGGATTTTTGTCCCTTTGATTAGATGGCAGAGAGCTGTACAAAGTAAGAAAATACAGTCTCTCTTTCCTTATGGAGGAAATTCAAGGTAAATTCACCTGCTAGTGAATGCCACCTGGCTTTATGAGGGGGAGAGATCAGGCAAATGCAGAAAACTGCCATAAAACAGCAAGGCTGCAGGTTACTCAGGAGGGTTGGCCCTCACATTCCCTCATACTGAAGCTGGTCCATTTGCCAGGACAGAATTAAATGTTTACAGAGCAGGCCAATATAATCTTTCTTTCATTTAGTTGTTTATTATCATCTATTGGCTTTTATTAACACACATAAAACTTCACCCTGCCTGCAAGCCAGTTGACCCTGAAGCCACAGCAGTCAGCACCACAGCAAGGCACAGCAGCTCATTGTTGGTGGTTAATGCAGTCATACTGGTGCCTCATTGCTTGTTATGGTCAAAATGCTGATTTGCAGCCTGCCCAAGGAGTTACAGATGGGGACACCAGCTACCTGATCCCTGAAATGCCAAAGTCTTGCTGCATGTCGCAGCAGTAGATGCTGGCATGGGTTGTACCTTACCACAGGAGTCTCTTCAGAGCAGGCATTCTGCAGACAGGTATCTGCTCCAAAGAGAAAATTATGGGTAAATGCATTTGAAAATCCCTTTGGTCTCTTGAAGATGCTTTATGCCACCTGAAAGCTTTCCACATTCTTGATCTGTATCATTATCAGTGCTTATTAGGTTAAAGTTAGAATAGGGAATGAATTAGCTGGGGAAAAAAAATGAGGCATGATCAACAGGTAATGCACTAGCAAACTGTTGACCTTGTAAATACACAGAAGTGACTCATATAAAGGCATTCCTGCTTAATTTTGGAATAAGGATGCTTGGGAGACAATCAAATGAGAGCAATAAACATTGAGTACTTGGTCCCATGTGTATTGTGATCAGGTTTCAGGCAGGCCGCAGCTAACCAGACATCATAAAGGTTTTAACAAAGTTATAAGTAACCCTGCACCATTAACAGCACTGTTTATTAACAAAGAGGAGGTCAGTCGGAGCTGCAGGTGTTCAGCATTACTTGGGGTATGGCTTTGGTGCAGCTTTGGAACAGTCTGAATTCATCCAAGGTCTTGCTCTTCAAGCACCAAAAGCCATGTCTTATCTTGCCAAAAGGCAAATTTCTGCTGCTTAAAGGTGCCAGGCACACATAATGTACAAGATACTTTGCTATCTTGTGAACACAAACATGAGAGGACTGGAGCTGATCAGAATTCGGGTGCTGGCCTGCTAGAAAACTGTTTTCTACTTGAACCTAGTGTTATGGAGCTTCAATATGACAAGTTCCTGCTGCTTTTGCAGCCTGGACTCAGCATGAGTCATGTATGTACATATGCCTGCACTGAAACAGACCAGAGAGATGTTAACTCCTGGTGAGTACTGACTACACCTCAGTCTGACATCTAGACAGATTTTAGACCTCTTCATAAAAGTAAGGCCATTTCTTATGAGGTGCAAGTGAGAACACTAGGGCACGCTTTCAAAATTTAAAAGTTCCAGTTCTTCAGCTAAGAGAAAGGAAATGGTGTACAAATAATTCCGTTTCCTTGCCTTGGCTTCATGAGGAACAACATACTTGAAACATGATAGCATTATTTTTCAGTAATGGATGCTAACATCACGTTTTGTCTAAGGATTAGTGGCCATTCAGGTATTCTACAGAAAGGTGAACAGCGCTGGTGAAGGAGCTTTTTGGAGCAATGAATGCTTAACTCTTTCTTGAACTGAGCAATGGGCTTAATGCTTCTCTCACCTTTGCTTGTTCAAAGGATATCCCAGTCATGAGGCTCTACAATTTCCTTTGCAATCTCAGCCCAAGGAGATCTAATTATTATAGCTGTTATTAGATCTAATTATAGATTTAACTTGTATGTTACCCAGAGATGTTATCTTTGGTGTACTTGTGTATCTTTACTGAAAAGAAAGTTTTCAAAGGCTGTTAATTTTTCAGCTGGCACAAGAAACCTATGGTTGTGCCCATCAGAAGGGTCAGCCTTGCAGAAGGACATATATTGAAAAAAGGGTTGGCTCTTTTTGAAATAGAGAGTTCAGAGGCAGTTTTATGAGGGTGAAGTGATGAAAGGAAGAGGCTGTAGTCTCCCTACCTCACTTGCACAAAACTTTACTGGGACTATGACTGCAGTATGCATTTACATATGCCAACATCACTTTTAAACGTGATCTGAATGGTTGGTGCTATCCTCTGAAGTGGGAGACAGGCCGCATTTACCTGTTCAGAGAAGTCAGAATATATTGATGCAAATTGCTTGGAAACACCTCAAGCTCTCAAGATGTGGTATCACCTGTTTGGATATTTTTGACACTTTTCTTTGGTGACAGTGAAATATAATTCCACCAAGAGTTACTGGAGGGTGACAAAGGTATCACAAAGTGCCTGTTCTCATACTTTCTGCCAGCCACTGCTCTTTGTGATATTTGGAATAAAAGGCCATTGCCCAGTGAGCCGTTTTTGCCCTTATTTGCACTCATGGTCAAAGCATACACGGCCTGGCTCTCTTGAGAACATCAATAATACTTTGCCTATTGACAGCAGCTGAGGACAGGAACGGAACAAAGTATGAAGCATGTTCATTAAAGCACAGGACATGGATTGGCAGGTAGATAAGCAATGCAATTCACTTTGCGAATTTCAGAGAATGACTCCTCCAGCAAGCTAGTGTCCACGCTGAAGCTGGAGCTGTAGGATGAAACTCTTTATTGTACACTGCATGTGAAAAATACAGGTTTTATAAATAAGTTCTCTCCTATGAAATGACTTGGTGGCCCTGTCCTGGGGATTTGTTCTCCACGAGGACCCATGAAGGAGATCTCCACTTTAACTAACAAGTCCTAACAACATTGAGGCTGCAGTTCTACACTCACAATTCATGGTAAGAAATTCACTTAGAAATAAGAAGTTGCATATTCATTTCATTTCTCATTATGAAAAAGCTTTCAATTGGCTCTATTCCCTCTACTCCCTTGGATGATTGCAGCAACTGAAAATGTTCTGCCTTAGAAGTGACATATTCCAGCAGATAGGATGGTACTGCCAAATAATTATCAAAAAAGAACCTTTGGCATGGATAAGGGCACTTTGCTGCACCACTAGAAAGACAAACTCATGTGCCCTCATGTCTGCTTTTGGTACCTCTTGCCACACCTTTTGACCACGTTTCAGGGAATGTAGCTATGAATTTATCACCAAAGCATCCTTCAGACAGTGCATCTGGCACCAGCAGGTTGATCCAAGCCTGTTCAATTCACAGAAAGGGAAATGAAAATGCTGAAAAAACTGATTTGCCAGAAAAAAAAAAAAAAAGGAGCCTTAGCATGGGGAGGAGGTATGGGGAAACTGATGCTGCATGTGCCAGAGCTGAAACACGAGCTATAATAAAAGGCAGCTCATTGAATGGTCAGAGTTACAGCAGCTGTTTCCTTGTGATTGCTGCTTCACATCTAATTAGTCCTCAACAAGTTTTAAGACCGTTCTCAGCTATGATGAACATATATTTGAGAGGGTTAAAGGAAATGTGATTTGCTTTTACAGGACCTGAGGTGCCCTGTAGGATGCACCAAAATCACTGGGAGCTGTGAGCAATCACCATCCTTTGAAAAGTCTGAAATTGAGCATTCAGGAAGTAAATTAAGGACAGAGATCCCTGAGCCCAGCTAGGCCATAGGAAAGCTGATCTGGGGAGAATCTTCTGTCATGCATGTTGTGAACTGAATTATTAAATTTTTATGCTGGAGAGATTTTGTTCTTAAGGTTGGCAAAGACGGAATGTATTTCCCTGCTTTTTTATTTTTGTTTCATTTGATCTTCAACCCAAATTGCAAAATAAGATTCCTTGATTAGTTACTGATGAACGGGATATTCTCTTCATTATAAAGTTTGGTCTCTGTAGGAGTTTATTGGTCTTTCTTCAAATGCCTGGAAATTATTTCTGGGCACAAGTGAAGGATGGAGAAAGAGGAGCTTTGACTTGAGGCAGCAGCTGTTCCCTGCAGTTCTCAGGAGGGAGGTGTGCTAATATGTTCTCAGCAGGACAGCCAGGAACAGGAGAGCATGGTTCCTTCTGTAACTTCAGAGCTGTGCTGCTGCAAACCTATGATTCAGTCAGCGTTGTCCTCAGCATTGGCCGTTAAACAGACACCTATGTAATAAGTGCAAGAGTAGAGTAAATGAGACAATCCCCTCGTTCTCTTTCAGCCTATGGCTACTTTCATTTTAAGGGGATGTCTGTGTAGCTGTGTCTGCTTAGGTTATTCTAATGCCCCTCTGCCTTTCAAGTGCGTTAAAAAGCGCTGTGGGAAAAAGAAGAGGTACCTGGAAAGTGTTGGGGACAAACTGTGAGCACAGAGTTTCCAATAGAAACAGCTAGGAAGTGAAACTCTGACTAAACCTAGGATGTGCTTTGGAGGAGGGCCGTGTGGGTTGTTTCACAAGCATCTACTAACCAGACAGCGGTGCCTTTCTTCTTTTCTCCCCTTTCATACTTAGTGTTAGGAGCAGGCAATCCAGGAAACTTAATACCCATCCTATTCTTGCTTTCTCTCCTGAGAAAAGTGACCCCATATGTAAGAAGCATTTTGTACACAAAGAATGAGAGCTTTCTCATTAGAGCATCGGTACATATAACCCAGAAAGAAAGTCATGAGTTTGCAACAGCAACTGACAGTACAGATAAAAGTAAATGAAACACTAACAGATCTGAGAAAATGTTTTTGTCTTTTCCCCCCCAAAAAAAGATTCACAGAAATGGAAGCTCTTATTTTGTGCATGGTGGTTGTCTTCTTAACAGGAAGAAAGCAAAAGAGAGTGATCCTTTATGCTTAAATCCTGTCCTCCAAGCTGTATTCAGTTGGACCTGAGCAAAGCTGATAAACCTTATCAAAAGTGGGCTGTGGTTGTAGCTCGGATGGATCCATCTGTTTCTCAGCAATTATTAGCCTTTGTACTAATTTTCAAGAATTTTGCTGTCTAGGAGATATGAGACTGAAAATGACTCCTGCAACATTAATTCATTTACTGAACAGTTCCATGCTTTGCTTAACACTGAGGTTATTAAAATGAGAGCTTCATGATGGAAAATTGTAGATGGTTAGCATGGAAGATACAAGAGTGAAGGTGAAGTTCAATTTTAAATAATGCTGCCTTTTCTTGATCCTTACTTTGATCAGGTAGCTTTGACAAACTGAGTGAAGCAACTTAATCCATTGGGCTCAAATAGCTTGAAGTCTATTTCTCCTATAAGCTGTTGCAAAATAGCTCTAGGTATTCCTAAATAGCTTATTGGAGATGGTATTTGATGATGTATGAAGACAGATTTTTGTGCTGTCTTACAAAGGTACCTGCCTTTGTCTTCTGTAACAGCCTTAAGGGAGGCTGTAAGACTTCAAAAGCTCTGGGATTTTTCTGTGAATTATCCCTAGGCTTCAGCTTTCAACTTTGGAAATCCAGTTATCCCATCAGACCTGCTGACTTAGCACAAAAATCCTCCTAAATGTGGCAAATTCTTTGTTGAAATCAATAAGTATATTGTCTTAAAAGATGCTAACAGAGCCTGCCCTGACAGCTCCCCTGGATTTCATCTCTGTACTTCCCCCTGTGAAAGCAAAATAAAACAGAAATTTACTCCTATGTAGTTTTCAGTATTTGGTATATTGAGTTTTCCACTGCCCTGTTTTAAAATGAATAGGACCTGCAGCAGTGAATAAGATGACAGTCTGTCTAACAGAGTCATCTCTTTGACAGAGGTTTACAAAGTATAGAAATGACTGGGGGGATGGAGATCTCTAGGAGGTACTGGAATATGGGGAGGAAACTGTTTATACCGTGCATCTTTACAGAAGCCATTTCAGCATAAGTTACCATATTTAGTGAAAAGTAGACATGAAAAGATAGCTGCTAATAACTGCCTTCTTCTAGAAACAACAGCCAGAGATTCTGATTCTTCTCATCTGAAGTGGCTGGATGTTGATCCAGCGTTCACTAGGATTCAGCCAATTCACAGGGAAAAAGAAAGCTGATGTATTTTGTTATTCACTGCCTTTTGGATCTTGAGACATGCTTAAATAAAACAAGCAGACAAAAAAAAAAAAAGACCACAGATATCAGTCTTTATTATTATTATTCACCACTTGCAAATGCTTAATATCTGTGTCTGGGGAATAGGACCTGCAGCAGTGAATAAGATGACAGTCTGTCTAATAGAGTCATCTCTTTGACAGAGGTTTACAAAGTATAGAAATGACTGGGGGGATGGAGATCTCTAGGAGATACTGGAATAGAGGGAGGAAAAGGCATACGAAAAACTTCAGACACCCAAAGCAAGCCATTTGGAGCCCCCTTTGAATGCCTGGAAATGAATTTCCCAAAGCTGTAATTTTAAACCTTATGACTGCATCGTGCATCCTTCGCAAGACCCGTTTTAATGCATCCAAACAAAGTGGAAAGTTTTAATTCTTTCTGCACCTGCTTATTAAAATATGAAAGGCTGGTTCACGTAAGTGTTCTGAAAAAATACCAGCTTACCTCATTATGGGCAACTAAGCTGTACCCAGACTGTTTTTAGTGCTACTTTCCAATCATATCCAGTTTTCCTACCGGGCCCTTTTTGCAAGGGCAGCTATTTCAGATGTGACAGTCCCTTTTGTTTGCACAGAATGGATCTGTGTGAGATGTGTTACGTGTACTGAACAGTGACAGTAATTTTGCCGACAACGGAGAAGTGAAAGCTTGAAAGAAAACACTAGTGACAAATGTGCTAGAAATACAAAATACCAGCTGGCTGGCCCTCCCTGGAGGCAAACCTTTTATTTAAATTAAAAGGTTTTTCTCTTTAAACGGCCTCTCTATCTGTCATAAATTGATAGGATATATAAATGACCTGAATTTATTTCTGAGGAGATAATCGCGCTGGAATTTAATCTCCTAAATCTTCCTGACACTTTACTCTTCTTCTGTTCTTAGGCAGGTTCTATGTCTCCCAAGCAAAGCAGTGCTTTCCCTCACACAAGCAGTCACCTATTAGCTGCCACAGAGGGAGAATACCTGCTTATTCAGGGAGGTAAGAGGAGAAAGAAATACAGCAGACAGGCAATGGGGCTTGGGAAACAGTACGTATGGACTCTCTCTAGCACACTGTTCGCAGTGAATTGAGAAACATCTTTCTTTGATGGCTGGGGAGGTGTTTCAGTGTAGTGTGTGTCACCCCCAGGGGTTGACCTGATGCTCTTGGAGGACTAGGGTGATAGATAGTGTGAACAGCTGAGGGTCTAAGCACACTGAGCAATGCATCATCACTGACCTGTGCAGGATTTGCACCACGTGGCACTTTCTTGTACAGTATTATTTTGCTATCCTAGCTTAATACATTTTGCCTCTAAGTGGCCCCCCAAATTTATATGTAATGGATATTTTACTAGGATTGTTTTTGACCCTTTTGCAGTCAGTAAGAGTTTGGTTTTCAGGTTCAATATATATATTTTCTTCAGCCCTCGAATTCTCTGTGCAGGAGCCCTAGAACCATTTCTTTTGTTGTCTTATGTTTGATTGCACTTAGAAAAATATTTGGTGGTGGGTGGGGTTTGACATTCCACGTTGCTCAGATAAAGTTTGAGAATGCAGCAGAATTCACAGCAGTGCTCGGTTTTGAGCATCTGCAAGTGTACTTTCCTTATTTTTTTCAGAGGAACAATTATGCTGCTCTGAAGCTTGACAATCTGAATCCTTTCTGAAATGCTTCAGTCGGTGAAGCTGGATGATGAAATCCCAAAATCTGGCTCAAAACATGCTGTCATTTTAGTTTTGTTTTTTAAAGCAAGCAAAGTCAGTGGGATTGTTTCAGTAAAGCATTTTTCTTTTAAAGTTGTAGATAGGGTATCAGTGTTTTGGAAAGTTTTAAAAAAATACTTATGTTTATTGGTACTGTTAGATGCATAAGTTTCCTTACAGTCTGTAACATCATAAGCCTTGTCTATTTGCAGATGCTTAAATCATTTTGGATTCCAATGCAAAAGCATTTTTGAACTTCTAGCCTGAAAAGTCAATGGAAGTTGCAGGGATTTCTAGTCCTACCTGCTTATGAAAAATGAAATTATTGAAAAATATGATTCTCTGTAATTCTTTTAAAGACTTGGTGCCAACTGCACGTTTCCTTCTAAAGTGTTAAAGTCTTTGTGTAAATTTCTGCTTTTCTGTGGGGAAAATGCAGGAGTCGAATTCTGCATTTTGCCAGATCCTGCTGGGAAACAGCTGTGTGTGTACTTTGCACATCTGTCAGAGCAGGCTGCTGAGACCTCCAGATCTCAGGACTGTCCCAGCTGATTTAGCTCCAGGACATTTTTGTAAGTAACAGTGTCATAAGTCTATTTGATAGCGGTGGGCATTTATTCTTCTGCAAATGTATCTCAACCTCCATTTACCACTGTTAAAAATCATTGCTTTTACAGCTTCTGGGCTAGCTTAGGGCAGTTCTTTGCAGGGCAGCTGACACGAAGATTTAGATATGTGAGATGCTTATGAATGTGATGCACTGAAGGGATCCAGGGATCTTTACAGCTCAGGCTGCATCTGCTGCCTTTCTCATGCCAGCAAAGACATGAGGACTGAGAAGGAAAACAAACAACGGGGGGCGCAGGGAAGGAGATAAAGAATTTTTATGGGAAGCCCTCTCTCTCTCTCTCGTATTCCTTAGCAAAAAAATGATAGAGAGGAATATTTTCATCCCGTATGTGACGGAGGAGGTGTACACAGTAACTGCTAATTCTGCTCATAGTTCTTATCTCATTTCTTAGTAGCTCTACCAGCAGTTGCTGAGCACGCAGGCAGTGAGCTATCAATTTCCTGCTGCAGGACGAGAAGAGCATAAGAATAAATTTCATTTTGTGCAAGCCCATTAGTCAGCTGTTAGTGGATTTTCCCTCCTGACTACCTTCAGTGTAGCCTTTGACTTCTTTTTGTTGGTTTTCTCCTGTTTCTTCCATAGTGATCAGTAAGAGTTTCCAGTCCGCCCTACTGCAGGGAAGCAACTCCCAGCCCAGGGTAACAAGATGCTATTGCTTGTTTCTAAGCCTCACCAGGGGATCTGTGCTGAAATTGAAGGATTTGTTTTCATCAAACTAGTGTGCACTCAGAAAGTTCAGCCTCTGCACCAGAGTGCAAAGGGACCAGTGCCCATCTGACCTCCTTTCTGTCATTTTTGATAGCATTCAGTTTTCTGATACCACTTCAAGAAAAAATAAAAATAAATCCGAACTCTGACTAATTTTTCTCAAATTTCTAGCCGTTAGAAAGATTCACTGTTGATTTAAAATGATTAACATTGCTTTTATTGAGAGTGTAGAGAAAGCTTTCTGCCTCCAAAGATTTCAACAGCCAACGCAAACTGAGTTGAAAGCAGAGTGACTTGTGTACAACGCATGGCCATGCAAGATGAGAGCCCAGCACACAGTCCCTGCTTTCTTCCTTTCTATTGGAGGGATTTTAGTCCAGCAGCAAGATCCATCATTGGTTCATTATGGTATGTTTGCTCCCCCAAGTACCCTTCAAAAAGCAATTAACAGGTTGTGTTTGTGGATCAGCTTCCTAATGGGAAGGATGAGATGTTTGTATCGAGAGCAGTTCTGCTGTTGCTTTATTTTTAGCAGGCCTCTGAGCTCCTGACTAATGAAATACATCATCTGTCATACTCTGAATTTATTTTTACTGCGAGGAACATTGATGCTGAAAAGACACCAATCCTGCACTTCTGATTGTCTATTAGCACATAGTCCGTAGTGTGTACCTTCTAGATCATAATGTACTCATAATGTTCCTCTGTGAAAGAGGCTCAGGTAGCACCATCCCATCTCTGTGCCCAGTGGTACTTCTCTCAGCTTGCAGCTTGGAGGAAAAATCCCCTGAAGTGATACTGCATGTTATGGATCAGCTGGAATGAGCAGTGGTACAGGAGTGCAAGGGAGGCTCATCTTCAAGAAATAGAAATACCTAGTTGAAACTGGCAGCTGTAATGTGGTGGTACTGGCCAAATGAAAACAGCCTTACTCAGAGGTCAGTTCAGCTAACACAGCTGCAACCAGCAAAACGGCAGAGAGCTACTCTGCATGGGAGGGAAAAGGAGGAGCAAATTAGTCTTGGATGTCAGTAATTAACAGCTGGCTGGCAGAAGGGCATTTTGTCAGCCCAGCGGTGGGAAGCTCTTTATTACAGATAAAGTCTCAGCATGGTCCAGTCAGGGAAACCTGCCTCTTGTCATGGTGGAAGTGAGCAAGTCTGCTCCCATTTTGCATTGATCAGTGTGCTGCAATAGGTTAATAGTGTGTTCATTCCTCATTTTCAGAAAATACGTCCTTCAGAAAGTACTTATTGAGAAGCATACCTCGGACCTCTAGCATGAGTTTATTAGGGAAATAGTACCTTTAGTACTGGGCTAGGAGTAAGATGAAAATTCTTACCATACTCACATGGGAAATTTGCTTTTTAGCTTTAAAACAGATTTTTGAATGCTAGAATTTTGCTTTCTAGACCAATAATTCTTTTGAGATCTTTTCCACGCGTGCAAGACTAATGTGGTTGAAGTTACCCAGGTTTTGCTTTTGCCTAATGTGATATTACAGATGATAAGCTGATCAGAGTATGATTCTACCAGTTAAAATTGCGGGGCTGCTTTTCCTTAGATTTTGATAAAAGATTAATAAAGTTTTATTCCTAACCTCTCAAAATATTTTTCAGAGCTTCTGTCATTGATTCCTGCTTATGAACAGATAAAACAGACCATCACCCAGTACAGCTGCAGTCACCCAACAGGCCAAAAGCAAAATTCTGATTTTGGGCACCTACTTTCTCTTAAGCAAACCTTTCCTCCTCGTAAGTCATGTCCTGGCCCTAAAAATTCCCTTTGTTATCAGTTGCCTCTATTTGAACCTCATGAGATCCTTTTTCAGGCAGGAGCTGACTGCAAGCTAGACAGACCTCAGTCCTCACCAGCTTACTGTCTTTCTACAAGGCAATTTTCTCTTGGTTGGTGTTATGCTAAATGTGCTTACAGCAAAACGTACCTTCCTGCTTGGTAGAAAGAAGGATCAGAAACATGTAGGTGCCTTTTCAAGTCTCGCCTCATTGCTCTGCCTTACTTTTATGCTTGGAAAATCCCATCATTTTCAGGACAGATTTACATCCTTGAAAGCACGTTTAAGCACAAGGTTATATATCTCCAGTGATATATCTCGTGAAAGAAAGTGGTTTGGATGTAATATCAAGGATGAATTCACCTTCTGTCATCTCTTTATGAGCACATTACTTGCTGCTTCATAATGATGGAACAAAAACATTTAGCAGGCATTGTTCCTCACTGTTAACTAGCAAAACTGTTTATTGTGTGCTCCAACATGCCATTTGTTTTTTAGCCTTCACCACTGGGAGGAAATGGCACAGGGTTGGGCACAATGGTCCAGGAGCAAAGCCCCACTGTACTGGTTCCTTGTGTTTGAAGCTGCAGATGCAGCCAACTGCTGGTTGGGTGTAGGAAGGGTCACCAAGGCTGCCTCTTATTCCTGTCTGCAGTTTTCCCTGGGGGCAGCTCTGCCCTTTATCTGCACAAGTTGCTCCTCAAGAAATATTTGTCCACCAAAATGTTCTCCCTTACCGATTTGGTTACAAAACCCATTTGCATTTATGATCGCTGCAAGGGCATGGAAGGTCTGTACCTGAATGAGGGGGTGGGGTGAATCTCCCTTCAGGTGCTTCCTCAGTGTGATGATTTCATTATCTTGACTTTTTTTTTTTTTTTTTTTAACTCACGCTCCAGAAAAAGTTCTTTATGTGTGCCCTCTTGCTTTTTTCTACTTTCATTTCTAACAGGGCAAGCTAGTTCATCTATTCAGAAGGAAATACAAGGATAAACTGCACACCCTTTTCATGTAGCACTGATGAAGCTAAGCTTAATTGAATTCAAAACAATGATCAGAAACCACTGAGTGTTTCTGGGCATTTTGAAGTTTTCTTTTTGGTTTTGGAATAGAGTCTACTTTGTAATTGGCTTGAGTTAGTGGCCAAGACTTTCTGTGCTTCTGGGAATATAAAACTGAAGAAAATATTGTTCATTTGGACATTCATTATGTGCCCTGTTATTGTACATTAAGCATTTTTGTCTTTAAAACAATGGCTCAGGTATTATCAGCTGCAAGATTCCCACTTCTCAGCGTAGTTCACAGAGTGGGATATAACTGACCTTCTTTCAGGATAGCACTGCATGCTCAGGGGACTCCTCGCAGTGGAAGGAATTTCTATTCTGTTGGTATCACAGAAAACATACACCTTTTCATTTTCAGACAGTATTTCAGTAGTCACAAGGCAGTGAAGACTAATGCAAAGGTCTTTAATCAAACCAGAACTGATGGGAGTGGCAAAGGTTCCATAGCAAGGAGGGCATTTTAACGTATAATCTCTGTATAGCAGTTTTTGCTATCGATGTAACTTAGAGCCAAGCACTGGATACTCTACATGAAGAGGAAGCTATGGGACGTGGAGTGGGGAGGGAAGGAAAAATGTTGAAAAAATTTAGGGATACTTTTATATTTTCTTCAAGTGACTGCAGACCCACCTCAAACCAAAACAGACTGTACAGACAGCATGAAGTCTGTAATGATGACAAATCAGGCCTGGTGTGGATCAAAGAATGGCTTGAGTTGGAAGGGACCTTGAAAATTATCTTATTTCAACCCCCTTTCTGAGGGCTGGCAGTCTCCCACCAGCTCAGGCTGCCCATGGCCTCATCCAACCTGGTCTTGGGTACCTCCAAGGATGGGGCACCCACAGCTTCTCTGGGCTGCAAGTTCCAGGGTCTCACCACCCTCTTAGTGATGAATTTCCATCTAACATCTAACCTAAATCTCCCATGTTTTATAAGGCAATATTGGAGACAAACCATCCCATCTGATGCTGCCCAGTGCGTCAGCTGAGCCCCACAGAGAAACATAGTAGGCAATGACTAGCCATGCCCTACTGCTTCTGCTGCCACAGTTGAGAAGGAAAGGGACTCTGAGCAAACAGATCAAACCCAGAAGAGAAGATAGGATGGAAGGAAACAGCTGGAATTTGAGGAATGAGGGATGTAGGATTTGGTTTGGCTTAGTTGCAGCAGCGCTGCATTGTAGTAGAAGATGGCTTATTTACTATTTTTTGTTAATGTAAACTCTTTGAGAGCCAGAAGATATATATATATATATATAAAACACATTTTTAATCCACCATGGTATTAAAGTACTGTCCAGCGCATGCCAGAAATGAGCACTGCTGGACACTGCTCCTTGCCAACTTGAGCCAGTTCAGTGGTAGTGGAGGAGCTGCTAACATGGTCAAAAGATGGCCCTGATGCCCATCTCTTCCTTTTACATTTGTTCTCATAAAACAGTTATGAGAAATTGGCATAAAGAAGGCATGATTCTGTCTGCAGGCCATGGCCGTGGTGTGTGCAGCATGTGTCGCTTCTCAAGTACTTAAACATATAGTGTTGTAGGAAAAGTCACAGACAACACGAGTGATCTTTAGTGTGTCAGGATCAGGGCAATTATGCAGAGGTCAGATACGGTAGCATTGAGGGCAAGCTACTTGAGTCAGGTAGATAAAAGGTTCCTTTAATTAAGGGATCTGCCAGAGGCAAAATACTGCTTTTAAGCTTTCGATATTCTTCTTATTTGGCTAAAGAATATTGGCTGTCCCTCAATTCTCTCTTCTTCTCTTATTTATATGATTCATAGCTCTAGCCCCAGGTAAGTTTTCCCTTCTCTCTCTGCCTCCCTCAGTTCAAGGGATGCTTAACAAGATTTCTGGTGAACAGACTCTGCAAAAGCAGAGTGCTAGGGTAACAGAGCCACCCCACTGCAAAAGTGACTTCTGTCATTCAAAAGGGAGATGCTACCATCATTGAGATAAGTGGGTAAGTCAGGCTGAGGTACCTCCTAGGGCTCAGCATTGCACAGAAGTGAAATTCACTGGGAGACATCCTGTAAGAGTTGTAGTCTTTTGTAAGTTTGATGGGACTCATGGTTTTGTACGACTTATTTTGTAAATTGCTCTTTGTGGTGATGACTTTGGCATGGGGAATTATTTTTGTTGATATGAACAAAGCTTGTAACGACTGTGTATGATAAGTGTTGATGAATATATCTTCTAATAATTAAAAAGCTGCTTTTTCTTTTCCAACATCCAGAGCACCCTGTATGTCTGCAAGGAGCTGCCGCTTCTGGCAGAGGCCTTGTATGACTCCAAAGGTTTCCTGAGCACAAGCAGTTATTGATGCCAGCTGGGGCTCTGGAGAGGCATTTCTCTGAGTTAGCCTGGCCAAATACAAATAAGTCACAAGCCTGTCTCCCAAGCCCAGCTTTAATGCAGCCTCTGCAAATCACCAGCCTCTCACCACTGGGGCACGGCTTGCTTGTCTTTAGCACAGGGCTCAGCTCACAGCCTTTTACTGCTGAGTTTCTGCCATCAGTTTATGCCTATAAAAGCAACTGCAGAAGCAAGCCAGTGTCTCCAGGGCACCATCAGCTTTGTTACCACGAGCAGCCTCACCTGGGGCTCACCCACACCTGCTGGCTCTAATTAAGATCAGCCCTGGGCATCTAGAATTTTCTTAGAGCTGTTGTGCTGCTGCTTCTCTAGACATGTCTCTTGTATGGACCTCAGCCAAGCCGATGAAGTAAGTCTC
Organism: Phasianus colchicus; assembly: GCF_987193195.1. Taxonomy (NCBI): domain Eukaryota; kingdom Metazoa; phylum Chordata; class Aves; order Galliformes; family Phasianidae; genus Phasianus; species Phasianus colchicus. Next base: position 6,327,776 of record NC_143437.1, on the reverse strand, counting down.
TTTTCTTTAAGCTTGTCTCTGTCCTGTAGGTGGTATCTCTGGTTGATGTGGTTTTGTCTGTGGTCCTCTTTCCTCAGTGCTTGGCCCTTGACCTGGTGTATTGCATTACCTAGCTTTCATCAAAGCATTTTGGCACAGAGGTTGTCTTGCTGGTAGTAACTCACCTGCTTTAGCAATAAAATGTTGTGAAGAATGTTGAATCTTGTAGGGGGAAATATCCTTTTTCTGTTAACTCATCCATACCTTGTAGGCACTAAACAAGGTGCATCAAAGAGGATTGCATACATGGGCTGCTGCTGAACTGTGAGCTGTTATCTTTTAGTAACGTGTCTGGAATCCCATTGTAATGCACAGTGTGTGTTGCTATCCCCTTCACTGGGTAAGCGCATTGTTGTGCAGCAGCTCAGCTTCAGCAGCACAGAGTTTTAGTGCTAGTTCACTGATAAGCCCTAATTAGTCTCATTTCATTGAAAGAATCTGCTTTAACTTTAATTAATGGAAATAGGACGGCCTGTACTGTTTCAAGAGGTGCTTTTATGAGTATGGTGTGCGCAGGACAGTGGGAGAGCATTGATGGTTTCTTTTGTGATGAGGGGTGTTTGTGTTTTCATGTGATAGCTGAGTCCTGTCTGCCCATCAGCAACAGAGACTTTGGTCCCAAAGCAGAGTGAAGGTGAAGGTTTTCATTCGCTTTTGCAGATCACTTTGGATAAATGCACAGCATATAATTAAGAGTTAAAGCCTAGGGATGTGAAAGTACTCATCTGCGGTGCTAGGAGAAATGAATCAATGGGAGGCATTTACAAAGCTAAAACTCATAGTGGCAAAGATAGAAGAAGAAGCAATGCAACATGAGAAGGAAAAATTGTTTTGTTTTTTTTTCCCTTAGGCTCTTGTGTGCCAAATTATTTCTAATGCAAAGTCTTCAGTGGCTTTTCTTGATCCAGGTTTGTAACAATATACGTGAAGAACTGCTGCTTTTTTCCAGTGTGTCTGGCAGGAGTCTGATTCCTGAGCATCAAAGGTCTGTGGTTGACCACTATGGTCAGAACACGTGCAGAGCAGGGTTAGAATGCTGCAGTAATTAACTACAGGTTAATCATACTTACTGCAGCTCTATTGTTAGAAGGTTCTCAAGCAATAGCTGAATTCAACAAAATTAAAAAGTACCAGATCTTAGCTGATATATTGCTAATGCAGTTTGAATGAGAGAGAGAGTCTAACCAGCACACAGTGAATGTTGTGAAAGTTGTGTTCAGTTGAAAGTAGAACTAAATGCAAGTCTTTGCTTACAAATGCTTCATAAGGCGTGAATGCAAACAGGGTCAGACCTCTGCAGAGGCCACAAAAACTAAAACGAACAGCGATGTTAGAGGAAAAGAATTCTGATATCTGGCAGCTGACTAATATCAAGTGACATCTGTTAAGTGAAAGAGTTGCACCCTTGGCTGGTGCTGGCCAGCCACACAGCTGCAGAATTAATTCTGCAAGCTGCTGTGCCACACTGGGGCTGGTGTCCAGAAGCATTAAAGCAAAGAACACAAATCTGGTCAGACAACATCACTGAAGTGTCATGAAACATGAATAAGGCTGCTGTGGCCCTGCATGTGCCCAGAAATGCTCACTGAGAAATTGTTGAGCAGCTGCTCTCAAGCCTTACTTCAATGTGGGGCAGTCACCATCACTGCTTCTTGTTATACGTGTGCCTGCCTGTCTAATGGGTGGCTTTGGAGTGTTAATAATTTGCTCCCCGCTATGCTCTTTCTAAGGAATAATGCACTACAAAGCTTCCTACTGACTTCTTGCCAGTGGAAGAAATAAGCTGTACTTAGGGTGATTTAATACACCAAGCTTTGGAAACCATTAGTGTCTGCAGTCCTGTTGCAACAGCACTGGCCAATACATTCCATCGGTGTCCTGCAGCAGCTCCCAAGCAAGTGAGCAAACCTACTTCTGTCTGCTTATCCAGAACTGAGAGTTTGTGGCTGCTTATATTCCTGTAATCGTGAGGCAGACGCTAAAGAGACTTTACAAAGGGAGACAGAGAAGAGTGAAACCAAGCGCTTTCTGCAGCTCTTGTTCCCATCAAATAATCGATGAAACAAAAGGGCAAAGAAATACATCTCAAAGGCACTCTGAAATCAAAGTGCAAATGGCTTGTGCAAATACACGAGAGCAGTAGCATGGGTGTTGCATGGATGGACATCTGCTGTTAAGCACTCCCTGGCTGGCTGAATTTGTGGCTAATCTTGAGATCCCAGTGCTGCTGTAAGAGCTAGAGATAGGAATGGCACATCAAGATGCATGGAAATAGGGGTGTGTATGAGGAGTCATTGTGCTGCTCTGCCATGTGTCACCCAGGAAGGCTGCTCCAGAGGGCTTTCACTACTTCTCTTTGTGTCCTGCTCCTTTCAACGAGCTAAAAGATTTCCTGTTATAATTCTCTAATTGCATCTTCTTAAAAGGTTCAACCAAGCTTTAAGTATTTGGGATGAAATTCACAGTGTGAGACTCTATCATGAGCTAAAAATTAGATTAGAAAAAAAAATTCTAAGTCATTTGAAGCCAATTTTTTTTTTTTTTTTAAACTAAACTTTTTGATTTCCTTTGGCCTTACACAGATTGGAGAGCCTACAAAGAATACAGGTGCTCTCTTGCTGAAGGGCCTCAGCTTTCTGTTGAGACAGCTAAGAAAAGCTCACGGTGTCCTTTAACACTTCAAGATCTATTAATGAAAAAGAGCGAGTTGAGGCTGAGAAGTTTTCAGTTCAATTTAGCTTTTCCTCCATGTATAGAGTTAAAGCGATAATGAATCGTAATGCAATTATGAATGCTATGGCTTCTGGGTACCTGGTTTGTGACACTGTTAATCACGTTGGAGATGGAGAGCGCTCGGCTGCAATCCAGGGCAATTTGTTACACAAGGCAGAGATGGAAGTCGTTATTCTTCTGGTGTCTCCGGTGGTTTATATCTCCTCTGTCAAATGATGAAGAGTAGAATTGTTAATATGAACTCTCAGATTTTTGAAACAAAAGTTATCGTTGTTTTGGTTTTTTTTTTTGCACCTCAGCTGTGAAGCTGCAGATTTATTTCTAAAATCTTAATGATATTTAATATTCCCTAATATCTTCTTGGCTCTTTTCCCTCAGTAGTTTGGCCAGTGAACTAAATCTGTTGCCTGCAGTCTTGTCAGAAGCTTATATTAAGACAGCAGATGCCAGTAATTTATTTCAGTATGATACAGAACTATCAGTGTTGCAGATCTTAATACTGGAATTCAGCAAATAAGGTCTGTAATTCTAATCCAGGCACTGTGGGATCACATTGCTTTTGTGGAGAGGTGACTAATGGTAGTGAAAGCAATTAATTATGAAATGGAATTATGAAGCAAATGAATTTCCAAGTGAATTAGATCACAGTTCTTTGGGCTTCTTAGTGAACCACAACCTTAATGAATAGTGTCAATGGATCTCACAGACAAAAGAAGCAGACAGAAGGTTTTTAGATGTATCACATCTCAGAGCAGAATTGGATGTAAATGATTCTTATTAGCTATGTATTTAGTGAATGGCACCTTTTCTTCTGCTGTTACCTTTCTGTTATGCTGTGTTACCAAACCTATTTTGTGCTTTCAAAGGGAAGTAGAAGAACTATGATAGCAATATTTCCTCTGAAAATATCTCAAGCAAAGATCTTATAATCATGCATCAGTATTTTCCGGTCCATTGCATAGCAAGGCATAGTATCTCAGGCAGCCCTGAACTTGGAGCTTTGATGCTTTGCACTAGTTTGTTGCTGTCATAACACCACATGTACCCCTGTAGTAAACTCTTATGCTCAAGTGATCACTTGTGAGACACCCAGGCTGTTGTCCAGGTGGAGACTTGGGCAGTGGAGCACAGGCCAAAGTATGAGGTTGTGAAGTGTAATAGGAAAGGCTTTGTAATGTCAGCCTCAAACTAAAGTGAGGGGCAGTAAGAAGTGTAACTAGACTTGATTAGAAGGAAAGACGAAGTAACAGGTATTAACCTCAGAGTTCAAGGCTTTTTTGCAAATTTGGAAATAGACAAAAGTGAGGTCCTTTCATATGAGGTGGTCAGATGTTCTTTGATAGGAAGTGTTTCACCTGAGCTGCTTAGAAGTCAATTTCAGTGAATTATTTTGTGCAGCAGCTCATGAAATATTCACATTGACTGACAAAAGAGCTTTCTCTGACGTATTGGCTAATGGCTGAAAGACTCAGCAGCAGTGATAAATGTCAGACCTGAGCTGAGCCAAGGCATCTCTAGGGACAGGCTGTGGAAAGTGGTAATAACTGGCGTCCTTTCTAATACCTTTCCTAGAGAGTGGGGTGAAACTGCCTGGGGATCCTACCACTTCAAAGGGAAAAGCTCATTCAGAAGGAGGGGAAAACGGGCAGAAATAAGATAAACCTCACCCTGGGAAGGGAACTCACACGCTGCAGAGATGGGTGGAAACAAAGATAAGGAGTGAGAGTTGGGAAGGTGCAGGAGACAGCAGGTGCAGGAGGGAACTGGAGACCCTGAGGAGCAAATCTGGTTCTTTTTTGTAAACATCTAAAAAAAGAAAAAAGAAAAAAAAAAAAAAGTAAATCACGTACAGGGAAAAAAAAAAAAGAAAAAATAAAGCATTGCAGCAGACAAAAGAGGTGCGAGAGGGAACAGAGGACTGTTTCAGCAGTGGTCTTCTGAGTGGATCACAAAGTTGTTGTGAGTCCCTTTCTGTGCAGCACTCTCCCTGCACGACACAACAGTTTCTGGCCATTTAATTACCAGGAAAATGTTGACAGGGTGAAGGATTTTATAGGAAAAAGAATAATTACTTGGAGAGGGTTGGAAAGGTAGGGGAAAATGACCAGAAGTGAAGACCTAGGGAAGAAGGAAGGGAGGCAGATGTCAAAACCTAGATCAGGCCACCAGATCTGGATCCAGTCTGGATAGGAACATCCTCCTTAAATATAATCACTGTTTTCTTTACTGTGGATGACTGAAGGGGATCTGTACGCTCTGAAGGGGATGTACTGTACAGGGGCAGCTGTGGGGCTTGGGATCGGAGTATGAATGGCCTGGCCTGGGGTTGGGAGCCCAGCAGTTGTGCTGCATGGGCGTTCCAAGCTCCATGGGGAGTAAGAATCCTGGCAACAATGGCACTGGGAGCTGTACAGGTTGATCTTATTTCTGCCCGTTTTCCCCTCCTTCTGAATGAGCTTTTCCCTTTGAAGTGGTAGGATCTTTAGGACACTAGGTGTTGGTGCTCCATGAACACACCTCAACCAATTGCGTTCGTATCATTGCAAGAGCTGGACATGATGGCCCTTGGGGGTCCCTTCAAACTCAGGATATTCTGATTGCTGAACAGCTACTTACAGCTTTTCACAACCTTCCTGCTTGTTCTTCTTCACTGTGTCTGTTTGAAAGTGTCTTGAAAATGAAATTATTTCCTGGAGGAATTCTGGTATGTTTTTTCCCCCAACAGTTCATCATTCTTATCTGCTGTATTCATTGTCAAGAAGCAGGTGTTATTTATTGTACATATACTGAGTAATTTAAACCACTCTTTTTTTTTATTTTTTTTCCTGGAAGTTTTGTTATTTACTAGTTCCTGCCAAGTCATGTCTTTTTACTGTTCTAGAAGTTTGACTTCATGTCTCTTTTTGCTATCATCCAGATGTGTTGTTTTTTATTTTTCCCCACAGAAATTTTTCCTGAATTCCTTTCTCAGTGTTTACTTGACTGAAAGGATGCAATTCCACTGATTAGTCCATTTTAAGTCCCTACTTCTGTATTGAGAGAAAGCAGAATGTTCTACTTTCTTTCCCTCCACTGTTGGGTAACAAAGGAACCAAAGACCAGACACGAGTTGTTTGATGCATGTCCTCTTGTAATGACACATCCATCCAGATGTTATTCAACAAAGTGAACACATCCATCATATGAGCTGCATGTCAAGCCAGGCAATAAACTTCTTGTATTTCATGTGAATGTGGGAGTTTCCTTGTCCCTTTCTACACTTCAGTTCACCCCTCTGTCCTTTTAAGTGTTCTGAATTTTGTCCTAAATAGTCCTAGAAAAGTGTGTACAAATTTACATTCAAAACAATCTTTGTGAAGATTCGCCATCACAAGAAAATCCAGTTGAGTCATTGTTAAGGAGAAATGGAGAACCCAACAAGGAGGCTAAGAAACACCCCAGCTAACCTAATTAAGCAGGGATTGTGCTTGATGAAATGACATTTCATCAATAGTGGTATAAATAGAAATCAAAAGGTAGCAATAAAAAAAAGTGCATGGTCACAGGAAAATGAAATCAAAACTACAGTCATCCACACTGTTAGATACTCATCTGAAGTGAAGGAAACAGAAATGCAGGCTCAGTTGATAATAGAATCCGTACCTGGAATGAATCAAGATATGAAAGCATCAGGAAGGAATGACATTTCTGAGAAATCTACATATCTTGGCTTTGTTAGTGAAGTTTGGAGTCATGGTAACACCTCTGTGCTTTGCAAGAGTGTGCTTGCAGTGGCTATTCTAATTACAATATGTTCAGCTATCTCAGTAAGCACTGGGGTAAAATTACAACTCTTCTGATGTGTGTTTATTGACAGCAATGGAGATGTGAATTTTGCTGTTGTTAAGAGGATCGAGACTTAGGAGACTTACGAGACTCTGTGTAGTAGAGAGTTTGCTTCTAAATGAAAAGAATGTATTGAGAATATTGTTAATTTTTTCTAACCACAAAAATAGATATGGATAACATGTCATCATGTCTGCAGGACCACTGATATTGTTGTAATTTGACTGCACAAAGTTAGTGTGTCATACAATATTTCTGTCAACGTATCTTTCTATTTTCTAAGCAGATGGTGCAGTCTGCCCTTTTTCTTCAGCTGAAAAAGGGCAGAAGAAAATTTCTGGCTTCTAAAATCATACAAACTCCCCACTGATATCTATGTGAAAAAAGGAAGAGCTGAGTGAAGTGTTTACTGGCTTGCAATTTCTAATTTATGAGACTAAAGGCTGTTTATTTGTTGGCAGTATTTATTGCTTGTTTTCAGTCAGTTTAATTTGTTGTGATTTGGGGTTTGTTTGTGCTTGGACAGGAATTGTTATATTAGTCATAGTAACTGGAGAGGAAGAAACAAATGAATGTTTCATGGAAAGGCTATGAAGCAATTTCTTCTGTAGAAGAGCTGCCTGAGGCTCATGGTATGCCCTCGAGGACAAGCTTCTGATCTACCCTTCCAAGCACCTTTTGTTTTTCTGTTCTCTTTTCCCCATCTGGGAAGATGTGAGCAGCCTAGGAAAACACAGCTCCAAAAAAAAAAATCATTACCTTCATTTCACCTGATATAGCAAAGTACCAAAATTATATTACTTGAAAAATAAAGATATCAATAGAGGGGGGGTGCTTGTGATACTAAAGGCTAGAGAGGGCATACTTAAAAAAAAAGTATGGTTTTCTTTTAGCAGAAGGCAACAAGAAGCATTTTCTCAAAGAGGGGAAAAAAAACAAAGGCTGGAGTGACTTGTGCATAAATCCTGGAGCAGAACAGAGTGGCAACCAGGGCTGCTTACCAGGTAGGACCAAGCAAGTCGAGTGTTGTCCTGCAGTTTATAAGGACTGAAAAACAGACAAGGGTCCTTCTGGGATTTATGTTATCTTCAGCACTGCAAATCTCCCGAAGTACCAAAGAACCATTTATTCTCCTACTGCTCTGAGACACGATTTCTCTCCCTTTTGCTTGGGTATGTGGAAAGGTGGGAGCATCCCTGCTTCATTAAGGCTGTTCAGTGACAGTATTTGTGAGTTTAAAGGGAATGCTAAGCAATAGGGAAACTGCTCAACTAACACAGCAACGTAAACTGGACTTGTGATGAAGGGCGCAGTAACTAAGACTAAAACCTTTAATTCCAGTGTTGGTGGGCTGCTAAAACTACAGGTGTAGCTTTCAGGATGTTCAGCCTTGACTTTGTAACTGATAAGAGGAGGATGGTAGCAAGATGAATAGAAGGGATGTGGAGTACTTGAGTGGGAACTGTCAAGCTGTGCAAAATATATACATACACACAGTTTCAGTCCCCTTGACTCAGAAGCACTTAATTCTGAGTATGTTATCATGAACAGCACTAACCATAAAAAGGGTGTTGGTGATCAAAGCTGCCTTGTGGGTGCTTGTGCCATCAATAACGCTGTGTATCTGTAGGAATTAGTATGTATTTACATGCAGAGTGACTCGGTCTCACCCTTTGATTTGATTGAGCCCTGCTTCTGAAATGGCTAATAAATCAAGAGGAAGGGGAATACAATCTGCTGGTGTGGATGTGCTGCTTATTTCAAGTGCGTCAGGCTGTGGCCTCAGCAGAGGCGCAAAGACTGCGATTACCTGAAACACTGTGCTGCTTTGTGCATGCTGGGTAAGGCAGAGGGAATAGTGGAGCTTGGCAATTGCTGCCATGGATCGCATGCAGAACAGTTCTACCCTTCCTAAGGGAAGATTCCACATGTTGCTGTATAAATACTGTTTTATGTGCACAAATAGACCTAGGGCAAAGAGAAATATCCTAGCTTGCATTCTGGTGGAGAACAGAACACCTAATTCTTTTAAAAGCAGAGGTAGCTTTGCACATACAGATTTTCCTTTTCCTAGCTTTCAGTCTTAAGGATCTGGGTGCTAGAATAAATGTCAGACTGCTCCATGCTAACACTGTACTTACACTTTAACTTTAGGTGACTGTAATAGAAAATAGCCCTGCGGGTTACTTTTTGAATATTTCCTCACAATTAAAAATAGGAAAGTTTTAAAAGAGCAAAAATCAGAAAGGAGTGCCTGCCATTTTTCCTGCTGAAGAGCTGGATGGAGCAGGGTAAGCCTATGCTTGTTGCCTATGCTGCAGTGACCCAATCAGCATGCTCACACAGCTGATTTCTCCCAAAAAATCTAGGGTTACAAGCAGCTACGCTGCTATTGCCAAAATGCAATCCCTGCTTTGTTTTATTTTACCCCTTCATGGGTAAAATATGATTGCATTCTGCTGAACCCAAGGGAGCAAACTGGAACGGTGTGTCTGAAATCTGTGTGTTTGTTCAGGCACATTTTTCCATCCTGCAGCTAGACTCATTTACAGTATATGACATTACCTTGGAGCTCGCTGGACATAAATTGACAGTTAAACATAGCTGTGGGCTACTGCTTTTGCTGCACAGTTGCAGTAAATAATTTAGAGTAATTTCTTTAGCTATTTTGTTATGTTGGTTTTTTAACATTTGTAAACCATTTAAAATGAAAAGACATACTGGGGAGTTGGTTATGAACGTGCCTCGAGATGCCATTTAAAATAATTGTGGTGCTTCAGCCCTGCACAAACCTTTCACAGCGAGAAGATAAATGCACTTTATTAAACAGGAAACGTTCACAGTGAAAGTCAACATTTAAATGACTGCAGGAAACAAAATAAAAATCACTTCTTTTGAAATTCACTACTGTTGGTGGAAACAGAGCCTTCGCTGCAGCTCAGTTTTTTCCTGAAGCATTGGATACTGAACTCAAGAGTTAACAATAGGTGAAATTTACAGTAAAAAAAAAAAATAATAGTAATGCTAATAGATAGATGATGGTAGCCATATCTTTTTATATATATATATTATGTCAAGAAGTCATTTTTTGTATGAAATGGCTTGTAAATGTGAAAGCAGTTGTAAAAAAGCAGAATTTGGCAAATGAGTTTGCTGGGAATACTGGGAATTACAGCACTGCTGTGGAGGTGACAAGAACAAGATTGATCAAGCAAACACAGCAAAAATGCATGTGGAAAGTTGTGAACAAAAGCAGTGAGTCCAGCCTTGAGCTAGGAGGAGGATGAGCTAGAAGTCAGAGAAAGCAAAAGGTAGTGTCAAAACAGAAGTTGTCCGATGTTAGAGCGAAGAGTGGATGGGTGAGGTGGAAGGGGATGTGCTAAATATAAGCATTGACAAAAGGATAAATTGGTACAGACACCTTAAGACAGCTGGGAATATGTAACTTGGGCACAGTCTGTACGGATGTGAAGCCAGAGCTGGAAGACAAGGGAAATGCAGATAGCAAGTGACATGCAGCGTTCCCCTTCCCAGTTTGCAAGGACAGTGGGTACGGCAGTGACAGCCAGGGCCAGGAGTCAGCAACAGGAGCTGTGTTGGCATCTGCAGCTTCCAGCTCGGCCAGATCCTTCCCCTGGCAGATGCAACTGGTGGTGGCCACTCCAGTGGAGTGGACTCCAACAGGAAAAGGCTTATACCATATGCCTGAGTGCTATCAGACTATTGAAAGTTTCCTGTGTCCCATTATCTCCTGAGCAGATGGCATTGTAACAACTGCTTCATAGAATCATAGAATGCATTCAGTTGGAAGGGACCTCAAAGCCCCTGCAACCCCTGCCACGGGCTGGCTGCCCCCCACCAGCTCAGGCTGCCCAGGGCCCATCCAACCTGGCCTTGGGCACCTCCATGGATGGGGCACCCACAGCTCTTTGGGCAGCAGTGCCAGGGCTTCACCACCCTCTGAGTGAACAATTACCTCCTAGCATCTAACCTAAATCTCCCCACTTTTAGTTGAAAGCCATTCTCTCTTGTCCTCTTGTTATCTGACCATGTAAAAAATTGCTTTGAGACAATGAGTGTGGAGTAAATTATAACTGTTTTGCTTTTGTCAGATAGTAGGTTCTTCTCAATCCCAGTGTAGTGTAGGGTGCAATCACTGTGTTTCAGACAGGCTGATGCAGCACAAGTCCAAAAACCTCTTCTTGAAAAAAAATCGGCGCTCAGGCTGAGTCAGTGCAGGAGGCCATCAAATAATGCTGCATTGAGCACCAAGTGACATTTTTCTTGCTTTGAAAAGCAAAAGGCCACAGTGTCAGGAGCAATACTCCGTGTGATGGTGCCCCAAAGTCCAGCACGTCTGCTTTGGTTCAAGGGTGGCAAGAGGCAAGGTCTTCTGGGGCAGTGTGGCTCTTCCAAAACAGGACCTCCCCTTTCCAGAGACCTTGGCATTGCTGCCCTGTTCTGGTATCATCTGTATATTTATTTCAGGCTGCACAATCCTGACATTTTGGCTTTCTTAAGCCATGTCACTCCAGAGTACCGAGGACTGCAGGCTTGTTCTTGCTCAGTATCACTGCTTGTGTCTCTTGCATTAATTTGGGAGGATGCTGGTCTTTCACCAGCTGCAAAACGCTTTAAATTGACCCCAGGATCTATTTGCATAATGATCTGATCCATTTAGTGCTAAAATCAGTAGCAGTCTCCTTGGAAGTTAATAGCCCATTTGGGCTCTTTGTGCACCTTGTTAACTTCATGAAGGCACACAGCAGAAGACGTTCTGTGTTTGTGTTTGTAGTCTCAAGCTGCATAATTTGTTGTGACACAAGTGGTTTCTGTTACAGAATCACAGAATCACAGAACATATCGGCTGTTTTCTGCGTTCTGGGAGATTGATGATTAGCAAGTATTCACAGAGCAACTTGTGTTTTAGTCTAATCAGGGAAACAAGTAATTATTTTTCTCAAGAGTGGAGCAGTGATTTGAGTGTTTTCACAGTGTGACAGGCACCTTGATAAACCCAATTAGTGAAATACTAGTATTCTAGTATTCTACATTCTTCACATTTCTGACCTTTTTTTTCTTTTTTTTTTTTTCTTCCCAAAGACACAGTTTTTGCCTTTTTGTCTCTCTGGGGATTCTTAACAAAGAAGGAAAACTGTGATGTTACTGCTGGGAGGATTTTTCCTGATCCTGGAAGCTTGATCCAAATGATAACTGCCTCCAATTACCACTCTACACATTGCCATGGGTATTTGGTTACAATCAAGACTGGAGGTTTGATGACAGCCAAAAGTACCAGCAAGGAAATCTCAGATGGTTCAGGCTACAGCAACACGGGTGCAGGATAACCTGGATGTAAGTCAGCAGAACACTTACAGGGCTAATTAGGACCATGACCTTGAAAAGACATTTTCCAGTACTGTTCACATAGGTTGAAGCTAGAAACAGAGGAATGCACTTCCCATTATGACTGCTACTCCTAAGTTTTCCAGAAGTGCCAAAGTAGCTTAGAGAGTTGACAAAGTGTTTAAAGCAGATGACTCATAACAGGCTGTATTAAAACAAAACAAAAAAACAAACCCACCAACCGGAGTGGTCATTAATTTGTGAGGTGAGAAGGCAGCATGGTGATGTTACAGGCTGGAATGGAGTAGCGGAAGGTGGGTTGTTTGAAGGTGAAATCCCATGCTTAAAACTACTTCTGCTGTGCTTTCTTTGTGAGGCCCCGCAAACCCACGGGGTGGTCTTTCTTTTCATTCATCTGCCTCTATGCATGGCTGAACCCCAGTGACTGAGCTGCAGGAATTTGCTGGGATGGGGGAGCATCCAAAGAGCCTGGGTGACACCCAATGTCCCCAGGCACCAATGTACCCTCTCTAGTACCCACAAATAGGCTCATCTTTCCCTCAAGTTCTGAAATAGCCATGGGAGCCCTTCATGGCAAGCTGCCCATGGGAGGAAGCAGTCAGAACCTGCTTCTCCCTGATGCAGGCAATCAAGGAAGAGATGAACAGGAGACTTGGCAAATGTCTTTATAACAAGGAAATCTTGGGATTTATGGTGATAACTAATGTTTTCTGCAATATGCGTCAACTTGATTAATTTCTTTCTAAATTTATAGCTTGCATGTCCTTTTAATCTATCTTCTGCCGTAGCAACAATAACAAGCTGATTGCTGTACCATGTCAATCAGCATCAGTGGCAGTGAACAGATGCATCGCTGCCTTGACAATAGCATAGGTTTTGTTTTTGAAAAACATTACTTAGGCCTTTTACTCCAGTCACAGACATTATCTTTTTGTTTTCCGAACTTCTGGTGAAGGAGAGCTAACAAAATGCTATATAATGCTTTGTGTTTAATGGAACTTGTGGTAAGAAGGATTGAAAAGCAATACAAGCAGAAAGGGAAATAATCTTGTCTTCAGCTCTCATTCCTTAATTTGTCCTTCTACATCCATTACAGTGCTATAACGTATCCTCCTTCATTTTCAATGAAAAGAAATCAGGGAAATAGAAGAAAACATCACCCATGCGCCTGCTGTTTTCTTGTTGCACTTTGTTTAGTTGTGTTTTCAACTTTTTTTGGTTAGATCAGTTTTGTTGCAGTCGGTGAGTTCTCAGTTTCCTGTTCCCCAGACACATCCTCCTGGTTTATTTCTCCCTATCTGGGTTTCTGTTTGTTGCTAGACTGCCCTTGACAGATCTGTAAGGCTGAGTGGTTGTCCAGAAAGACAGTGCAGGTTTCCAAAATTGCTTTTTGAATTAGAAGCTGCCTGGTCTGCTTTCATGAAGATACACTGAGGACGTGATCGTGTAGAAGTCAGTCTGGCTCAGTACCTTTCATTATGTATTTGTTATCAGTGAATTCAAGCATCATATCTTGTTTTATTAAGTTCCAGAATTCCAGGGCAGGATTTTTAGCCATTCTTCGCTGAATATTCAAGGGAAGAAAAAGAAAAATCTTGTGTGTGTGTTTAAGATCTACTTTTCTCAGTGCTTTGAGTGTATAGTGCTTAGTTTCAGGTCTATGTATTCAGCTCCAAACCAGATATTGCTGAGAAGAAGCATCTGCCATGAACTCTGTGAGGCGAGCAGACACCTCCCTGCATGGGAGCCATTAGGAGAAAATCACTGTTTGCCAGGGGTCAGACCATGGTTTCCTTAGCAGAATAAAGGAGGAACAGCTGCTCTGGCCCATGGCAGGGAGGGGACTACTGTGCACACCGTGGTGCTGCCTGGCCTCCATCCCATCCTTTTTTTGGTCCTTGGGGGCAGAAGGAACTTGTTGCATCTGAATATTAGTTTAACCCAGAGAATAGGTGATTTTATTAGCTGTAAGGACCAGAGATAGCTTTTTGGATTTGCCCATGCTGGAATACGTGTTACTTGTTGTCCTGCTTCTCTTCCTCTATGAAGGTGGCTGAAGGCATCACCTGCATGCATGCAAGGCTGTCACCAAGCCACCCCCAAGGAAAAGGGGAGGAGAGCAGTGGGGCCTTCACTGTCCCACTCTCCTCTTCCCACATGTTGGAGGTTCCTGGCCCTTTGTGTCGGGCTGGACATCCCATCACCATTGCTTCCGAGACGCAACAAGCTTTACGTCTTCATCTCCATGAGCAGCACTCCCCAAACTGCCAGGCTGGCATGGCCACACAGCTGCCATGTAGTGCCCCACCACTGAGATTTCCCCTTTGGACCCTTTTCCAGGCTCTTCTTACTGCCCTTCCCTAGTTCTGCTGTTTCATCCATTCAAGTTGTAGTCTTCATTTCCCCAGAGATCTCCTCGCACTCCTGCTTTCATTGTTCTGTCTGTTGCAGAAATGCAGATTATCATCTCAAGGGCTCAAGTGGAGTCCAAATTCACTCTGAATTTCACTTCATTTCCTCAGGTTTGTTTGTTTGTTTCTTTTCAACCAAACACTCTATCAGAAAACTCATCTTCCTACTCAGTTTCTTCTGGGTGAAAAGAAAGGCCATGTGGTTTATCAGCCACACCACGTCTTTTATCTTCCCTTGTATTACAAATTCTCTGGAGAAAAAATTGTCTTTGTTTTCTCTCTTCTGTATTGTAAAGTATTGGCCCCATCAAAATTAGTTATTGATTGCAGTGTTTTCCCTAGAAAAGGCAATGACAGAAACTTTAAGCTTGCATGGAAAAGTTGAGTTGAAAAATGAAGTTTCTAGGAGACATTCTGAAAGATAAGACGTGTTCAGATGAGTTAGTTTTTGTTCTGCAGTACCGAGAAAATGGACGTAGTATTTTACTTAACATCTTCTGAATCCTAACAAACAAATGTTATTTCTATAAGGAGAAAAGAGATCCTTCTAATTTTCATCAGTTTTTGGATGAAAACATGCAAACATATCAGTGTACCTCCAGAAAATTCTGACCTCCCAAATCAACCATATTCTTCAGTAACGATGTAGAGGGATGGAGGATTTGAGGTAATTCTACGTAGAGTGGTCTACCTACCTTTTTTTTTTTTTTTTTCAGAAAGGAAAAAAAATAGATCTAAAGCAACTGTTATCTTCCAGAGATCTCATGCTTTTAATGATCCGTTGTCCCTTTGCTGCTTTGATCCGTTGTTCAGAAAAAGAAATAAGCGAACAAAAGCAAGTGCTTAGATTAAGACAGAAGTAGAAAAAGAAAAAGAAATAACTAAAGCCAAAACCCAGAATATTTACCCAATTTCCATCTTTGATCTTTTATTTTACTCTTTTACAATGCTGTGCTTTTTCTTTTTTTTTCTTTTTTTTTTTTTTCTGAGTGATGGCTAAAGTGACAGGAAAAAAAAATGTAGCTTGGCTTCTTAGTTCTTGTCCAACAGTGCAGTTTCACAGCTTACTATAGCTATGGACTTGCTAGGAAAAGCAGGCCAAAAAAGTATAAAGCTGGTTTTATTTTCTTTTATGATTGCCATGCAGAATTGTTGGTGTTCTTTTCCTTGATTCCTCGTGGTATGCCCAGCTCTCAGTAATCCTATGCTGGCCTGACTTGACAGGGACAGCTCAGCAGAGGATCTGTGCCCAGTGTCTTAACTTCACGGTGTTGACCTGAGCTTGTTGTGTGTCCTGAGCAGTGCAGCATGTACACAGCTTCACAGCTGCACGTTTATCTTCATCAGGGGCTGCCCCAACCTCGGCAGTGTCGGGTCTCCTTGACCAGAAGCAGCACGTTTCGTTCAGCACATCTACTGTTGCAAGAAGGACAAAGTCCATCTTGTTTCAGAGCGAATTCTCTGTAGGAATCACGTGTTACTTCTGTCAGATGCTGGTGCTTTTGGCACAGGATCTCAAACCCACAGCCTGTTCCTACCGTTGGACTACAGCCCTCTGGTGGTACATGACCACTGCTTAACCACAGAGCTGAAACAGCCCTGAGCCCTGATCTTCCTGGTGCTGCCTGCAGGGATAGCAATATCTCTGCTCTCTAAGTTCATACGTGAAACATGGCACAGTTATTTTCTAAATTCCCTTAGAGACAGCTGCCCTGATTTGCGAGTCAGGAAGAACAGCATCTGAACAAACCTCCTGTTTTTGACAGCAGTAGTATTTAGTGTTATGTGGTCCATTGGGCTGAGCATGGTGCCCTTTGCTTCACTCAGACAGCGTAAAATAAAACAGGCTGAAGTCAGCATCCAGCTGTGCTGCAGTGTGCTGGACATCATCCACTAGAGATCAATTTCTAAAGCAAATAGGAAGACTGCACACAAGGGTGCTTCAAAATGGGAATGTGTGGCTCTTATAGGACTGGGAGAGGTCTCAGAAGTCACTGTCAGGGCCCTGGGGGCAGTAAGGGGTTCCCTTGTTGTGTCCCTCTGGAAATCAGCAGCCTGCTCTCATCATTCCTATGGCTGGAGGAATGAAACCTCTCTCAGCCCTGAGTGTTGTTTGCTTAGCCTGATCTGTAAGTGCTTCAGTGACAGATTTTGCAGCCTTTTATTCCAGTGCTTCATTATTCATCCTGTTAGACCACTTTCCGCATAACTCGTTTGTATCTTAAATTACACAGTTTAAACCCATTATTTCTTGTTCTATTCTATTCACTATGGATGTGGAAAAGAAACCTTTTCTTTTTTTTTTATTTTTTTCCTATAGAATGGACTCTTTCTTATTTGAAGTTACATCCCTTTGAGTCTTCCTTAAAGCTAATCAGCCTCAATTCATCTCCTCTCTCTCATCAGTCATGTTCATGTTCGCGGAGAAGATGTGCCCTGAATGCCTTGCACCACCGCTCTTTTCAGCCACGCGATGTGACGCGGCCTTTTGAGCATCAATTCTCTACATGAAGAATAACCTCAATTCTCAGCATGAAGAATAATCTCAATTTCTGCCTAATGAGACCTTGCCATGAAATGCGCGTTTGGAATTTCATTAGCATGCCCTGCTCTGAAAGTTTCATTCTGGACTAGAGGAACAGGATACTTTGGGCTATTAGTGTCAGGCTCTGAGTAAAACAAAGCAACTTCAAAGGACAGCAAGAGAGAACAGAGTGTAAAGCCCTACCGATGTCTGTGATCAGTTCATGGCAGCTAAGTAGGTAGACCAACAAGCTGTCGTGGTCTTACTGAGAAAATAGCAGGAAGAGGTTTTGTTTGGATGGTTGCGTTGTGTTTTGTGTGTTTGGTTTAAATTGGTTTGATTTAGCATGAGAAACTTGTGTTGGTGGAGCTGAACAGCGAGGAGCACATGCGGGGATGGTGGCACTGCTGAAATATGCTGAAGTTGTACATAAGGGTTATAGCCAATTTAGATTGCGAGGGAGTTCATGGCAATACAAGCAATTAAAGAGGAAGCAAAGCACCCACCGCATCAGGGCTTTATTGAGCTGTGCAGCAGTAGGTAAACACTTGTTCTGGGGCGATAATGATGTATCAGAGAGCACATTTACAATGCAAAGAACTAGCCTTCAGATTTTGTTCTTGCAAGAACAAGACGCATACCCTGGGAACAAAGAAGGAAAGATAGGAATCGTTTCTTATTGTTCCTTTTTATTGATACTGTGGGCAATGGGTAAAAGAGATTCTCTCTATGTAAGTGATTTTTTGATACATGCGCACTGATAAAAATCTAGGAAGCTTCCAAGCAGCAATTTGTTAGACATTTCATTAATGTGTTTATTGATAATCTTTTGGTCTTTGAGCCATCACTTAAGCAAGAAACAGCCTTCAGGATCCCTTTGTATGAAATTCACCTTGGTGGTCCATTAGATGAGCCAAATAATTCAGTGCTAGCAGGAGTAGATTGATTTTTCTGTATTGCTTTTGACGTTCTTGGTTTGAAAAGAAACAGGGTAACAACTGCAGTCTAGGCTAAGCTGTTTTTGTCTTTCAGGTTGTGTCATTCTGGTTTGCTGCATTGGAGCGACTGCAAGCTCTCTGGAGGCCAGAATGTCTCCTCGTGCTCCCTCACTGAAAGTCAGAGCCTCTGTCACAGGGAGCCATGAGCACAGAGTGTGAGCCATGCATACTTGCTTCGCCCACAGTAAAGCAACGTCTGCAGCAAGCCAGCAGAGAAACAACCCAAGGTGAGACTTTACTGAGTCAGGAATCCCACTTAGAGAAATGCAGCCTGTAGAAGAACATGACAGTTTTGTGTTTATTGCCTAGAGAGTTAAAGTTCATGCCTAGTGTGGAGTCAGTGCTATTTCCAGCCTCAGGAGGAGGAGTGGGAGAGTTCCCTCAAAGGCTATTTCTGTTCTGATAGGATACCTAAGGGACATGTTTTATTGCTAAGGGACAAGATTTAGTGGGGAGATGCTGGTGGTAGGTGGACAGTTGGCTGGGATGATCTCAGGGGTCTTTTCCAGTCTTGGTGATTCTATGGTTCTAAAGCTTAAAAATCTTTTGCCATTAAAAAAAGAAGTGCCCAGTGCCCACAGTCCAGCAGAATCTGGTTTCTGATCTCTTCTGGAAGACTAACTCTGTAAAAACATCAGCAGCTGCTGCATTGTTTGGCTGGGCAGGCTTGTCTCGCCACAGAACTGCAAATATTTGCGTGTTGGTGCTGTGTGGAAGGCTTTGCTTTCTGTGCAACATGAAGATCCCAAATATATATATTTAAAACTATCTGCTTTGTTGTTTAACTATTTCCAAAGCTGTGTACAGAGCTGAATGATGTGTGCACAAACCCTACTTTGATTTTCTGAAAGATGATTTGATCTTTCCCTATTTGCATTTCCAAATAATCTGAAGCAGAATAGAGAAGATGCAGAAAACGTCCAATGGGCTTTTTGTTCCTCTAGATACAGATTTCATTACACAGCGGCTGAATTTCAGAATCACCTGAGTACCCAGCATCTTTCTTCTCCTCTGCACCTGCTGTCAGTAAGGCCACTCTTTATTAAGGTTTCAAGATATATGGTCTAAATATTCGTACAATTGTGTCCGTTAAGAAATGAAAAAGTGACTTAAATGTAAATGAATTATTAACAGAGATGTCAATATTGCACTGTCTTGGTGTTGGGCTTTTTGGCTGTGTGAGTGCTTCTGGAGGAACAAAAAACTGTATACGAAGAGGTAAAGACTTCAAAAGAAAAAGTTACAGGATGTACATCTATCTCTATTAGAGAAACTAAAGCCTCTCTGGGAATGGTGGCATCTGAGGGGGGTTAAAGGGATGGAAGGAAGGATGGTGATTCCCCATGAGGTAACTTGATGTCTGCCATGCCATGAAGGGACACGGCACTTAGCTATTCCTGAGTTGGACTACCAACTCTTTAAAGTATGCCTGTGATCCTCCTGCTTTCATGCCTCTTGTGCTTGGTAAACTTAACGCACGGGAAAGGCTGATGTGATGAAGTATGAGGTGAGAACCAAATGGACAAATTTTGTAGCTGGAGCAGGAGCCATGCTGACTTTTTTATATACCATAATGTAATCCAAAACAACTGCAAAACTGACAAATAACAAAAATCAAGCTGTTCCATCCACTCGGACCAAAATCCTGGCTCAGCAGGAGGCCTGTACACGGTGCCTGGAGACAACAACAAGGGACAAAGCTCTCCCCTGCAGCACAGCCAGGACAGGCTTTGAACTCAGCCTCTGAAACTGCAAAGCGCTCATTTTGTTGTCCATGGATAATCCACCAGGCAAAAGCTGGACATTGCTCTCTTTTATTCTGCCTATGCAATTGCAACTCTGAAAAAGAAAGCTCTTCTGAACTGCTGACGCCTGGACGGGCAGCCCCAAGGCGGGGCCATCGGGATTTATTTAGTTCACTGCTGCAGATGATGCCTTTAGTGCCACAAACCGCCCTGGAGACAAGTCCTAATCATCTGGGGGGTGATTATGGTCAATTCTTTCTCCCCAAACCCCCCAGACACAAATCAGATCCAAACTGGAGAGACAGGCAGGCACGGAAGAGGGGACACCGGCACCGCACAGCCCCCCCGAAGCCATGTACAGGAGCAGCTTCCTCCGCGAGGTTCGCAAGGAGAAGTACGAACGCTCGGACGCCTACGATGAGCTGCGGGGCTCCCCCGAATTTGACAGCTTGGCCCAAGCCCAAGGCCTGGAGAACCTGCAGGAACTCAACGAGCGCTTCGCCAGTTACATCAACAGGGCGCGCGTGCTGGAGCAGCGCAACACCATCCTGCGCAAGCAGCTGGAGACCTTCCAGCGCATGGATGAGCTGGTGGGCTTGGACGAAGCCTTCGCCGGGCAGATCGAGTTCAACCGCCAACGGATGCGGGAGCTGGCGTCCGACCGGGCCAAGCTGGAGCGGGAGGAGAAGGATGCCCAGCGTATGCTTGATGAGTACCGCAACAAGTAAGGCTGGAGGAGGGAGGGAGGAGGTAGTATTGCTTCTGTAGTTGTGTCCTAAGGATAGGTTTGGTCGCTGGCTGCTTCTCTTGCATGGTGATGTCTCTCCTCGTGTTTCAGACTTGTAGGCAGGGATAGCATGCAGTGTGTAGGGAGCACCTGCTCTGCTCTTCGTGCTCATGCGACTAGGGGGGCAGTGTTCCTTCACCATGGCACACGGCTGTCGTTTCTTAGCTTTAGCAGTGCTGTGCTCTGAGCTGCCAACAGGGAAAAGACCCATTAGAAAACCATCCTGGCACAAAATGAGCCATGTGTCTGTGTCTAGCACAAAGTTACAAGACTCCAAACAC
This sequence comes from Phasianus colchicus, assembly GCF_987193195.1. Taxonomy (NCBI): domain Eukaryota; kingdom Metazoa; phylum Chordata; class Aves; order Galliformes; family Phasianidae; genus Phasianus; species Phasianus colchicus. The sequence goes on along the minus strand of NC_143437.1, from coordinate 6,307,066 downwards.
TTCCTGAAACGCTTAGGACATCTCTCAGAAACTGTTATTATTTACAGATGTTGTAAATCACCTGGGCCAGCCTCTACGGATGCAGGATGAAAAAAGAGAAAGTAATTATTTTTCTTGGTATGTGAGAGGGATTTGCCTAGTTACATTCCTTTTTTCTCTCGTGTCCCAGTATTCTGGGACATGTTACTTAAGCAATACCTGTGAGAAAATTCCTCAAACTTCATTTCTCTTTAGCTTCATTGGTATTTTAAATAAGAGCAGGAGAATTAGGGGTGAAGCAAGCAAGTGCCTCCAGACACACGTAGTCCCTTCTCTTCAGCAGCAGCCAGTTTTGGCCATGTTGCTTAATTACTTCTACAGCAAGACCTGGTGAATGTTGCTGATAAATGGACTGATGATGGAAGAGAAGGGAAAATTTGGCAGCTGTAGACAAGCTGAAGTGAAATTTTTCACTTCCCCACCAAAGGGTGAGAGAGGAAGACCATGTAAGCCACTTTGGGTTAGAAACACTTCTCACTAACAAGGATAGGAAGGAGGCAAATAAAGTATTTTCAAGAAACGGTCTTGATAGAAACACAGCTGCTCCCAGGCAGTGCTCACTGAACTCACCAAAAACATGTTTAAGAAGGGAGGAGGTGAATCAGCTGGAGGAGCACTGTCTTGCTGCTGCAGAAATATATGAGTCACTTGAGATTTCATCCCCTGTCACCACCACAGACTCTGGTCTGACCTTAGCCAAATCGCATAATTTTTCAGTCTGTTCCTCTACGGGTTTCCCTCTCCTCTGGACTAGTAAGTATAAGACTGATTGTATTTCCCTTCAGTTTCTACAATTGTTTGGGTTTGTTTGGGTTTTCTTCACACAATTGGGAAGAGCCAGAAAGCAGGTGTGAAGCAATTGGCAATATGACCATCTTGATGCCATAGTTTGATGATCCATCGCTCCCAGCAGCCATAACCACCCAAACACATGCTCATCCTGCCCTCCTGAGCCCAGCATGCTGCTCTGCAGTGCTGCCACAGCTATTCATGGGGCAAAAAAATGAGCCAGCCAAAATAAATAAATATCAATAGCTCCAACCCAGTACCAGCAAGCTGCCACACAAAGAGCTTGTGGGAGCTGCAGCACAAATAAATCCCCACCCCTCATCTCTGTTTCTCATCTGCAACAACAGAGGTCAACCCATGCAGGTGCACTGAGGCTTAGTGCTGGAAGTGGTCAGAAATTCATGACTCCCTGGCTGTGAGTCAATGAGTAATGAGTGCCAGATTAGGCAGCTCTGTATTCCAATAACTGTGAGCAGGAAATTCAGCTAAGAGCCAATGGTGTAATTTAACTGTCAACTTTGATACTTTTTTTGTATGTTTTAATTAAGCAGTGTCTATGAGATTTTGACTAAACTCGGTGCCAGCTGCCTATTAGTTAAAAAATGTGTGCAAAATGGACAGAAATACTTTTTATAGATTCCTGCATCCAACTGCATGCTCTGTGGATTAGTGACCTGCACAGCTCCCCATCAGCAGGATCTGACACAGCATCACTTGCTTTTTGTTAGCAGTGTTCTGCATAGGGTGTGAATGGGGGGGGAAGAATGCCTGGAGGTCAGCAATACTCACAGAAAGCACTGTGCTTTTAGAATAGGAGGTTTAGGACCTGGTGCAGTGGTAGTTAGTGATTTCTCAGAAAAATTAGTTGGTGTCTCATCACACAGCCCTGCAATGTTCACTCAGCAGCAGTAATCAGAAGTAAAAAGGAAACTCTGTGGGATAATCAGAGGCAGTTTGGTCAAAAAGCAGCCACTGCCCTTCCACTGCAATGGCCTTCTATATATCTGTAGCTTTGAACTTTGAACTTCTGATGGCATGGATGTAGCCAAGGAACATGATTTAATGGAGGCTTGTTAGAGTTAGAGTAGTATGGTTAGGTTGTGGTTGGACTCTTGGACGCATCTTCTCCAACCTGAGCAATTCCAAGGTGAATTTGGGCTTTGTTTTTTCGCTTTTGGAAGCTGTTGAATTTGACTTGCAGAACAGGTGTGAAAGCTCCTTAAAGACTGTAAAATAAGGTTGGTTGCATTTAAAACAAGGTCAGTGCCCCAGCACTGTGCACCCTGAGTGCTCACCCTATTTCCTGCTCACAGCTATCCTGACGCCTGTGCTTTCTGCTCCTCAAATATGGAGTGATAACCATCTGTGCTGTGCTGGGGCTGTGCCACGCTCCTGCAGCCAGAAATGCTCCAGCACTGCAAAGCTGCTCTCCTACCTGCCTATGCCTTCAGTCAGCAGCACAGCGTCAGGGTTTCTTGATTCATTTTGGAACATAAAGCACTGACTTCTGGTGTGCTAGGATTGATAATATCTCTTAGAGAGTTGTGTGCTGAGTAATCATAGAATCATATCATAGAATCGTATCGTAGAATCATAGAATGTCCTGGGTTGAAGAGGACCACAATGCTCATCCAGTTCCAACCCCCTGCTATGTGCAGGGTCACCAACCAGCAGACCAGGCTGCCCAGAGCCACATCCAGCCTGGCCTTGAATGCCTGCAGGGATGGGGCATCCACAACCTCCTTGGGCAACCTGTTCCAGTGTGTCTGTGCTTCTCACCAAGGCAAAGAGTTTTAACTCTCACAATACATTCTTTTACTCACATTCACCGTTAGGGAAATAGATTTATAATACATACAGTACACCCTGGGACCACTTTGTCTGTAAAATTAGAGGTGTGCGAACCACTGGAAAGTATATTCTAGGTTTAAATTTATTTTTAAACCCTCTGTAGGCACGTCCATAGCTTTTCACATCAACGTGAATAGTTCAAACTGTGCCAGGGGAGAATTTGTTCCCTTGAAGTTAGAAAAAAAGCACAGTGAGGAACTGTTTGGATGCGACTCATAAAAGGGCTAATTATGCTAATTTTTATAGAGCATCGTTACTACAGCAGCAGTACATCTGTTTGTGGGAAAGGACTGTATTTCTCTCTCTGTGATATCTAGAAAGATGCTAAAACCGAGATTTTAACATCCTTGACTGAGCAGGATTAATTAATTTCAGGAATTAAAAGTCTTGCTAATCGATCATCCCTTTTAAAATTCATTCAGTGCTAATATTGTGGGTTTTGCATGCTGCATGATTCCCTGGAAGTCACCAGACATAGAAATGGGCTCCTATCTGCACAGTGATGCTCAGACAAGCTGACACCCAATGGTGTCAGCTTGGACACCGATGAGGGGAAATGAAAGCAGGTAACACCAGAGCTGGGACTGAGCTGATGATGGCTGATGAGCATTGGCAAAGCTGTCTTCAAGCCTTGTCAGCAGGGGTTGTCTCTGCACTGCTGCTGCTACTCTGGCCATAGTTTTATCCTGCAGGTGAGGAGGTCCTGTCTGCCTCCACGCACTCCTCACAGTGCTGAAATCTTGCACTTTGGTAGCAGCTTTGTAATAACGCAGGTAGCAATCTGCTCACAAATCAGCAGAGCAGAGCCCACAAAGGGCTCGTCCCAGCCTTTAGGGTGTGAAATACAATCCTTATTAGCTTGTCTGTCATCCTCATAGGACTGGCACTTTTCAGTTTGTGCTCTCTTTGGTGCTCAAATGACTGCTGTTTCTGTTGAGAAAAGGCTGGTGAAATGCCTCGGGGAAACTTATACCTAGTAGAAAAGTTTTGTCTTGTCTTGTGATGTGCTGAGAAGCTTCCTGTATTGCTGGAAAAAACTCAGTAGGGCTCAACAGAGAGGCATCATTCCCGTACCTCTGTATATTAAAGGCACAGACTTGACACCAAATTGAGTATCTGGCCGCTGAACCTCACTAGGATGTATTGTGAATGTTTTCTCTGTGGAGAGAAGGCAGCCCTTGCATTGCATCAGAGACAAGGTGTGCACGAGAGAGGCCTTCCCTGCCACATCTTTCAGGAACAGCCTCAGCCTGACAGCAGAAGATGGGAAAAGTTGTTTGCAGCATCGCTTTCCAGCAGAGAATGAAGCCCAGAGTCAGGCTTCCCTCCTGCACAGCCATTGGTCACACAGGGCTGATGCCTGTAGCTGTGCAAGGGCTCAAGGAGCTCAAGAAATATCTGTAAGTACCCCAGCAGGGAGCTACTAACCTCAGAAAGGTGAGCTAATGGGATCCTTTACAGCTCTGTTCTGCTGTGTTTGAACATGGCAGTCACCTCCACTCCATTTATTTTCTTCTGTGCAAAAAAAACAATGAATAATGCTTTTTCTAAACAGAGAGCAAAAACATTTGTTAAATCTGTAAAGCTATTTGTCTGGATGAGGAGGATTTTTTTCGTTGTTCATTTAAAGGAGCAGATGAGTCTTATGGCTCTTAAGGTCAAGGAAAGGTCAGCTAGCAGCTATCTAAAAAATGCAGACCTCCTTTAAACATGTCCTGCTAATTGCTTGAACTTGGACATCAGGTTAGAAGTGTAAGAGCATGCAGCTTATTAGCCACTAGCATACATTTCAGCAGCACAGAGGCTTGCATGTTGCATCATGAAATCTCTGAAGCATTTCTAAGAGGTCCTTCACACTCTTGCACTGAGCTTACGCAGTACATTAAAATCCCTTAAAAGCAATCCTCATTCAGAGAATAATAATAGAAAACTAACAGTTATCCACAGCTCATGGCTGACAGGTGGATTTCTGTGTATGTGACACAGCAGAGATTTGGGTTATTTGAGAAGCAAGGAAAATGCAGCTGAGCATTTTAGTCATTGGAAGAATTTTTGAGTGAGGACCTCACAGCTAGCCAGGTTAGAAAAGGCCTGAATGGCACTGGGGCTGAAATTTAGACCTTGGCACTGTTGGAATTTTGCATATTATTAGGAGTACAAATCCATCTTTATATTGTAGCCATGCATCTTTATATTGTAGCCTGGCACAATCTGCTTTATTCTTGCCCAGTTGCCAGAAAATGTCAAGCGTCCACAAAATATTTTTAAGATAGAAAATTTGTTGGAGGTGATTTATTTAATAAATAGCAGAAACAAATGCAGTCTTGCTTTTGAAGTTGAATATTCTTGGTTGTACCCTTAGAAGTAAAACTTGTGTTACTGCAGTTTGGCAAAATGACATTGTTTTAGTTTTGTTAGAAAACAGCAGCTCAGCAGAGGAGGCCCAGCCATTTCATAGCATCACAGAATCATTGGAGTTGGAAAGGACCCTTAAAGGCCATCCAGTCCAACCCCCAGCAATGAACAGGGGGCAGTGAATAAGCACATTATACACCCATTGTTCACTCTGTATAGAAATATACACATTATGCACTCACTGAATTTTTATAAAAGCATAAGAGTTGTTGGCTAAATGCAGTCCATACTAAGACTGAAATGTGATTTCAACTAAACTATTGTATGAATTGATATTGAAGAGGACATAAAACTTAATCCATCAATGCATCCAAATAGAAAAACATTATTCTTATGCAATCAGTGTACAAAATTGCAACTTTTGTTTCATGTTTCTGTTATTTTTATTGAATAACACCAGTTAGATCAGAAAATCAAATCAACAATACAGTGTAATTAAATGCTAATGTAATTAAATGCTAATGATTCTATGAAATGCTAATGTGCCAGATTACTACCCATGTGGTAGTCACTGATGAGAGGTGGTCACTGTAGCCCAACACCAATCCATTACACTTTTATTGTAAATAATCTAATTCTTGGGCTTCCTGTGACAACGTGATAGCAAGTATGTGGCTTTCTGTTACCTGTTTCTCTGTAAGCCAGATACAAGAAGTTCTAGAATTATTCTCAGCAGCTGGGGGGGAAAAAAAGTAATAGTAATGGATAAATAAATCTTCTGGGACTTCTCAAGGTTCGTCTTTTGCATTATTGTGAAACATATATTGTGCACGATAGGGCAGTTAAAAATGCAGTTTGTAGAAGGATGGGCAGCTGCACTTCGTATCCTTTGTTCTCTTTGCAGGTACCGAAATGAACGTGAATATCAGCAGAAGCTAAAAGAGACCCTTGAACGCCTGAATAAGGTAAACCTGGGAAAATGGAAAAGCAAAGGTCTTTGTCAGTTTTTCTCTTTGATTTTTTGACTGTTTAGGAACCTTGGGGAATTCTTACTGGTGCCTAGCTGCTTTTTATCTGAATTTGTTTAAAGCATCAGTGTCAGCAGAATGGAAAGTTCCACATGAGCACAGTCAGAAGGTATGGATAAATACCCAGCAAAGTGGGAAAGAAATAAAGAACTTTTCATTGCCATTTTTTCTTCCATTTCTAGTTTTTAAGTATCTTCTACCCAAGAGTTCTCATGTACAGCCTGTTTATATGTATATATATTTGCTCTATGCTGGCTGTTAACCTGTCAGAGCCAGCCAACCTCTCCCTTGTGGGTTGAGCACAAGTAGACACAGGAAAGGCTGATGCCACCCACCCAGCATGGCCATGCATCCTTGTTCTGTACATGGAAAAGGAGTCCAGAGCCCATAGTCACCATGTCCAGCTGCCATCATGCTGCAGTGATCTAAGGAGCAGTGCAAGGATTTATTTTAGCTGTCATGGAACTAATTCACAGAACATCTCTTGAACACAGAAGACTCTATCCAAGTTACCCTTTTATTTAAGGTTATATGTCATTTTAAAGCTGTTTCTAGTGCTTTAGAAATAGGAAAAGGAGCACCATAGTGGCATGCATACGAGTATTCAAAGCAAGGATGTAGTGTTAATTAAGCCAGAAGGTGTTAAGGCAAGTAGGCTAAGGCAGTGCCAGGATTATAACCCTCATCTTCTGTTGAGGTCTTAATTAGTTTTGTTGTTTTATTGACAGTTGCCTTCTTGGTAAGTGTTGGCAAAGAACTTTTCTAGTCTGGCTCTTGCGTGTATGTTCTTTCCTGCTGCTTACAGACAATTATCTTAATATAGGGCTAAATATGTGTTTGCAATGATGCTGGTGTCTCATTTTGTTGAGTTTGTTCAGGTGAAGGATCACTGGTGTTTAAGAATCCTCCAATAGTTCACTTAGTGCCTATTTCTAAAGATGTAATTCAAAATAGGTGCTCTATTTTGCATGATGGAAGATTTCAGATTGGGAATGATGTTCTGGAAATCTTATGGAGCCTCTAATAAAACAGAAAGATATTGAATTACAGGGGAAAAATGTTTTAGAGGGATACTTCAGGCAAATGCTTACATGGCTAATCTAACCAGATGGGATGGCAAGGAAAGCCTGATTCTGGTTATGCAGCACATGCTATCCGTAGCCCATAGCCTCAGCTGTCCTCAGGACTTCATGAATTTTTCATTAAGACCAGGGACTTGGAGGATCTACTGTCTAGCACACCTTTAGAGCATCACCAGATGGCTCCTGCATTCATTTTGGGACCTAGTGTTGAAATTTGTGTTGATTCTTCTGCATTCAATGTGATTTTGCAAATTCATACTTAGGTGCATTTAATAGTTCCATTCAGAAGACAGCTCTTCTCTGAATTTAAGTCTACACACACAGGGGCAGAAAGAGCCCATTTATTAGTCTTCTGGAGAATGAAGATCATATAGCCCACAATAAGACTGGAGAAAATACATTTGTTGCTAAGTACATTCGGGTTTCTAAACAAAAAGAAGGCAAAAAGCTCATGATTTGTTCCTTTCTTAGTGCAACATAAGGAATGGTTGCACAGGGCTGCTGTTTCCTGAACTAATCCCAAAGAAATATTAATAATAATAAATGGTCAGAGAAAAGATAAAAGTTTACTAACATATTTAGGAAGTTTCCAGACCAGGTCTGTGGGACAGCCCAATTCATTCTCCTTTGCTAATAGCTCTCACGTGAGTGAAGGAAGCTGTAGTATATCTTTCCTCAGTTCTGTTTCTCACAACTTCCCCTTCATCTTCTGTAAGTGAGAAACAACTGCTGGTGGATTTTTGGTGGACAAGTGGGAGATGTTTCGTGTGAGCACAGTCACGATGGCATGTTCTTTATATATATTAAGAAAATGTGTGTTAGCTTTTTCGTCTCCAATGAACTATAGACCTCCTGCGTCAATGCTATTTCCCAATGTGCTAGCAGAGCTCTCACACACCCTGTGAACTCTTAAAAACATTGCTGGAGGTCAATATTTCGTAAGGCATAGCTGGAGCTGCTGGGTCCACCTTCATTATTCCTCTCAGCTGATTTGTGGCTGAAGAAAAGAGGACTGATGGACCTCTCCAGGCACAGCCAATGTGATCTTGAGCTGCAGGAAGTGTTTTTAACCCAGACTACAGCTACGCTGCTCCTTGCTTTGGGGCACCAAACAGTGAAGAGAGCACGGTTGACTGTATGCATAGTGCCCAAGATATAGCCTAGAAATGTGCACGAGCAGATGTAAGCATTTGCCTTTTCAGATAGAAGGAGAATCAGTTTGGAAATCAGCAAACAGTGACTCTGGTGATGCTTCTTTATCACTTGGATCAACTTTCTGGAATCAGCACCTAAGGCAGAATGGTTTTTGCTTGGAAGTGGAGTGAATAGCAAATACTGCAAAGTTCAGGAGCAGATGTGTAGGCACTGTCTTGTTTTATTATAAGGCATCGTCAATGAAACAAGTCTGTTAGAAAGAAGGAGAAAAAGGGAAAATTTTCCCCCTTTAAAGGAATGTTTGGGAAGCTGAACACTGCTTTTGCTTACTACATGCAGAAATATGTGCTTACCTAAGGACCGAGGGGCTTTTTTGGCTGCCCACAAGCCTCCTAACGTCACCATTGTTGCACTGATCTTCTACTCAATGGGATGGCAGTGGATGCAGAAAAGCAGGGTGCAGTCATGATGACTGGCTGCGAACATGCTGGTCTGGGTGAGCTACTGCCTCACAAAGCAGAGAGATGGCTCTGGAGCAGAGTGGGTCCATGGGCAGCCTCCCAGTGTGTCAGCAGGCCTGGCTGGGAGGCTCAGCAGCATAATGGAACAGCAGCATCTGCACATTTTTGGAATAGCGCATGCTGTGCATGTTAAAAAAGAACAATCCCCTTCTACCAGTCACATGCTGTGCCCGTAGATTTTAGCATTTTATCTTCAACCCATGATCTGCTCACTGAAACAGAATTACACAGTGATGGCACGTCCATCATTTCAATGGGGCAGCTTTCGGTCTTGTTATCTTAGTAACAAGAGTCAAAAATCTCTTGCCCTTAAAAAGCAAAATGAGGGGTGACACTGGCTCAGCTCTCCTCCTCTTTAATCTTTTCCTTTTCTAAATAAGTTGGAAGTTGGGGAAGGAATGCATAGCCTCATGTTTTGGTACAATGGCGTGATGCTCAGTGGGGATTTTTCAGCTATAGTAGTCAGGATTTATATCCACCAGTTTTCAGTCCAATGAACTATGCAGTCAGAGTCCTGTGAAGTATGGCAAAGTTTTCTGAGAAACAAAAAATTGAGAAACATCAACTTTGGAACTACCACGAGTGACACTGATGGTGAAATTCAGGTTTCTTGCTCTGTTCTTATCTCTAGCGCCAAGGATGAGTTTGAGACCTTGACGTATAAATAACAGAAAGTTCTGCAGCAGACCAACTTTTTGGGTCTTGCTCATCTGTCATTTTTAGTTCCAGAAATGGCTCCAAGTCTGACAAATATTTGTGATATATGAAAAAACACCAAAAGGAGAAGTGGAAATAGTTTGGACCAGTCTGTTTGTTTTCAAGGGGACTTTTTGCTGAGAATATTAAAAATGACTCAAGATGCCCTATCATAAGCACTAGAGAAATCAATGCCTTACTCTGTTGATGTCATCTGTTTAAGATTCATGCCCCACTGCAGTCTTTTAGCATCACCAACCAGTATTTCACTGTGTCTATCCCAGCATCCATAAAGCATACAGTGAGCATGTTTTGACACTGCCTGTGCTAAATTGTCCCATAAATTATATTTATGCAGAAGAGCAGTGTGTACAATGGGAGAGCACGATGTATAAAGTGCTTATTGTTCATTGCTTTCAAAATCTTTTTATTTCTCCCAGCAGACTTTAGTTCTCCATACACCAGTGAAGCGACTCGCATGGTGGATCAGTGGCACTCCAGCCCTGTGTACTGACTGCATGTCCGTGTCTCTTTGTGCGTTGCAGGAAGCAGATGAAGCACTGCTGTGCAACCTGGAGCTGCAGATCGAGTCCCAGTTCCTGCAGGATGACATTAATGCCACAAAAGACAGATATAAGAAGGTAACTGGATGGATTTGCCATCTTTTTTAGAGCTTTCTTCTAGAGACACATGTGAAGCTTTATCCTCTCCATGGTCTGTTCCAGAGGCCAATAAAAAGAAATCCAGTTTGTGTTTTAGTGTGTAATTTATATGACATCAGTGATCACAACAGCAATAATTAGGTGGCTGAAAGCATTCAAACTGACTTACTCAGAATCCAGTATCTACAGCAGTAGCAATGTTTTGAATTTCTTGACCTGTTACCATGATGTGGGTCCTTTCCAGCTGAGGATATTCTATTATGATTCTGCAGTTCAACCCAGCAAGCTGATCAGGCTGTCTTACATTTCATGCTAGGAAGCTATTGGGTTTGTGAAAGGGAGGATCCTGATTTTCTGGGCTAGAGCATTCTGGTTAGTCAGTGGACATTATCCTGTGGCTGTAAAATTAAGTTGCTGCCAACTCTAATAGATGCATTCCCCTTCTCCTTGGGAGGGCAGTGGGATCTTGTAGCAGGCCAGAGCCTCATCTTTGCCACTTTTGAAAGAAGCAGCTTCTCTTTTAAGACCTGTGCAAAGTGCAGAGATACTGTTTGGTCCTGTAAAACTGGAAGTCACATCGCCTTTAATTAAGACTGTGTAGTACATTGTAACCTATACCTGTAATACCCCAAGTACAGTAAATCTCTTAGGACACAAGCAGTTTAAACCAAGCCTAAAATTACTTGGCAAAAACAAGTCTTAACATGATCTGGACTTCCATGTGTTGGAATAAATAAATATCTAAGAGTAAGACTCAGAGTAGAGCATTACAGGCAGCTATGATATTTTCTGACAAAAATGTTTTTTGCTTTGCCACAGAACCTCATGGAAATCCAGACCTACGTCAACATTTTACAGCAGATCATCCAGACAACCCCTCGCGTGTCCCCTATAACTACTGGCATATCTGAGGTAAGTGTTGCTGTTGGTAAATGCATGCTGCAGGGTCTGTACTGAGTGAAAAATAATCCATATTGATTCCTAAAGCATACCAGATCTCCCAGCTAGTTAGATGAAAACTGCAACAAATGTGATTAAGGACTGAATATTGATCATGAGAAAAAACCTAATTGTAGCTTTGGGAAACTGAAGTGAGCAAGAGAAGGGACAATGTGTTAGACAGGTGCATGTCAGCATGGGTGTTAACTGCAAAAATGGGTAGACGAAAGGTGGTGGAAGTAGTTTGCTTTCAGTGTGAGCTGGAGCTGGCAGGATGTATGCATATTTACAGAGAGAGTAAATCTTGTTGTGAGAGGCATTATGTGAATAATTGTAGATAAATAGCTACAAACAGGATGAAAACTTGGTAATTCACACCAATCTGAGTAGCTGCATGAAGGACATTTATTAGAAGAAGACACAAACAGTCTACTTTCAGTACAAGCTGTGCTTTTACAGCACTGCTGTATCACAGCTTTTTTTTGTCATGCTGGAAGGGTTTTCTTGAGGTTCAGTACCCAACTTTTCATTCATCTGTTGTCATTTTCTGTTTGCGTTTATGGTTTATTTTCAGTGGTAACTTTATTTAATAGAAACATACGTTCCTGCACACATGTTGTTTTCTTCCAACCAGGAAAAACTTGTAGCAGAAAGGAGGATCCCTGTTCTGCAGAGCCAACTGGAGGAATACAAGAGCATCCTCTGCCAGCTACAGGCTCAAAAATACAAGCTGCAGACAGAGGTACTGCCACTGTTAGACATAAATGCAACCACGACTTTATGGTATCTATGGGCACATGTTAAAAATTGAAAGAGAAAAGAGGAGAGGACAGAGGGGACAGGAGATGGAACAGCAGAAGGAGGCTACAGTGAACAGAAACCAGTCATGTAGAATTGCATATGGCACATCTGTGAAGTGGAATGTTTTCTTAGTAGATAGATAGGACTGGAGAATGATCACCACATCCCCTCCAGGTGCAGCTTCTTTTAGGCCTCAAGATATCAGTTCTCTATATATGAGAGAGGATGACTGTAGCAACATAAAATAGCTTTTACTGGGATTTTGAACTCCTTTTGACAGCCACAGCAGCAGCTGAGTGTAGTTTTTCTCACCATGTTACTCAGGGACAGCGATACCCCTGGACTCTTTCTCAAGTCTGATGCTTTGGTGGAAAGGACATATGGGCTCTGGGAAGGGCAAGAATCAATAGAGTAACAAGTGAGACTGTAAGTCCATGTAGATTTGAGGAGAAAATCAGCCATCTCCTGGCACCTGAAGAAGCATGCTGTGTGGGAAATTAATCATGCTGCTTTCAAAATCAAATCTTCATATCTCATTACATCTTAATTGGTTCATTCTCAGGCCTTTAGATTAAGAGTTAAATAGCTTTGTGTGGAAGTTGATGATACGGTTGCTTGCGACAATGAAGGCTGGATTTGATGGCTGAATTGTCACTGAGGTCCTTTGCTTTTCATTTTCTGAACATGAGAACTATGCTGCAGTGAGTTTATCAGTTCCACCTTCTCAGCACTGAATATATACCTGTACACTCATCAGAGCTCTTACACTACAGTATAACTGAATCAGTGCTAGGGGACTTAGATCCTAAATTTATTCTCTTAAAAGGTTTCTGGAAATCCTGCCTGTAAAATGCAGAAATCATTCAATTATTAAAGAACCCGTTAACCAGTTGTAGCCTCATCACGTTTTTGTGAATGCATCTCTTTAATAAAAGATGCTTGCAAAAGGAAAAAAATCCCAAGCGATAGATGAACTATAACAATTAGCCAAACAGCAGATGAAAGTGAGAACAGATTTGGTGAAACAGCCCACATATTTAGTTCCATCCCTTGCTTTGGAAGGGCCTCATCGCCACCTCCTGGTTAGTGTACATCTCAGTGACTGGCACTTCAGACTTACTGCACAGATGTTACTTTTGTTTACCTCTGTGTGTCAGCAGTGCAGCTCAATAGATCGTGTCTTGCCTTGTATCCCCTTTGAAATACCTGTCAGATGGGGGATACCCGATAATTCAAAGCTGATTCTGTTACTCCCCAACTTTGTTTGCCAGACAACTATGCTGGAACAAGCGATAAAAAACACCCAGGAGAGTTATGACGACGAAATTCAGCTTTACAACGAGCAGATTGAGAACCTCAGGAAGGGGATAGAAGAAGCAGAGAGGACCTTGGAGAAGTACACGACTGACTGCCGCCAGCTGGTGATCTACCAGCAGTCCTTGGAGAACGAGCTGGAGCGCTACAAGCGAATCATTGAGAATGAGGACAGCCGGTAAGGCCGGGTTCCTGCACTCTGTTGGAGGGCTCAGGGGTCTCTCTTACCACATTTGAAAAACAAACAAACAAACAAACAAAAAAAACTGTAGTATTTTCAAGGGCATTTGATCTACCCACGGTCATTTCACATCTTTCATTGGTATTTTTCCAACAACAGTCTACACAGATGCAATACCTACTCATGTCCCTACCAAAGAAAGGGTCAGAGCCATTCTGTGCTTCTCCTTTCAGTGCGCAGAGGTCAGAACCACGTGGAAGCCAACTGAATGCTCTCTCTGCTGCCTGTGTGCAGTCACCCTTGCTGGAGCATTCTGGGCAGGCAGAGCAAATGTTTTGCAAAGCAAATCTCTCCTGCACGTCAAATCCATAGCAAGGGAGGGGAACAGGGTGCAAGATATGTGCAAAGCTTTGGATTGTGTTGAGGTCTACCGAGGAGCTCTGGCACCCTCTGCTGTCAACCATCTGCTTCTCCAGAGGCTGACTTTCTGCATCTCATGTTGGACAGTGTGTTCTGATGAGGGGTATCCAGTAGGGTCATTTTTTGCACTGAAAACCATGCCTTGGCCCTCTCTCCTGACTGCGGGAGGAGCTGCAGCCCAAGGCTAGGCACAGAGATACCCATCGGAGTGTCTTCACATCCTCCCAACAGGCAGAAATACTCTCTCAAATTCTGTCAGAGCAGACTGGTAAGGCCACGGATGTGGTGATTTCATATAAGCCAGCCTCTCATTGTTTTGTTGTTTTGTTTTGTTTTGATTTTTAACCCTTAATACTACCAACTCCACAAATATTTTCCAAAAAAGACTGCTCAGTTTTCCTCTTGCCCTTCCGAAGTCAGGCATTAGCAGGTAATGTCTAAACATTACCCAATTTCATATTTTACTGTCCAGCTTTTACAAAGTGATGATGTCATTCGATGAATACAATCTCTGACTGGTTCAGAGAGATTGTGCTGTTCAGGAAAGCTTTGTCAGTCCTTCATTCTTTGAAAAATCACATCTATTTCAGTTACCTCAAAGAGAAAAATCCCCACTGCACAGAGACCTCCTAGAGGTTTGGCTGTAAGAGAGCATAGGTAACGCCATTGCAGCCCTTATTTTTTCCTTTGATACAAAGTTACTCTTATACTATAGAGGTTAAATAATGCATATGAACATATCTTGGATACCAGATGCAAAGGATGGCATTTTTTCTATGAGATACTCAGCCAGCTCCAGGGTAAACACAGAAAAAAGTGTTGCAGAGGGTCAGTGAGACAACTGATTGAAAAAGCTGCATGTGCAGTTTTGCATCTCCTTCACAGTACTGTACTGGGGACTGTTGTATAAGTTGGTTTCAGTTGAAGCAAATTTTATGGTCCAAGACTTCTCCCATGCACTGTCAAGCTCAGAAAGCACAGGAGCTGACTAACCTTGTGCCTTCTGATTTCTTTGCCAAAGAGGAGCTCAGCATGGGAACAGTTCTTTATCAATAGCTTAAATATTTCTAATTTTTCAGTACTTAGAGACTTGCTAAGGCTTTTTTCCTCTCCCATGACAGAAGAAGCCACTCTTAAATGATATAAAAGGAAAAACAAACCTGTGCCTTTTGATGTGTGGCTGTCTGCTTTCTCATTTGCATCATATTGCCCCTTCTTCTGGGGCAGGGCTCATTGTCCCTGTTTTGTCCCAAGCACTGCTGGAGGCTGAAGTACAGCAGCTCTTGCAGAGGCACAGCTTTGGGTAAGCATAGATGGACAGTTTGCCTTTCAAATCTTTCTTTCAAGGTGTTACGATAAATTACAACCTGATGCTGCAGTTCTTTACTATCTGTGTACATCCCAGCTCTTGTGGAGGCACTGTAGCTGTGTGGCTCTCACCACTCTCTGTATAACTCCTCACCACAGAGAAAAACATTCTTCCTTCAATCTCCATGTTTAATAATTTTGCACAATTTCACTTGCTCACGGTGGAAATGAGGGGGAGAGGTCTGACTGTTGCGCGTCTTCTCCGGCAGGTTGAACTCTGCTATAGCAGGAACGCCAGTCACACTCTTCACGCAGATCTATAGACCTGTCCAGCCTCAAGCTTCGAGGGGAAGAGGTAAACCTGTGACGTGTCTTCCTGTGTCTGTCATGAGCAGCATCACTGTAATTTAAGCTGTTTTTCCGTTTGCCTTTCATACAAACACCAGCTGTGACAGTCTGACTCAAGGCTTGCTTGCTAAGTGAATGCAGCAATTTCAGCTTTCCTCAGCAGGCCTTGAGACAAGCTGTCCCAAGGCCAAAACTCCAAGCCAACTAATTTCTTTGCTTATTTTTGGAATTTTCTACTTAGGCCAATCAACAGAACCAAGTCAAAAGACACCTAAAACTACTGAAGGATTGGAGTTTATTTTGCTGACTTGTTGCAAATTGTTGTCCCACATTTCAGCCATGTGCAGACAGCATCAGCAGACTGGCAGAGAACGCTTTTTAGTCCTGTTTATGGGCCAACGCAGGTTAAAAAGACTGCAAAGATCTCCAAGTCCAACCCCAACCTGTCCCCTCCATGCTCTCTAACCATATCCCTCAGTGCCACATTTCCACAGTTCTTGACATGGTTACTTCTAAATAAGGTGTTTCTAGGGTGTTGTAGGATTGCCTGTTTGAATTAGGATGCTTGTAAACCTAGTGACAAGGGACAGGACCAATAGAGAGGACACACTTTACAAGAAGAGAATCTTGTTCATAGCAAGATGCGGTAGGTGCTGGCATACAGCATCACTCACTGCAGCTTAAATCCAAGGTCACTGGAGTTTTACTGTCAGCAGACCACCCCTCAGAATGAAGACAAGCTGGTTTTAGGAGTACAGGTGTAATTTTTCTAACTGTTCTGTGTCATGTAGCTGTTTTAATTGAAAAGGATCCATAAAGCATGAGGCCATACCCTCAGGTTATAGATGTGGCTATCTCAGATGCAAAATGACTGCTTGGCCAAGGGGGTCCCAGCAAAAGGAGAGGCTGTCTTATGTGTGCTAGTAGGAGGTGTGCTCACGTTTGCTGCTGCATTCAGCTCTCTACCTGAGGCAGTGAGAGATGGCTCCAGCATTTGCAGCAGCTGTGTTCAGGACTGTCTGTTGTTTGCTTTGTTTTTGTTCTCCCTAGATATCACCCAGGCTATGCAAGAGATTGCCAGTGTAAAGCCCAGACAAAAAGCGCTGACAAAGAAACTTTCCAGGAAAAAGGAGATCATGTCTAAAGACATAACCGACGGGCACTCGCCTGAAAAAATGTATGAAAGAACTGTGGAAGTTTTTGACCAAGATCAGCTGGAATTTAGACATGAAGGTTCAGTCACATGTGAACCTGGGCAGGAGGAATTAGAACTTGTTGAAAAAGAAGCAGTCCCAGAGGACGTACCCGATGGAGCCCAGATAAGTAAAGCCTTTGATAAATTGTGTAACATTGTGAGGGAGAAAATCAGAGTTTACAAGAGACCAGAGGCTAAAGCTGATTCCCACCCCAAAGGGCGTTATGTGCTGGTAACAGGGGAGGAAAGCTATGAAGAACCTTGCTTTTCGTCCATCCCAGCTGGGGGAGGAATCACAGTTTCTACCAGCAATGGGAAGGTAACGATTGGTGGTGATGTAGAGCCCATACCTGAGCTGCCTGAACCTACCGAACCATCAGAAAAAGAGAAAAGGGACATCTGTGAAAGGAGGGACGAGATTGAAACCCAAGATAAACTGAAAGAGGAGGAGAAAGAAGACCTGTTTGAATGGGGCAAAATAAGGGGGAAAATTGAGCAAGTCACAAAGTATCCAGACGTCTCCGAGCCCGAGGCAGTTCCTTCCCCAGGTCTGATAAGCCCAGCTGAGCCAGGAGTACTTCAAGAGGCAGAGCATGACCGAGAGGGCCTCTTGTTCCGGGAAGCAGGCTTGCCTGGCTCCGTGAGCTACGAGAAGGTGGAGGTGGTGGAGTCCATCGAGAAGTTTTCAGATGACAGAATTCAGACATATGAAGAGACAGCTATGATTGTGGAGACGATGATAGAGAAGACGAGCAAGAAGAAACCGGGTGATAAAGGCTCTTAAATGACAAGCAGTCAACTTGTCTGGCATAGTTATTAAATGATGTAATTTTTTTTTTCCTGATCGAATGATACAATAGTGAGATTTTTGCTGTTTGGTATGGAACAGATTGATACTTTGATGGCAAAATTCTGTCTGATGTAGGCTCACCTGTGTTGTAACAAATGTGAGACTGCTCCAGGACAGGGAGTAATGGGCAGATCCTATGCAACTTATTTTCACAATAAGGACAAGTTGAAATCAATCATCATTACAGAGCTGCCTGGCTTTCCAAAGTATCCAGGGCAGATTTGCCAGTGCGTATTCCTCTACTTCTCCTATAGCTGCCACAGGATTCCCCATCTCTCAGACAGCTGCAAATGTTAACTTGTGACATCCGATTCATTTAATAAAAGCTTTGCCTTCTACAGAAAGTACCCACTGTGGGTGTGTGTTGCCTTTACTGTTGAATAACAGGCTGAACTGCTAAAAGTTAACCGATAGATGTGCAGGAGTCTTTCCAAAGGAGGAGCTGGAAATTGAGTTCTCTAACCCATTCCAAATCTCTCTCACTTGCTGTCTTTTTAACTAGAGGTGACCTTGGCAGAACACTCTTCGTGGATATGGAGACAAACCTGCTGTGCTTGAAATAAGCTCCTACTGCACATCTACTCAGAATAAAAATTGAAGTTCCACCAAAATAAAGCAGGGGAAAACCCTTTTAAAATACTCTAAAGGTGTTATTTTTTCCTTCACCAGTATAACTGAGGCATTTACGAGCGCAAACAAGCTTTTGAGCAGACTGCAGGCAATTCAAAAGACTCTGTTTGTTTGTTTCATTTTTTCTTGTTGCTTATTTCCTTGGATTGTAGCATTGTACAGAGTTTGCTGCTGCTGCGTGATCCCGTTGCATCCTGCTTGCTTGCAGTGCCACAAAGCTCCATGGGAACAAGGGCTGCTCGTCTGTGTGCCTGGAGAAGCACAAAGCAGCACTCCTGCATCAGCTTCTTGCAGCTTCCAGAAATCCTTAACTCAGGAAAACAAAAAAGAAAAAAAAAAAGGAGAAAAGAAAAAGCAGAAGAAATCTTTGTGCATGTGCTAATGTAGAGCACTATCTAAAATAAGGCCTGAATTCTGTTGTGCTCTGAGCTGCCAGCCACAACCATGGCAGCAGACGGTGGGCAGATCCTCATCTTTCTCTAAACATATAGAGAAAAAAACAGTAGGAAGTTATTGTTCACAATGACAATGATGCAATGTGTAGTAAATCTCACGATTTATGGATTATCCACTGCTTTAAATGCAGATTCTCAAACACTAACGCTGAGGCATCGCAATGAAATATGTGTGAGCATTTATTCAGGAAAGCCTGGGATAAGACATAGGGTACTGCAGATACATTATCACCTCAGTGATAAGAAGAACTAGATGAGGAGATTTCCAGCTGTCTTCTACTGCTGCAGGAATGGTAAGAAATTACAGCTGGGGTTATTTTAAAACCACACATACGCTGCGCTGTGGGGCTGTGTGTGCTTAAAACCTACTCAGAAAACATGGGTGGGAGGTAGAGGGAAATAGGATTTTTTGTGCATCGAAGTGCTCCAGAGAAAAATACTGCTGTGGTAGATCCTATTATTTCCTTAGGGCCAGAACTGCCACTATGTACGAAACAGTGCAAAAATATCAATGTCTTTCTTCTTGAGCATCCCCTTCCCCACTGATAGCAGCAGTTCAGCAATCACACGTCTGCAGAGCTTCCCTTGGAGCCACTGGGTTTGAGCCATGTAAGCAATGCCCAATGCTCTTTCCAGCCTGCATCTTTCTCTATCCCATCCTGCCACAAAGTTAACACCAAGCCTGCTGCTCTTCTCTTGTTCCTGTCCACTCTTGTAAGATCGTGTTTGTTTTCTTAGTAACCAGGATGAGATATAAATTTCCTTATCAGTATGAAAAGCAGGAGGTTAGGAAGTCACCTCACAGTGCCTCCCATGTGCCATCAGATAAGCAGTGATGATGGGACATGCCAATTTGCAACAGCTCTTTATTTCACTTGGATTATAAGACCTCATTGTGAGGCTTTGGTTAAACAATATTCACCTGTTTCAAGAGTGTCAATTTCCCTCTTATTATAAATGCTAACAAATTAACTTTATTTCCCATCAGCAATATCATGAAAACTTAGTCTAACTTGACATATTTTTCAGTGATTTCCCTGATGCAAAAATTCTGAAGAATCTGAAGTAGGTCTCTGTATTGCACATACAGCTAGCTTTAGATGTACCCATAGCAAAACTCACCATTTCTGCTTATCACTCATTATTGTGATCTTTCACTTAATACAGTATGTCAACGCTAGGAAAATACGATCAATCATAAAATTTTGCTGCTAAATAAGTTATTTAATGATTGAACAGAATTGCAAAATTACATGAATGCAATGGAAAGGGATGCACGCATTAAGATTTCCACATGGACTTTTCTTATTCCACATTCCAGAAGTCCATGAATATCTTCCAGTTTTATCTGTTTCTTTGAACACACACACACATGCAAAAGGTAATGAGGTGTGTGTATGAGTTATACATACCATACCATATATATTCTTTAGGTATTTATAAGAAAATGTATGTAACATACTCTGAGTATACATATTGTATGTAATATAAAGAGGTACCACAGGGATGTTCTGTGCACCTAGACTTACAGGAGTATGTATAAATACATACATACATATAAATTCTTCCCTCTGATACGCATATGATGCTCTTTCTGCTGCCTTCCCTGAACACCTCCTGCTGTCAGTGTGGGCCCTTCAATTCCAAACAGACACGAACAAACCTGTCCCCAAGCCTTTTGGGTTATGCCTCACGGTCGTGGTTTGAAGCAGGCCTGTCTCGTCCTTGGCTTAATTCTTCAATCTGCAGGTTAAACACAGCTGACACTGTAATATATCTGAACGAATAACCAAGAGAAACCACACGGGAGATTGTTCTTGTCCTTCTGACACCTGTGTTATCCAAATGTGATCCTGCAGTCTCTGCATGTAGTGCAGAACCTCTGAACAGCACAGGGCTGCTTGTCTGGAATTTACAACGTAATTCACATAGACTGTGAGTAGGTTTAGCTCTTTATTTTGCATTTGTATTTGGAAAGGAAAGAACAGGCCTGATGGAGGGGTAGAAGATGGATATTCACTTGAAGTAACAAGAAATTATACATTCTTAAGTGAAACGTACGCACCATATAACCTTCGGGTTACATTTTTGATTTATTAGATATTTGCTTACTATGTTTCTGCCACTGCACACCTGATTAACTGGGAAAATTCTTAGTAAAGCAATTTAGATGAATACTCTGTATATTAAAAATACATCATAAAACTCTGAAACCAGTCACTGCTAAAACAGTGGATCTCAAAGCATCTTGGATCCTTCAGACATCTTAAGCACCTGCTTAACATCAGTGCTTCAGGACGTCTGCTGCTGTTACTGTGAGTGCAGTACTTGCAGAATCAAGACCCTTTATTTCTCAAAGGTTCAGTTTGGGCTCTCACACCTGAGTTCCTGTAGTGGTTGTTACCTTGAGTCCACAAAGAGGGGAGCATGATGTGGCAACAGCCAGAGCAGACTCCAAGGCAGGTGAGACAGAGTTATGTGTGAAAGCTGAAGGTGGGACCGACACCAAAAGCAAGAATTACTGACAAATCTTCCCAAATGCACTATATTTTATTTTCTGAAGAAGGCCAACATTGCATTACACATAAATTATATAGGCATATTTTTCTCCTTAAATATATTTGTATAACACAAAAATAACAAATCTCTATTTTTAAAAGTGAAATTTGAATTAAAATGGTTTGGGGACTCAAGCTGCGTTTTTCATATATTTCCCACAGCAATTTGCTGACAGCCAGGCTGAAAACCCCAGAAAACAGGGGTCTGAGATTGGAAATGCTGACATGGCTGCATCTTCTGCTGCTGTAGTGTAGAGCGTTAAGTATAGAGGTGGACAGATGCACTTTGGCACACACAGGTTGCAAGAAACCCTACAGATCATCCGTACTCATACCACTGTAAGATGGTAAGCTGATCTAAATTGCCAACATTAAAAAAAAACCAACAAAACCACCCTGAAATTTGTGCTTCTAGAATGCCCTGACTGTTTGCAATGCACTTCCCTTTATCACCTGGCCCTAGCATTGCCTTGCCTTCCCAATCGCATGCTTGCTGCAGAACCATTCTGTGGCTGAAGTGCTAATGTGTATATTGTCTACATGTATATACTAAAGAAAACTCTAAAACCATTTTTTTAATTTGGACTGTAAATTTTTCATCTCTAGATCATCTCTCTTTCTAGGGTCTAGTGCTATTTTGGTTGAACTCAGTGGGGAAAGTCCCACAGAAGCTCATGATTCAAAAGGAGCTGTTAGACATTCAAAGACCTCTCCAGCCAACCTCTTTGTAAGTTCCCTCTCTCACAATAATTTTTTAAAATGCACCCATTATCATCAACAGCCAATATTAAAATTCACTTTTTTTTTTTTTTTTTTAAATACAAACAACAGTTACCACAAAAATATGAAGGGAATAGCTATAAGCATGTTTACAGGTATTACCTATTTGTATGACACAAAAGAAAAATCATTTACAGTCACAAACTGTACAGAGTATTTGGTGGGGGACAATATATTTGTGGTTTAGAGTAAAAAAAATGATTGCTTTGGTGGTGATTAAAATAATTATTGACAATATATAAGACTTTAAAATCAAGAAAGTGATAATTTGGCTACAGAGACGATCATTGTTATATGTCTAACACAGAGGTTTTTGGACAGTAGAAAGGTGAACAGAAGGATCTGGGAAAGGAAAGACACTGTCATGCAGAACAGCTCTAGTTCTTGCTCAGTATACTCTTCAGGCTTCTCTCCACTGCTTCATCTAATTCTTCTTCCAGCTCTTCCTTCTTGGACATGGCCAGTTTGGACTGATAATCTTTTACTATTTGGTCTATGTATGGTGCGCTCTGGGTCCCGTGCAGCATCAGTGTCCACTCCTTCAGCACACCCCGCTGCGGCACACCGCCAATAAACCCAATCTCTAGAACCCAGGTGCCTCGGGGGTCTTCTCCCCAAGTGTGTGTGGTCATGAAAGGCCATTTGTCAAAACCCACCTTGGAGTCATCATCCCTCGGACGTCGGCTCAGTAGGATGGACTTCGTTCCCATTGGCGAGGTCATGTTGATGTTGAGGTCTCCTCGCCGAGTTGAATTCACAGTTATAACTGCTTGGACGTGTTCAAGGTAACGGACAAAATTCTCCTTCCCCTCACAAGCATCAGTTGTAAGTGTGAGGACCAACTTGCCGCTCGGTGGTATCTTTCTGCAGGTCAAAAGATAATTAAGCAAATTAAAAGGATATTTACAGCACGATGGCTTATTCTAAAACCATTTATTGGTGCCCTAGAGAAAAACCTGTACTGTTTGCCTTATTAATATATGGAAAGGTAAGGAAATAATAGCTGCAAACCTAACCAGAAATAAAACATTCTCGTTTTAGAAAATGATAGTAAAACCCTAATTTAAAAATACATTATGAAATGTACACCTACACAACGAGAGAAAGAATACTATTAAGAAGTGCATAACTGCTATTTAAGAAACGTTAACGTTTACTTAATAGCTGCCTCTACTTCTCACTGCTATTGTTGGCTATTTGCATAACAATGTGTGTTTTCAGTTAAAGAGCCATGAGCAGTCGGTTGTGTCAGTCACCTCAAAAGACAGCAGCAAACCACTCTGGAGTCACTTGCACAAAAATTCAGTGCAGCAGTATTCAAGTCTGTATCCTTGGTGCGATTCTAATCTAATGCAAATATTGAACCTTGTTTCAGCTTACTTGAAAAGTATGCTTCCAAGAAAATTGCTGGCTTGAGCTGATCCCGAACAGGAGTGCTCAGGAAGCACACTTGTTTGCTGAGCTGCCAAGCATGCATGCACTCACAGTGCTGTTGCACCCCACGCAGCTGAAGAAGCATTAACACTGGCTCTGTGCAAAGCAGGTTGCACCCAGCACCTTCCCAGCACTCACAGTTCTGCTCAGGACCCAGGTTTTGCAGTGAAATAAGGAAGCATCCCCATTTCAAGGGGCACTGGGCACACTGTGTAAGTGGAATGCCTTCTCTTGAAAAGAAACGTGAGTGTAGATCCAACCTTTCCCTTTGCTACTGAAATAAGTGCGTTCTTCCAAGAGCAGTGAAAGCGTTTCATTCAAGTGTTTCCTGACTTGCAGGAAATCTCTTCTTCCTGAGGCAAGCTCTAAGTATTGTTCAGCACATCGCTAATATCAGCTCAGGCTTGTCTCTGTCCTCCTCTCCTAGCGGGTTGATTTCTTGGGACTACTTGCAGAGTAAAAACACATTCATGCCCAGATCCTCAAGGCATTCAAACACTTACCTTAAACGGACTAAAAATGTAGCATTCTGAATTTTCAGGATGTGCTACTGCAGGAGCTGGTATAAAATAAATATTATATAGCTAAAGTATTTGAACACTTTAGTCTGATTCCCTCGAGATGCATTTTGTGTCCCTCAGCACAAAAAAATATGGCAGCTGGAGGTGAAGGACATCATCTCACGGTTGCTATCTGCTTGAAATTTCTCTGCATGGGAAGCATCAGCCTCAAAGCAATCTGACCTGTTATCATCTGATACCGACTAACAATGCTTTGCCATGCTTGTATCTCTGGCAGTGAGTGAGGGAGGACCTCACAGTGTGAGTCTTCTCTATCAGCACCAAAATATGGTGTCCTGTTTCTGCTACTGGGTAATGCTGCTGTGGTACACACCACCACTATCTACCTAAGTATATAGGAAAATAGATAGGCAAATATATGTATATATAGACATATAGAATACATATAGCAAATGTTGATGCTGCAAGATTAAACTGGAAAAACAAGTGGAAGTGCAGTAGAAATTTCATTATCAAGGAACCCTGAGTGCTGCAAATACAAACCCATCTGGACGATGGGAGCAGACTCAGTCTTTGCTTGGTAGAGCTATCTACTAGGAAAGCATATTGGATTAATTTCTTCTCATGACAGAATAATGACGCTTTCAAAAATGGCACCGAAATGTCAAATTTCAAGTGTTTCAAGACATAAATTGGCCATCATTAGGTCAATTTTTCAGTAATTGAATTGAATGATAGCTGTTGTAGTCAAGTAGTATTAATTCACTTGTTGACTCATTCTCTTTAGCACGCAAAGGTAATCAGAAAATAATTTGACAACCTAGCCTGCAATTAGTGACTTGAAGAACAAGCCAAACACAATTAAATACTGTAACATTCAAACTGGATGTCTGGTACCTATAGATGACTGTTTCTTCTGGAGATAAATCTGCCTGCTAAAGTAGGTCAGCAGGACTTGGCTGAGAAGTATTTCATGTGGCAGCAATTTGGGCAATTTATGGGGCCAGCCTCCCAGGTTTTCACTCATGCACAAGCTCTTTATTCACACAAACTTTGGTGCAAACGTAACTGTAAGCACTTATGAGAAATGGATGCTGCTATTGACACTACTGGTGTTATGTGTTCTTTATGTTTCTCTGCTTATCGAGTTCTTTGTCAAGGTATTTGCATGCCTGTCATCTCTGAACTGAAGAAACAAAACACATATACTGGACTTACTCAGGTTCCTGTATTGACCCCCCAACACAGTGGAATCTCTCGGGAACGGTCTTCCAGTCTTTTGCCATCTTAACCATTGCTCCTGCATCTAGGACACCATAGCCAAACAAATGATTGAATTCCAGCCCGACACCATTCCTACGCCACCGATGAACTTCGTCATGAAGCTGGTTCCTTTTGGAGGTGAGAACTGTCAGATGCTGCATGTCTCTCCAGGTCAGATCCAAGCTGTGGAAAAGTAACAGGGAAAACAAACAGGACAGTCTTTTCCCACAGGTATTAAATAAAATAATGTAAGTCCTTTGCTGAAATTTGCTTCTGTGAATCTCACAGAAATTGTATCTACGCACATACCAGTAAAAAGCTTCTGTTGATTTCAAGGGAGCAAGAATAATTTCTGAAAGCAACTGCTTTCAACTAGACATTAACTATCTACTATCTGGGAATAAAATGAGCAGGATAATATACCAGATCCTGAAAAGAATGGGCAAAAAAAAAAAAAAAAAAGATTATGGACAAATTTGTGAAATCCTTGTCTTAGATGTCACTCTCTTTTCCTTCCCTGCTCCACCTGCTTTTTCCATGGATCTCCCAAGGTTCATCCAGAGCAGCTCTGCTCAAAGCTGGTGAGCTCTAACAATCAAGGTCTCAGTCACTTCAGCAGACTTTAAATGTGGATATATGGGCTGTGGGTGGCTGCAGGTTTGCATTGTGAGCTACAATAGAGCTTTATCACTCATGATCTGCTAGCACAGATGGATGCAGTAAAGGAACGTTTGTGATCTGTGATCATTTTTCATCATCAGCTCTTGTCCTCCTAGCTTTGCAGTGATTATGACGACAGGAAGGGCACTTACAAGTGATTATTCTGGAAGATTTAGAACTGACGTTCTAATTCTACATAACTGAAGCTATTCCATTTGTTTTATGATGAACTCTTTCAACATTATAATATATCTGATTCCAATCATCAACCCAAAAGGATCTGTTTTTCAGCTTTCAGTGCTCTATGTAATGCATGCATGCATGCTGAATGTACACCAGAATAACTAATTGCTTTCATTTTTTCAAGGTGACATGAGATATACAGAACACCAAAGATCACTTGCAAAACTTTTTAAAATAGAACTTCCCATCTCACAGATTAGCTTGTTTTTAGAGACATGTCAGATGTACACGAGCTGACAGACTGCAGGCAAGAGCAGCCAGCATGGGAAATTGCTAGCCATTCCTGTGAAGGCAAGTGTTACTCATCCAGGGAAATTCTGCACAATACAACAGAAGTTTACTACAGCCAGAGTGGAAGGAGACACTGACAATTCTTTCTTTCTTTCCTTCTCAGCAATGGCTAGAGAGCCAGCTGCAGACTAGGGGGATTAGTCTAATTTCTACTCACAACAGTTTGACAAGATTTATTACCCACTTCATGGACAGCCCAAATAAAGAGTAATGATCATTATTACTGAGAAATTAGGACTGTAGTCCAAGTTAAACATGCCGTGGTCAGAAAATTCATTCAATCTTTGTATTTGTATGGCCATATTAATTTATTACATTGTGGCTGTCCCACTGAACAAATCTGATAGTGGAAGGATTGATCGTCCGAAGTTAAGATACTTGGCACGTTTGTTTGACACACATAAAACCTGAAAAATGAGAATTGGCCCAAGTTGTGCTCTGAGCACAATAATCACTGCTCCACTGATGACATAAATTTTGTCTCCTCGGCTAAATCTTCATTCTTCTACATACTGTCAAAGAGAACTATGTACATAGTGTTCAGCTCATGCTGAGATTACAGCAACTGAAGCTGTATAGCTGAGCAAATGCTTTTTCACTTCGTAAAACAGTTTGACACAAAGGAAAAAGATGGTGTCGATAACTGTAAGGAAAACTTTTCCTAGTCATTAGAAAAGAAGATAATGAGGCAAGATATACTAGAAGTCTCCAATGTTATAAATAGCACGAAGAAGGTAAACAGGCACTGGATATTTGTTCTTCCACATAACACAGCAATTATATAGCACAAAAGCAGATTACCAGCCATGGGATAAGGAAGGACAAAAGAAGCATTCCACACCACTGCCAACAAATATTATTACTGTGGAACTGATTGACACTGGATGATGCAGATGCCAAATCACTGACAAGCTTAAAAAGAGTTGGACAGATTTGAGGAAGAGAACCCTGCCTGCGGCTGTTAAAAGGGATAGGCTGACTGCTCCATCCCCAAACAACTGATTGCCCAAGCTGCTTACGTGAAAGATCACTCTTAATCCCTGCTTGTTACTCGCTCCCCAATGTATTTTCCACTGTGGACAGTTTGTGGTACAAGATGAACTCCAATCTGATACTACAGATTCATTATTTTGCTTTTGTAAGCTGGGTGCTCCCTACTAAATACGTGGAGAAATGAAGTAACCTCTCCCTCAAATAGTGCTGGGAAGACAAACCCCTGGATGTACAGGACACAGAGAGCAAATAAATGAAAATGTATCTGCCTGTGGCTTTGGCAAGGCCATAGGTCGCCCTGTAAGTCACCAGCCATGTCTTTACTGTATCCAGCAGCGCATCAGCTGCTCATCCTGCTTCTTCCAGCAGCCACATTCATACGATGAACATTAAACAAACCCCAGGCCCACTCATCTCCAGAGCTCACAAGGAATGTCTTAACAGCATACTTAGCCTCCAGGGCCAAGGCGAACACTCCTGCTGCTTCAGGGGCAGCTGCAGACGTTCCTGAGTGACGCAGAGTGCAGTTGCCATACAAGTCTGTTGTAGCCTGCAATGAATATTAGATTTAATTAATGAAATGAGTTATTCCATTTTCCTTGCAGCTGCAGATGTAGAAAAATATAGAGAGTGGAGTTTTGCTCTTCAGAGTAACTGTGTATTTGTTCCCAGGATCTGTCTTCTTTAGAATTGTGTATGAATTTAAAAGTATTGGGGGACATAGCTACAGAAGGTAGGAATGCAAGAATAAGTTACGATATAGGAAAACAACGTTCACTACCACTTAGATCTCAAACTTACACAGATATCATTTATTTCCTATAAGCAGAGTTTAACCAAAGGCCTCAAGTTTCCTTATGTTGTCATGAGGGTTGGAAACTAGAATCGTTAACAGTACTGAGATTTCTAAGATTTATACAACTCCAAAGCTAAGACTAGCTGCAGTCCTCCATGCAGACCTAAGGAAAACCTCAGAAGTACATTTTATGGTGATAATTACAAAGGTATCACTTCAGCTGATACCAGCACAGTGCTGACACCAAGACAGAAAACAGTATTTTTCTATCTGCTATTGCATGCAGGCATTTAGGATGCTACCTAAAATGAATAAAGACTTTGGAGCTTGAAATAAGGTTAAGGAAAATGTATAATGGCTTTTGGCTAGGGCAGACCTTGAGTTACTACATCACCCTCTGTGAATCAGACCACATCCTGGCTAGTCTGAAGGTGCTGGAGAGCAGTGTCAGTATAGTGGAAGGGAATCCCAGCTAGACTCGAACATAAATCACGTATTTTCCCCTAGTAAGTATGGCCCTGTAAAGGACTTGAGTATGGTGCTCCACACTGCTCTCAATACTTGACTGTATCTCTAAGGGTAATCTGAACATCCACATTTCCTCTACAGGCAACTGAATGTCTGTCTGCCCTGTGCAGCTTCTAGTACAGCAGAAATCTGATTCGTGACTGCTCTGCCAGAACAATTAAGGATGATTTCAGATGTCAACCCCTTTTATTTAGCTTTAAACAGAAGCCTTTTGTCAAACTGTCCTCTGGAAAGAGGGCAATTGAACTTCTAAATCTGGTTTCTGATAAAGGAAAGCACGAAATATATGAATCTCTAAGATACGGAAGATCATTGCTGTTCTCAATGTTAATTCCACATCTCCTCAGCTGACAGCCTTGGCACAATCACATGCTGCAGATGAGAAAATATCCATCTCAACAAAGGACCATCTGGAACTCCAAAGCAGTCAGAGTCGTAACGGGTCGTGGGAGTGCAAAAAGACAGCAGCAACACCACAATAATATCTGGACTCACCACACCAGCCTCTGGATTTCTCTTCCTCCCATTGCTGAATGTGGAGGCTAGGGTTGAAGAGCAGCTTTCATCATACAGAGCTGTCCGTCCATCATTTATTGCAGAATTGATGGAGATTGTCCACATACTTGATGCATAACCATCACAGTTGCAGTCATCGTAGCTGCCTCCATCTCCAGATGCCCAGACGTAGATGCTTCCTTTTCCTCCCCGGCCCTGTGAAAAGGGAAAGTTGGCCCTCCTGGGTTAAACTGCAAATAGAAAACAGCACCTATGCTCAACAGCACATGTAGTTGTGAAACTAAACATCTCTAAAGGAGAAAACTGATCCAAACAAAATATACGTCAGCTGTAAGCTGAAATAAAATGGGTTTCTGCAGGTTATTAAAACTGGTTAACTGGCAGCTACAGCCAACTGGCTGCCACAGCCAACTTCATGCACACGGAGCCTTTCCATTTATCTCCTGTTTTGCTTGATGCCCTGAAGGCTTCTGTGCCATATGCTGAGACGTTTTATAGATTCATTAGTGCTTATGTCAAGGTCTAAATGCTATAACGAAGGCGTTCTTTTAAAAGCAATGTAGGTCATCTCAGACACTGGCTTTGTAAGATCTAATTAGGTTTGGACGAGGATTACAAACTCTGTGAAGCCAGCACCTTTTTCCCCTCAATAGATTTTCTCTGTAAGTATCATTGACACAGAGCTGTTTCTTTTTTTCTGGCAAATCAGCTTTTATGACCAAGCAGAAAGTAAAAAATCAAATGAATCATCTACAGAAAGATGGTCTACCAAAACCACTGCAAAGTCCAGAGATGAATGGGAGATACTGAAGCTATGACCTTCCTGTTAAAGAAATCTGTATCCTCTCTCCCACTTCCAGGTAAGCAAGGACTGGGAAGGGATCAACTCCATTCCATCTTCTCATGCCATCCTAAGACTGGAAGAAGGTAAGACCTCAGAGCCTTGACGCTTGGAGGAAGATCAGTGCCACTGAAACCAAGCACAGATCTCCCACTGATTGCAGCACTGCCAATATTTCTCTGTGTTTAGTCTAATGTAAGCCAGTGTTTATTTCCAGCAGCATCACCAGGGTGCAAGGCCTCAATTTAGCATACTGTTTGTGTGCACTGGGTAGAAGATGAGAAAAAATATCTTCTGGTCTTTTCATTGTCCAGCAAGAAATGGAAATTAAAGCATACGCAAACAAAGCAATGGTATTTTAATAGGAACCTTTTCTGCAAAGAATTTAAATCAAATCTGGGCTCCCAGCAGTAGCTTCTATTTTTCATCATACCTCACTGAACAGAGCAACCTCATTATTTCAAGCATCTTAGAGAGTTGCATTATAATCCATTGAATTGCACAGCAGGTCTGCTGCCACTGGGGTACCTAACACCTCAGGACAGAGATTTTCATAATTAAGATGATGACTATGAAATAAGCATACTGAAATCAGTCTGAGAACTCCTACCAAGATCTGAGATCAATCATTTTCCTTTTAAAGGAAGAGGATGCTGTTGCAAAAAATACATAAAATCAAAATAATGAGCTTGTGCTCAGACTGCTGCTACCTGGGCTTTGGACTCACTTTCCAGGCTACATCACAAGCTTGCTATCCTGCCCACATGCACCATCACACCACTGTGTCACCATCTGTGCCTTTTGGACAGCCTCAGTGACAGCTAGAGCATCCGCCCATCCCCAAAAGACACGCTGCTGGTGCCAGGAACAGGATGTTTGGCATGTCTGGGACTGATCTTAAACAAGCCTTTCCTTCTAGCCATTTTGAAGGAAGATGAAAGAC
This sequence comes from Phasianus colchicus, assembly GCF_987193195.1. NCBI lineage: Eukaryota > Metazoa > Chordata > Aves > Galliformes > Phasianidae > Phasianus > Phasianus colchicus. The sequence continues at coordinate 6,276,080 of NC_143437.1, read as the reverse complement.
TTAATTTTCATGTGACAAATTCAGGAAAGCAGTCTGGTGCCAGGCAGTTAGCCTCCGCAGCATTCATACAGTGTCGGGAAACAGACTTTGCCCTGCATGGCAAATGGCTCCATGCTGCCAAAAGTGGGAACTGCTGCAAAGCAGCACACCCCACAGATGGGATTTGTGGAGGACGGCAGAAAACAGGTGTAACAGATTGCTGGTGGAGTCAGGTGGCATCCACAACTGCACTGAAATTTGGGGTTGGGTTTGTGGGTGTAGTAAGCCTGCTAAGTGCTGGTGGGGGCAGGAATTATGCCATCACTGTCTATTTGGAGAACAGTCAAAGGATATCACTTCTATGAGAATTGCCGTAAATTTAGGACAAAAACAAGATTGGACAAGATGCTAGTGATAGGCACTAGAAACAACAGAGTGAGCCTGAAGGAAGATTCAGAAATAAGAGGGAAGTCTGCAAGGCAAGAAGGTATATTTTAAAGAGTATCTTTTCTCCAGAATCCTGTTGAAATCTGTTCATTTCCCCCAGAAGCAATACAGAGCTTGTCACTCACACTTCTGAGCCATCTGAAGCCATAACTCGCACTCACAGCTGAAAATGGATCTCAGCGCATTGAGGAGCAGCCTAAAAGAGTCTCACCTCTCAAATCACACTGATCAGAATGAAATCCTGAGCAAGGCTATATGCTCAGAAAGTCGCAGACAGCTACTGAGAAATTTTCTTGGCAGAAACAGCAGGTTTTCTATTTCCAGTGCTCTTCATCAGATGTTGTGCTACTGGCAAAAAATATCCCTGAGAAGCTTTATTACCCATTTTCTCAACTTCTGAAGACCATAATCCCAGGAAAATTCCTTTACTGAACAACCTTGCAAAAGTGAGCAGGCAGGAAACTGCAGGCTAATCCATTTTATGTAACTTAAGGTACACCTTGAACTCTTTTTCACTTTGTTATTGTGTTCATGCATCATGCTCACTGGGCTAGTGCCTAAGCCAGTATTCCTCTAAGCTTTCATTCCTGGATCACACTTACCAGATAAAAACTGGTGGTATTTGGCAAATAAATCTCCTTCAGCTTCCCCTGGTCCTTCTTGTAAAGGCTGTCATGTGAGTAACAGCTGAGTCTCTAACACAGCTCAGCCTCTGCTTTAGCTCCTGTAATTTGCTCATTCCAGTCCAGCCATCATGGTTGCTAAAGGTGGATGGAAGGATTATCACAGTCTTTACAACCCGTCTCTGGTACAGACTCTCTGGCTTTGCACTTTTTTTTTGTTTGCATGACATGATAATAATTCTGCATTTCTTCTGAAGAAAAAAAAGAAGTGTCTCACAGCACCTTCTCTATAGTTTAATAGCAATTTTTGTGCCTGCTATGATAAGATATGAGCTGCTTTTCCAGGAAAGGCAAAAGAATTCTACAGCTTTTTCAAGTCTTTGCCATTGGTCTTAGCAACTTTTGGATAGGACTTGGCCAGTTACCATTCCTTATTATTTTCCACTTATCTTCCTCCTTAAAGAGTGCTTGTTTCTCTTTAAGCATCATTAATTAAACAGCATCATTAGAGTTTTTGGCACTGAATTATTTGGAAACCCTTACATGTTTTGTAATTAAGAACTGCATCCTTCAATAACAGTTGGTAATTATCCTGCAAAGCGTGGTTTGCAGCCCAGGGCATGGCGTGTCCAGAACACACTGCTCTGCTTGGAGGAGCTTTGCAGCACTGGAAATTTCCATCACGTTCCCCAGATGAGGAACCCCAAGGCAAGAAAGGATGGAGAAAAGCTGCAGCACCATTTGCCTGCTGTCGGGACCTGGTGGATGCATTGGGCTGGGCTTTCCAGCCATTGAGGAGCTCTCCCCACTTCTGCCTTGTGCAAATAGCCCAGCTGTGTGACTTAAGCCAGCTGGAATCAGCAAGACCATGGCATTGCCAAGCTGCTCCTGTTTTTTTTTGCACTGCCAGGGTTTTCTGGAGTCTGCCTGTGTCCTCCTGCATCCCTGACCTGCTGCCAGCTAGCAGCTCATTGAGCCCTTGTTGAATTTGGTAGCTGGCTGACTGGTTCCTCCTAGCAGATTTCTAAAGCAATTTGGGTCAAGTCATAATCACCCAACTACATGAGACTTCGTTGTATGAGATTCTCAAAGAACTGAGCCCTGTAATTGTCAAACCCTAACAAAATGCTTTATATAACTTACTCCAGTCTTTATTAGGTCACAGAAGAATACTGAACTCCCATCCACCAACCCCCAATTAATTGTGCAATTGTTAATACTTCCTTTCACTAAAAATAGTGCTTGAGCTATTTTCTATGCCTAAATTACTGTTGAAACTAGATAGCCTTCTGTTAGCCAAGAGAAATGAGTGGAAAAATACAGTTTTGGTGAAGAGAAGTAGCATTAGCTTTCAATTAGGGTTCAGCTCAGCAGGAAGGGAGCTTGGAAAATGCCAAGAGAAAAGCTTCTATTTAAAAATAAAATAATTCCACCTGCTCAAAATCAAACATTTCTTCTTTCCCTTCAAAATTTATTCTCCCACTTAAATTTGATCCATTTTATAAAAGCAAGAACTTGATGATCAGTACAAAATAAGCAAAATCCACCAATTGAAATGCTCTGGCTCAGCCTAAACCATCAATTCCTTTTTGCTGGATCCTGAGCTACACATCACAAGTGGTAACACATTACTATAGCCCAACAGTTCTGCAGATATAATTGTGATATTGGTAACATCTGTAAAAAAAAAAAAAATCAATCCCATTGCTCCATACTGATTCAAGCTATGGCAGTATAGCAGTTTTTTACTCCTTATGTGACAGTCATCTGAATCTTTGTGAAGGGCAATATTTAATGCTGTCACAGGACCACATGGAGCACAAGCCTTACAACAGCCAAGGTCTTCAGCTGACCAAGGCATGTCCAAAGCAGCAGATATCACAACAGAAACCAATGAGATTTGGGATTTACACCAGTCCTGTCCCCAGATATGTGTATTCATTCCCTGAGCTGTGGCAGGAAAGCAGATGCTCACAGACTGATCTCCAAATCTGGATCTTATTCATGGTGATGGGGCGTGTATCCCATCACTAGGTTAGAAAAGCTGCTTGTGCTGTTTTACCGAAGCCTGAAAGTATCCCACTCCAGCCAAATGGGGCAACATCAGAAAAGCTAACATACAATATACTCATGTGGGATTGTAATTTGGTTTGATTTTAGCTTAAACACATAAGACAAGTCTTGTAATTGCAATGCATATTCTAGACACAATAGCAATATGATAGTAAAGGGCTCCAGAGTTATAAAGAAGCTTGTAAGGCTTCCTTAGAAATGGAATAATCAGAAGGCAATCTCATAAAATAATTTCCCTATCCTCACTTGGCTATTGAGCCAACAAAACAACGTTAGATGTAGTTGCATATACATTAATGATGTGCCAATCTCAGCATGTTTCAAACAGCAAGAATGCAATGTGCTTGGCCTTGGATGGAAGCAAATGAGAAATATTTCATTTTCCATGCTATCCTTTCTTCTTCTACTGTTGAGCCCAATTACAGAGCTATGACGAGACTATAAATTCTTAATATTGCTCCCTTGGCAATTTGCACTTGTATAGCATTTTCTTAGGTAGAACCATATTATGGAAGTAACATTTTCACCAACACAGGCACGAATGGATCGTGTCTTATATATCCCGGATGAGCTGGCAGTCTCAAGACATTAATTCAGTCCATGAGCAACTCCTTGCAACTTACTAATATAAAAGCCTATATCATAAAAATGCAATAGATAGAGACTAGCTTAGCTTGATTACTTTTTTTTTTTTTTTTTTTTTTTTTAATATCTGCCTTAAATTCCAATTGCTGAAGCTGGAAATATTGAACTCATAAAACAGCAAGTAAGAAATGTTTACTGGATATTGGGTTATATCCGTAAAGCATGGGTGGAATAGTTCTTGAGCTAGTTACTTTTTTCTTACCTTACAGTTTAAGATGTCTGATGAATTTCAATTCTGATTGAAAGGTACCAGTGAATAAATGGTACATAACTAAGAGAGTTGTGCTACCACTGGGAAACCACCTGTCCCTCCCTGTCCCTCCAAGTTGTACAGCCCCCAATACAGGTAAGACAAGGGATACATAAATCACACAGCATTGCTCTGTCCAGCCATACTTTTTACAGAATGCTACTACGGGCTCACACCCCTTCTCTGAAATGAAAGTTCCTCTCAGCTATGATACAGCTGTTACTCAACACTGGGCTGTTTATTCCCAAATCTACCATTGCAGTTTCTGCCCTGCTTTGCATTTTAGTTTGTAGCTCTGCACCTGGAATAACAACCCTCTATAGTTCACTGAAGAAATATATCTGTAAACATGCAATACATTAGGAGCAGTGCAACCGAGCATATAAGAAGCCTGTTTGGTACAGGGGTAAGGTATCTCAGGACATCTGGAACAATGTTAGGTCAGTGACTTACTGAGGCTGTAAAGAAATATAACCCTTTTCTCCCTGTATGCCACAATACGCTGCTGTCCACAGATGATGCCTAGAAGCCAGACAGTAACATTTCATTACATAAATCCATTACAGCTCCTGGCAACTGTGTTTAAAGAGGGAGCAACAGAGCACATTCACGAGACAGAACCGCATTTGTCCCTTAGCCCATTGCAGGCTACCCTAATGAATATCTGACTCAGGCACAGTCTAGTACAGTTGCCTGTCACAGTGAGCAGCCAGCACCAGATGCCTTGCAGCTCAGGGTTGTTTGTGTACAAAACTAGTTCAACCTCTACCCTCAAGTGCCTGCTAATTCAGCAGTGAGCTCATACATCTTTGCAATGCAACAATGCAACTGCCACTATTCAGTGACCCGGTCACACTGCTGACAAAAGTCTGGAGATAAGACAGTGAAGAGCAGACTGTATGAAAAGTGAATGGAATTGTGGCCAAGTAACAAAAAATAACTAACTACTTTCTGATGACATGTATTACACTTGGTTATGAATGCGTGGCTTCAAACCACACATCCAGACACACAGACTAGAAATGTTATCATCATGCTAGAGTTGTCAGGCAAGTGCTTACAACAGGCATCCCAGCAGGTCTGGAAGGAGGATGCCAAAGGACAAGACACCAGAATGGAGTCTGGGGAAGGATGAAACTCGCATCTCTCCTTGAGATAAGTTCTGAAGCATGGCAGCAACAAGGCAAATGTTACCAGTGTTTGTCAGTTCAGTTAACTGCATATTCCCTTTAAGAATTTAATCTCATTCCCAATTTCTTCTTAGTTTATTGCCTTAGAGGCAAGGATATTAATCTTGCTCTGTGCAAGAGATCTTCCATTTCCTTCCAGGATATTTGAAAGTATTGCTTTTAGTTCAACAACACATTTTTATTCTTAGCATGTTTCTTCCTCCCTGCCAATATTTCAGCTTCATCACTTATTTATGAACCATCACTCTGGTGAGAATCAGCCCTAGACTGAGAAAAAGTGTTCCTGCATTTATTTGTCCCAGTTTGTAAAATATACTACTTTTCTCTTTAATAGGAAGTGTTGTTTTAAAAAATATATGTATATTCTGAAAAGTGAGGTTTACATTCATCCACTCAGTAGAGAATTTTGTGCGTAGATTGTAGACCTAAGATAGGTAAAATGCTATTATATCAAAAGCTCGTTAATCTTCCCTAACATGCAGGGAAGCCAGCAGTGGGTTTTTCAAAGCACCATGGAGAGTTCCCAGCTTCCACAGAAATGATGAAATGCCTTTGGGAAATCTGGCTCTCCATGAAAAGAAATCAGAACAAATTATATCCCCAAACCTTTCTGTGACAGGAAATGTAATGAACATAATTAGGGTAGATAAAGCTATGGCCACAATGCAAAGGGAGTTATCTAGAGGGGAGCTATCTCTTTCGTGCATGTATTGCCAGGAGATATCTAGGATACTGCCACTATAAAATTAAGTGTAATTGTTCCTAGACAACAGTATCTTTCTTAGGTACAATCCAATACTATCCTTTCTGCCCTCCAATTCCACAGTGGTTATTTGACAGAGCTGCTTTCCTAATTCGGGCTCTTCTGTTCATTTCATGCCTTCTGATATGGTATGAGAGCTATCTTTCCCAGAGGGCAGCTCACCAGCACCCTTCTCTCTCCTTAGCAAGCAGCCTAAGAGATCCCAGATCCCTTCTGACCCTCATACTGTAAATTACTTCCTAATTAGACTAATAACACATTTAAGGAGAAGGCATTAAAAAAGTTACGTGAGCAGACAATATAACAGAGGAGAAAAATCTCTTATCCCTTTTTAAGCATTTAGAAAGCTGTAATGTCAGCATAACTCCACAAAATAGAGTAAATGGGGACACAACAGCAAGTTAACTGAAAGCTCTTTTAATATTAACCTGGGAAAAACAAAACAAATGAAACAAATAAAAAAACAACAACTCAACACAATAAACCCTCCAAATTAAAACCTGCCTCTCCTGGAAGGGTTAAATGCCTTCTTTTAGATTAGTTTGCATTACCTTTCCTGGGTTACTCATGCATTCTCTGTTACTTCTTGATTAGTTTTGCATGGGAGTAGAACAACAAAAAATTGGAATGGGAGATTATCTCTGCTCCATCCAACACTAATGGAAGAAAAATCAAGTATCCAGTAACACATCAGGGTGCTGCTAAAAATACAGCTGTGCTACACACTGAAGAAGGATTCTCCCCAAAACAGACGTATCTAAGGGGATCAGGAAAGACTTTATGAGGATGCATGGCAGACCCTGGGATGCGTGTTGTCATAGATTTGTACACATTCAGTCTCATGAGGAGGTCTCTGACTCTTAGAGTGGGATGGAATTTGCTCACCTGATCCCCATGTTTCCAAATTTGTGTGTAAGAGCATGAAGATGTCCATAATTCAGCTATTATAGGTAAAACATTAGAGACTCCAGTTTTGAGAAAGCTTTGGATGCTTTACCATGTATTACAGCAATAGATTTAATTCCCGTGCCACAAAACATGGTAAACTGATTGTTTACAGAGAGGTGGTGATGAAGAGTGGGTGAAACTGGCTCAAGTAAGAGGAAGAAAGAATCTGGATGGAAAATGAACAGTTGCAGAGCTCCCACACAAAACCACCCCAGATGTTCTTAGCAATTTCTAATCATCTCATTATGGAAACCCATCTAGAGTCAACAGGAGGAGTAGCCTTATTCCCTGCAGCACCAGGAGTAACTGTGGTTGGGACACCTGCATGATACCAAAGAGGAGATGGAGCTATATAATGTTTGTAATGTCTTTGAAAGAGGTGAAAGGATAGAAATAAAACAAGGAGGGTCCTGGTATTGGAGACTATTACTCCACAGACAGTGGTGGTGCAATTATAGCTGTAATAAAGACCACTCAAGTGACCTTAAAGACACAATGAATTCGAAATGACAATTAAACTGGCAGCACATCAAAAAAGACAATGTGACATCAGTAGTATAGCTAGCATCTTTCAAGTTAGGGAACATTTACAGGGCTCTGGAGCCAGAATGTGATCAGGCTTTTCAATTTTGACTGTGATGGCATATAAAAAACCTATGTAAGCCGAACAGAGATAAAAACAGCTCTATGCAAGAGAGCACAGTATCCTGAGACAACATGATTTAAAAAAGAAAGCCAAGATATTGCAGAGAGAACATCAATGGAACTGAAAGCTGAGACAATTTACATAATTGCACTGTGTTCTGCAGCATCTATCACATATGCTTAAGCTCCTGGTGTTACTGCAAGTGTGTACATATCCCCCTGTCCCAGTACCTCAATTATTTAATAGGATTGTTACCTTGTTCACACCATCTGCCATCGCTTGTAGTGTTAGCTCTCTAGGCCCATCCACAGTCTTTCCATTATCAGTTGGTCCCCAGCTGGCACTGTAGATATCTATGACCTGAGGCATATGACTGATAGAGGAAGCCTCAATAATGTCTGTCATAAATGGCTGGTCGAGCATCCGAATACCTGTGGATTTAATCAACATAAACATGACATCACCTAGCAGAAGAGAAAACATGATATCACCTAGCAGCACCTGAGTAACTCCCCCAGAGCCATTGACAGTTTTGGTCACTCAGCAGTTCTGCACCCACCATACACTCTGCATCAGGATGTGCTTACCTCCCAGCAGGATGCAAAGCACATAAACACCCAGCCATAACAATGTGGTGTGGCCCAGAAAGAAAAAACACTTCACTGCTTTCTAAGTACATAGTCTCATTCATCTGCTATTTGAAAAACACTTCAAAAACATTCCTGTTAAGCAATCTCAGCATTTTATAGTAATGAAATATTAAAAGTATGTAGATCATATTTTTTATGTAGGAATTGAGTCAGAGTTTCAGTGATATGATCCAAGGATGTGTCAACTTTATAAAACCTCAGAGCACTGTCCCAAAGCAAGGCAGAGCGTAGGACAGAGGCAGTCCAAGCCCTTGCATCTCTCATACTCCCCTATGCAGGACAGTGGTGCCGACAGCCAACCTCTGGGCCCTTTGGATGAGACCTGAGCAGCCAGGGACACATTCCAGATCTCATTATGGCCTTGAGTTGAAGTTTGGTGTTTTTCCCAACAGCTTCAGGACAGAGATGTGACAGAAGTCAGCACCACAGAGCCAAGCAGTGTGAATGGCAGTGGGAGCCTGATTTGGAAGCCAGTGCTTTCACTGTATGCAATACAAAATCCATGTGCCAAGCACAAGGCTGGAAAGAGTGGTATTTGGAAATCTGACCCGAGCTGGATATTCCCGACCTGCTAATTTAGGCTAGAAACTACAAAGTGAATCTCAGTGACTGAGAAAACCCCTCTGCACTGAAAGCACAGAATTAATGACTGATGCTAAGGAAGTGAGGGACAACAGGCAGAGCTGAGCCGTCTGGTTTGACTCCAGGGGAAAAAAAAGAAAAGAGGTAAAAGAAGCAAAGCACACAATTCCCCAGATCCTTGCTTACCAACTTCTAATCCAACCTGCAAACACACCTTTGAATCATGTCAGATGCAGACTACCAGCTCCTATTACTTTTCCACTGACCACACGGTGGTGCTGCAGGAGCACACTGTCCTCATATACGAAAGCAACATTCCCCCAAGTCACTGGGGATCTTCCTGCAGAGCAGGCAAATCTGAAAGGCTGTTTGTCTTCAGAAAAGGCCTTCAGCTTTCAATCTTCAAACAACCAGTTTGATGCAATAGATTAACTACAAATAAATATGAGGTGCTGCTAACTTCCCATGCCTCAACTCACAGTCCTCTAAAAGTGATTGCCAGAATGTACATTTCATGAAATGCTGCATCCATGGAGGACACATCATCATTACTGGTGGAGAAAGGCAAGCACCAGGCCTCCTTGGCCAATTACTAATTCCTAAGTGACACTTACAGGGGTAACTGCTTAGCACATATAGCTTGGTGTCCTTGAGGTTCTGCTTTGGAATGTGCAGGTGACAGGCAAAATGTGGCCTTCCTCTGACTTCTCTGGGTCAGCAGTGAACCAGGCCAAGCAGAATACCTTCCCCAGGAAACAATGGGTGCACATATGATGGAGTTTCTAGTATGCACTGAGGAATGAAATGTAATTCCTAAGCACCCATCTCCACTTGCGACTCCCTTCCTAACAACGTGGAGCAATCGTACAGTGAGGAAAACGGATTTCTTTAGGGTGAAACTCAACTGACATACCCTGTTCAAGAGCTCAGCTCCAATCTCCGTACTCAGTCCATCAGGGCAGAAAAAAAGCTATCTCAAAGTAAAAATATCCAGCACACCTGAGGAGAGAACGTTGAGTGCTAAGCGCCAGCCAGTCTGCTCTGGGCATCTGTTCTTACCACTCCACAGCCCTCATTACAAGGGAGGAAAGCAACAACTGCAGAGATTTACAGCACTGCAGGGCCTGCACTGTGAAAGCCTAAAGCATACAAACAGCATGGGATTTGCCCCTTTTCAAGTACAGGTTCCAAGTGCAGCAGGAATCTGCACCTTCTCTCCTGAAAAATAAGATTTGCCACAAACGATTCTGCCACGACGCAGGGAAGGAGCACTGAAAATGATAACGCAGAGGTTAGCAAAAGGAGGAAGAGAGCTGTTCCTTTGCAATGTCATTGAAGAAGCTATATAGGGCTCTCAGTGAAGGCAGAGCCTCTCCACAGCTAGCGTGAGAAGTAATAAAGGCATGGCCCAGTGCCAGCCTGCAGTCCTGGGCTGGGCTGTGCTCCCTGTCCCTGCAGAGCAGTACTGCACAAAGCACAGTGCTGTCAGGACTGCTCAGGTCGGTACTGTACCTGCCACCTTGGAGTTGTAGGCGACTCCCACGCCGCAGATGTTGTTGTTGGCAGCTGCAGACACCTCTCCTGCACATCGGGTCCCGTGGCTGCAGAGAGGAAAACAGAGACACCGCGTTAACCCCAGCTAACACAGTGGTCCCTCTGCTGGATCAACGAGCATAACCCTGTTCCTGTCTTTGCCTCATTGCATCCCAGCCCTTCAGAGGAAAACCCATGGCAAACTTGAGTGCCGCACTAGGATACACTTGGATGAGTTCATTCCATCCTGAAGCAGCAAATAATCAGTTTCCCCTCTGCAGCATGAATGATGCTTGCTCTGAGGTTAACACAGAGACCTGTGCTTCGTTTAGCTGCGAAGTTATTCAGCCCATTCCAAAACTCTGGCTGTCAAACAGCTTCTGCCTTGTGACCAGCTACTAGACAGCAAAACCATTCCTGGAAACAACGGTGTAAAACTAGATCAGCACTAATCCCTGCATTTTTGCAACCAGGCCATGTGACACCTATTACTTTGAGCCCCACGAATACATTTTGCTCTTCAAACACCTATCAGATACGTATCACTGCCCACAGAGAATTCTACAGAAAGAGGTGGTGCAGTATCAAGCTGGAGTAGCAGAAGAGAACCACAAGGTCCAGCACATTCCTTGGCAGCAGAGCTGTGGCCAAGGGCATCCATCCCTTCCAGTGCCCAGCTGCCAGGAGAGCCACAAGCTGGCACGGAGCTGCAGCTGTCAGTGCCCAGATAGCCTGCAGTCAGCTTGAATGTGAGATGCTTCTGCTCTGACACCGAGGTCCAGGCTCAGCCTGACGTGCAGCATTTCAAGAACACTCAGCGTCTCTGAAGTGCTTTACAGCTCTGAGCACAGACCCTGCTGCTGCCAGTGGCTGCGAGGCAGGCTTACAAGAAGGCAGACTGCACTTTTCTTCCTCTTAATTCACCACAGAAATTAAACAGCAGAGAAGACAGAGAAGGGCAATATAATCTCATTTTAAAACAAATAGCAGATATAGCAGAGAAACAAGTGAAACCTATGCTGTTGTCAGTTTGGTTTCCTTTGAGATGCGTTGATACCAATCTTTTCCACCACTCACATCCATCCACTCCATGTTCCAGCTGGCACTGCTCCTACAGCATGCTAAGGACTCATGCAATTAGCAGTGCTGTCTTCTAGAGGCTGTGTGGAGAGTCCCAGACAAACCATCCCCGGGGGCAGCAGGATTGTTTTAATCATTTTTTTTCTCCCTCTGTCCTTTTTAAGCACCTCCGGCAAAGGCGAGTGTAAAATTAATCAAGGGGTGAGAAGGAAGACATTCTTTTTATTGCCTCACTCAGAAGAGGGTATTTTTCAAGGTAGCCTCCAGAAATGACTGCTCTCAAACGCACACAGTGCTGTGATCACTAAAGAGCAAAGATTGCAGACAAGTTCCTTTTAAAAAAGGGGTAGAGAGGTGAGAGGTGAGGACTCCTTCAGCTGCTGGAGAGATTTCTTTCAACAACCAAACAGGTTTTCCCTCGTGCCCTTGTTCAAGGAGCTGCAAGAAAACACACCATTGCTAGGCTTTCATTACCTGGTGGCCTCTGGGACAGCAACAAGTCACAAAGCAGAATAGACAGCTTTGTTAAAAAATTGCCTTGACTGAGGCTGGGGTGCAAAAAAAAATCAAAAATATGGGTGGCACCTTCAGGTGGACACTGTCTTGCAGAGAGGAAAAATGGGAGGACTATTGGAAGGTCCTCTCCCCTTCCTCCTCTCCGCACTGGCCCAGATGATGGAGGCTGCAAGCAGCCCTGTTCCAGCAGCTCGGAGTTCAGGTAATATGCTCCTGAATGCAGGGGGAAAAATAAGTCACACGTGAGCTACTGCAAATGCATTTGGTTGAATTATTAATGGCAAATAGCAGACTTTTCTAATTTAGGCCTATTTGCTGTTCATGTATCATTAATAAATCCATTGCGGTTTCTACGACGTGACCTGTCTCATGGGCACAGATCACAGCTTCCTTCTCTAATGTTCACCTCTTTGCTGCATTCCAGTCTTTAAAACAAGGGGATAAAACATATTCGAGAATATTTTCATCTACGAACGAGATACATCAAAGGCAAAGTGGATATTAGCACACAGAGCAGCTTTCTTAATGAACGTTGTATAAATGCAAACATTTTATATGAACACGCATGAAAAATTATGGTGGACTGGAAAACAGCTTTGCCTATCTGAACTAGTTATCAAAATTTGACTCCTTCATTTTTGGAAACCATTTCTATTTCTGAAGCCCACTGCCAATCCTATTGCACGTTTCTTCTATTTAGATGTTTTTGAGAAGAGGTGGCCCCCGTTTTCAGGGGAGGTTGTTTTTTTTCCTGCTTTGAAATACATCAGCAAACAGCAAAGGACAGAATTCTGCCTTCCTAATGCCAGGTGTCTGCAGGGAGGGCTGTGCTGACCTGCAGGCTCAACAGTGGGGATGAGCTGCCTGTCCCAACCACCTCAGCTGCTTGCAGTGGGCAGCAGTCAAATATGCAGAGCTCAAAGGAACATTTTTGTAGGGCAAATTCCATCGCCTTTTCATCTGCATGATGCCCTCAGCCTCTGAGCACTGGGAGAGCATTGCATAGGGGGAAATCTACCTGTGGAAGGAGCCACTCCTCCTGCACCTGAACGTGCAAAGAACCTGCAGCGATGCTGTGGCTCTTTCTTCCCTTACAGGGTAATGCTGCAGATAGAACGAGCTGGTGGATATAAGAATTCTCAATTAGTGCATTGTTTGCAGTGTATTGATTGGAAAAAAAAAAAAAATGAAGAAGAGGGGAGCAGGTGTTTTTGCTCTGTTAATGAGCACTGTCTGGAAACCAAAGGGAGACTCAGCGGGATTCTGTTAGAATACATAATAAATAAAGGCCTCTTTTTTTTTTTTTTTTAACCTCTGAAGAATATGGATTTCCAAGACAGGGAGTATTGGAGAATATGGATTTCCAAGACAGAATGACAGCAAACTCTCATCTGAGAGAATATACTGAATAAGAAGCTATAGCAGTGGAAATAGTTATTTTTATCCCGACAGAAAGCTGTGATCTCAGTGCTCTGAGATAGAGGGCCTTGTGCATGCCCACAACATGAAAAGAAATGGCTGTACTGAAAGGCCAAGTTGCCCCTGACTCCCACAGGTACCTCTGCACCACACAACATGGTACCTGCCACATCCCAAACGTTATGCAGGAATAGGGGTTAAAATCACTGCCAGTTCCTAAAGCGGGTGCTCGAAAAGCACTCTGAGCTCTGGGGGGCTGCCTCTGCTTTTAGAAACTGGGCTTGGTTCAGGCATCCCCCACCCCAAAATGGTGACCTCCATGGTCCCCAAGCCATGGGTCTGAGCACAGCCAAGCAGACAGTGCAGTAAGGATGGGAATAAGTAACTCTGGTGCCCAACCATCTGTGTGCCTGTGCCCTAACAGCAGCCCAACTGCCTGCCTGCAGCCTCCTGCCCACAGCGCCCAGTTGTCCCCCTCTAAAACCCACTCTGCTTGATTTCACAGAGAGCCAGTAGCTCTCAGTAAAGGCCAGAGTGCCTCCAGCAACCTTACAAAGAACAAAGTAGAATCTGTGCCTATAAGCAGAGCAGCTGGAATTAATGAAATACTCCACGCAAAAACCTCTTCCTTTTTTTCTTAAAGACTAATGACACTTTGCACATGCAGCTGGCAGCTCACAAAAGCCCCTTGGTTCATCTTTCTAAAAACCAGTCTTCTGGTTCTTATTCTTGAACTGCTTACACAGAAACATATTCTTCATGGAAAAAGGGATATTATCCTATTTTGAGACTGATCTCCTGCATGCATAAAATTCAACGGGTGATACAAAACTTACTGCAAACTGAGCAAAATGGAGACTTTATTGCAGGTTGTTTTGAATGGCTTTCTTGTGTAACTGTAGTCTATCCAGAAGCACCTGTGCAGTTACACAAATGCACGGACTGTCACAGGCAGGCAGTTGTAAGCACCAGGTAATAATAATTCAGGAGTCAGCAGTTATGGCAATAGCTTATGGGTGGGCACATCAGCATAATTAACAACATAGTATAGAAATACCCAGAGAGAAACATAGCTACAACTACTCCTGAACAACTGGGTACAAGTTGAGGAATTCTTGGATTGTGCTAGCAAGAAATGGCTGCTTTACTGATGTGCTGCTCTGTGATTGACCTTGCAAGGCCAAAAAATCACCTATCCCACAAAAGAGACCTCATGGTTCATGACAAAGAAGGTACTATTTTTCTGGAAAAATTAAACAAGAAGAAATTCAGCAAAACAATTGCTGCTTTTCCCCTCCTGACTCTCTCTCTTCCAGATGAAGCATCAAAGCAGAATGCCATTCTCAATATCTACAGATCAGAGTGCAGATAACATGCTGCTTACTCTTGATTCTTCCCTTGGGTGCCCAAATTCAGCCAGAAACCCTGAGGCCAGGGGCCCTGCCACATCCAGGATGCTCAAGGCTTCCCTAAGAGAATTCAGGAGGTACCTCTGCCTCCGGTGCTACCTTGCTGAACACGTGAGGACTGTAAACTGTGCCCTACTATAAAATATTTGATAGCAGCACAACTGGTGTTAATGGGGCTTGGCAGAGCACACGTAGTTTTATGAAGTTCTACACCGAAAATGACACAATCAACCATTACCCACTAAAGCTAAATTTAATTTTCCTCTGTGCCGCTCCACAGCTAAGTGATATCCTTCTCCTACAAAAATCCTTCTCTTAAATAAAGCAAGAAAGGCAGCAGACCTTCACAAATTAGAGCCCCAGTCTTTCTCTGACTTTCCATTCACTAATTGGATTCATGCTAGTTTAAAAGTATCAGATGTCCTTTCCTGAAATAAAGGAGAAATATCATTGGCATCTCGGTTTGGCTAAAAAATAGCTGCTCTCTGAAAGAGGTAATTGGGGACATGGCAGCTCCTAAATCTGTTTGATCCATTCCAAGAAGTCTGTGTCTGGGGTGGAAGCATAGCTGCCCCAAATCTTTCTTGTGCTCCCTGACTGAAGTAACACTGATTTCCTTAAAAATAGAAACCAACAAAGCAAAATGAAAAAAAAGACCTGCACATCCAAAACTCAGAGGCCATTCATGCAGCTGTACTAAGAGATGAGAACTACATCAAATAGGCCTAAAGTATTGCTGTAAGTACTATGACTGAGCTCTGATACTGCTATGAGTTTCCAAATCCTCACTGCTGCTGCTATATAAACTCTGATCACATCAATTATATTTAAGCCTAGAAGACCTTTGCAAACTTCCTTGGAAATACTCTGAAACAAGCTTTGCAAATCTAAGCCAGAACCTATCCGAGACCCTGGGGAATGTGGCTGAAGAGCTGAAGAAGGAAAAGTGAGTCAATCACGATGTGTTGGGAGAAACTAAACAACAAACACAGCTGTGCTGTTGATTCCAGGCTTAAAACACAACAGAGCAGGTTCCCAGCTAGTGTACAAGGACTTCAATTCCTAGCCTGAAATGCTACTCCAGCACAGTCCTCAAATCGTGTTGAAAAGGCAGATGATTCAGAACTTATGTAAGATTTAATTGTTTTTAAGCTGGTCATTCTACACCGTGCTGCTTTTCAGCCTCCTTAGTTTACAATCAAGATAAAATATCATTTCTTCCCACCCCAAAGCCTTTTTCTGTCAGGCTCCAATCTGCATTAAATTTCTTCCTCCAGCTTACTCTCTTAAAAATTAAACAGCAGTCATACAGCATCGGATGCAGTAGATGGGAAACCCATCAGAATTGTATTAAACTTACAGAGCTGGCTTATTATATTGTCATAGGATAGATGACAGAAAATTTTATGTGGCTATCACCCATAAAAGCAATTTGAATATATACTCTTATGAAGCAGCCATCTTCATTTGAATACCATAATGAACCATTTTTAAACCATTTATGAAATGACATTATCAAGAGATTATCCAAAAAAATGAAGTCAGAAGTAACATCCAATTTTATAAACTGCAGTGACATTGAAGCTACCATTTTGGCCAGCAAAGAATCTAGCAAAAAATATACGTTCCACAAATCTTAGCAAATACTTTTAATTTCCTATGCAAACAGAAGTGAACAGGAAGCCACTCGAAACCCACTTACCTGTTGAACCAGTCATCCGTATAGCGGGGGTAGGGGTAGGGATCATTACTGCTGAAATCGTAGCTAGCTTGGGCATTCTGCAAAACACAAAGTTCAGTGAACGTGCAGGAAAGCAGACATGCTAGGTAAAGCAGAACACACATACCCACAGAAAATCTCATTAGGTATTGGCTTCTTTTTTCTCCCCTGGAAAAGAAAATGTCATTCCTTCTCTGTGAAATTCCTCTTGTTTACGTTTCAGCAAACACCATTTTGGACACCCAACACCACTCCCAAAAGTGCTTTATAAGAGGATTTAGGTCCTGTTTCAGCTTAATTTGATCGCCTCGCCAACATTTTCATGAGCTGTTAGGCTACTTAGTGAGGCAGGACAAAGATTAAACAGCATTTTCCAATCAGTATTGGAAATGACCAACACTTGGGGTCTTCCTTCTTACTAAGAAAAACACATTTCTAAACCATTTCAATAGCTATGAAATTTTTCTCAAAATTCCAATGTGAAAACTGTATTAACATTCAGGACATACGTGTCAAAATTCTCTTTGCATATTTTCTTGATCCTTCAGTTGTTTGAACAGCTTCATAAACGTGGCTGTCGGACCCTTCTGAGAATGCCATCCCAGCCTCTCCTTTTTTCACAATTTAGATCACTCATGATTTTGCCCCATCAGCAGAACTGAGGACACTCAGCAACTTTTTGATGCTATATTTGAGAAGCAAGTGGAGTTTCAGAAAGTCAAGTGCATCTTCTTTCTTCCCTCTCAATGAAAAGAAATAAATTAAGGGTGACTGAAAATTAAGCTTTTAAAAATATTTAGAAGCTTCCTCCCAACTGTATGATCACAGAGTTTATATTTTAATAAACACCATAGACAAGGAGTAGAATTATGTTAATTCTTAATTAATGTACTCACATTCTTTTTAAGATTTGGCTGAGCATGCTATTGAAGATAATTTGAGACTCGTGTCTGAATAGCTTTGCTCCTAAAAACATTTCTTTTCAGCAAATTCTCAGCTCCAGGGGTGCAGGAATAGGCAGTCCATTGGTAGCACCAAAGTCTTTGGATTTTAGATTCAAAATCCCCAGCTCCCAAAAACTCTTGTGCCAGAATGAAACAGAGACAACACTGTCCTTGACCCTTGGAGGGTAAAACGAAGTATCTTTCTGGTTACTGTCCAGTGAGTTTTTTGGTCATCATTCCAGGAGCTTTGTTCTTTATATTTAATATGGACAATAAATATTCTGCAGTATTTGAATGGAGTCCAGGCTTGCAGAATGCCAGCCACATGGCTCAGTGCTGTTCTCCAGCTCAGATAGAGCCAAATACCTTATAAGTACCTTTACTGATCTCTCAGTATCTCTAAACTAAGGCCCTGATTTTCAGCCTTAAGATGCCTGCTAATAATTTCAGTTGTAGCCACAGGTTCTCAGTGCTTCTGAGCCTCTGTGCCCAGGTGCACGTTTAATTTACCTCTTTTAATTATCACAACTGCTTATACAGCACTTTGAATGGCATGGATCTGTATGAGCAAAGAGTAAACAGAATATGACTTTTCAGCCAGGGAAAAAGGGGAACTTAACAGTTGTCTATGAATCACAAATAGCACAGAGAAGGTGGACAGGGAGTTATTTACTACTTCTCATAATGCAAGAACTAGCAGGAATCCACAGAAATTACCAGAGGGAAGATTTAGAAGCAGCAGAAAACAGCAAGAAGTGCTTTTCCACAGAGCATATAATGAGTTACAAAATTCATTGGCCCCCAGCAATACAGAGGTCAAAAGCCTGAAAAAAAAAGAGGTTAGACAAATTAATAGAAAATGAATCTGGAAGGGGCATTAGATGCTGTGCTTCCTCCTTCTCCAGTAGTCCAGAAAACTGCAAACACTGGAAACCAGGAGGCCAGAACCACGTAGGCATCTCATGGCCTCTGGCCTGGTGACTGTGCTGCTCCTCCAGCACCCACTCCTGGCTGGCTGTTGCTCGAGACTCTTTCAACTATCGCAGGAATTTAATGAGTAACACAAATTGTTCTGTGAGATGTGGCAACTCACGCAAGAGATGGATGATGTACCACAACTAGGGTCCTGTGTGACAAAAGCTCTGGGCAGCCTGGTCTGGTGGTTGGTGACCCAGCACATAGCAGGGGGGTTGAAACTAGATGATCATTGTGGCCCTTTTCAACCGAGGCCATTCTATGAAAAACCCTGGGGCACAAATATCCAATGCAGTGAAACAGAGAAGGTTTGGATTCTGCAGTGTCCAGGGGAGTTGCAACAAGGATTTTCATCAAGGATTTGCACAAAGGGCCAGGTCTCATCCCACACATGGCACTAAGAAGAAATGAGCATCAGTAAAAACAAATGAGCTTGTCAACAGATGATCCAGTCCTGCTCTTTATTAACAAGCACAGTATCTACTCCTAGCAGGACAAGGTGGAAAAATGCATCCTATGGTAAAGTTAAAAAAGAAATGATGACTCTCTGAGCAATTTAATTAGAAGACAAAATCTACTCTGTCAGTCTAGACTTGGAAACCTTTGGAGATAAACAAATTCCAATCACAAATTAAATAAACTTTCTTATATTGCTGCCTTGGACTAGACATGGCCTGGAAACAATGCAGACTGCAGATAACTAAGCTTAGTTCCAGTGATTTCAGATCTTTTTCACACAGCTATGAGCTAACTGGGTACTAAATGTAATTCAACATATTGCCAACTCCTTACTCAGTTAGAACTTCTGATTTCACTCTGGTTTCACTTCAGTGTATGGATGAGAATTTGAACTTAGTTTTGAGTCAGCTCAGGTTTTTTCCTCACCTGGAAGGAATGCAGTCGTACTGACATGGGCTCTAAGTTAACAGGAGGGCTGCTGAGGCTGATTTTTCAGAAAAACATGAGACATACAAGAACATCATGAAAGCTATCAACCGCTCCTGACTCTGTTAATTTCCTTGTGTAGAGAATTATAGATGGAAAAGTCCTTCTAGCTGTGCAGACATACCACTTGTGTCTAGAATGGTGATGGGAAAATGGATTCCACAAATGATTCAGCCCACTGTGCAGCAGACTGAAGCTCTGCTCTATGCCCCATGTAACCAACAGTCAGACTATGGAAAAGTTGCTTTAGGCAGGCTACAAACCAGGTTATGCAACACTCTTCCAAATCTTCCAGTTTTTACTCACTTGATTTTAGATGGCTGCATTCGGAGGAAAAAGTTATCTAATTTAGCAGGAACCATCGACAAAGTGCAAAATTAAGAAGAATTCTTGGAAAGAAAACAACTGCTGACTGCAAGATTTGTCTTCATTAAGGTCTTTGGAAAAAGACAGCGAGTTTCATCTTCATAAGCGAACATTCCACCCACGCTATGAAAGCTGTGGAACTGGTAATGAAACAGCACTGACGAGTACAAATGGACTGCTTCAAGTTCCTAATTTAAAGATCAAATTCTCAAATATCTAAGCTAGAACATATTTTATTTTTCCTTCCCTGTTCCCCCCAACCCCTACAGCACTGAATCAAAAAAGGAACGGCTTCAATTGGTAACCAAAATGAATCATCTTGTGTTTTGGGAAGTGAACACTAAAATCTGTGACCTGCCATTCTCATCCACAGGCTGGCCCTTCCAGCAGGCAGCAAGAGGATGTTTATCACTAACTCAGGGATGAGGTGGCAATGAAAACCAGTGCACATGAAGATCTGTAGCAGCACAGCGAAATAAAAATATATTGCCTTTCAACTCATGTGATTTGGTTTTCCAATTTTAATGTCCTACCAGTAGGTATTTCTCTTAGACTTGATTCGTCTGTCTGATATTTGGTTGTCAGTATCTGAGGTAGTTGCCCAGTCTTTTTCGACCAACAGTGGAATGATCGGATTCAGGAAGCAACTCAGTGCCATCAGTTTTAGGCTGGAGTTTAGACCTGGACGAGTCCTGAAGCATGGCATCAGAACAAGATCAATCCTACCCCTTGTGTTCAATCGATACCAGTTCCTTGTTGAAAAAAGATTTGAACCTGACGTTCATCTATCACCAATACATAATTACATATAAATAATTTCTACTGTACAACAGAGAATGGCTGTTCTGCTATGAAAAGAGCAATTATCTTGTATTTTAAGGCACATATCTTATTTTACTATCTAGCTTTCTGCATCTTTATCCCAAATAAGATGCTAACAATAAATGATGATGAGCTTCTTTCAGTCATTTACTAAGTAATAGTTTATATACCAGGATACAAATGGATGACTTTTACCTCGGTATAAAATTCAGCTTTCCTTAAAAATAAGCTTTGCCTACCCAAGAATTGCCCTGTACTTTTAAAAATATATGCAGTACCATCTTCTCTGTAAAACATTCATTCTGTATAATACAACAATAACAGTAAATCAATTGTCCCATGTGTTGCTCAGATCTGTAATAAAATTATGTACCTTGAGTAATGCAGCAAGCCCATAAATTTTTATATAGCTTTACAAGCCTCTAAAGAGTAATTCACATATAATTCTCTTTTCCTCCTTAACTCATGAAATTTGCCTATGCTTACATGAAAGTCCATGAAACAAACAATTAAAGACAAACGACCACTGGCCACAATCTGATTCTATTAATGATGTTAAAGCACTGATGTATTTAGCCCAGAGATTTAAAACAAAAGAAACATTTTCAACAAAAGTGGCATTTGTCTTCCCTCTTCAAGAAACTGCAATTCCTTGTAGATCTGAGACAGTGAAATACCTTTTACTTGTTTGAGTTCTTTACTCATCCAAAGAGGGAGCAAACCCCTGAGCTCAAATTACAACGCACAACCTCTTTGAGAACTGTACTAAAATAACACTGCATGTCATACGGTGGGAAATGAAATTCAGTTTTGTAGACTCAAGCCTAAGAAAATAGAAATGCTTGCTATGAGGCAAAGAAAAGGAGGCAACGTGATATTTTGCCTAGGTGGAATGCCATAAAGCTTAAAGGTTACTAATGAAAAAGAGTCAGTAGTCATACAGTAACCATCTTCCCTCCGCCATGGGAACCGTGCTGTTCTAGATCTTGGTTGGATTTTTTATTTTATTTTGTTCAGAAGAGGGAATGAAGAAAAAAATATGCAAATTCTTAAGTAGCTCTGCTTTTCCATGAGCTTATATGCACGTCCATACTTTTATCCAGCAAATCCAGAGCTGAATTCAGGACCTTGTCAACATTGAGAATACATCCACAAATGGGTTGTATTCGAGTATATTAACCATAAAAAGTGAATTCACTGTCAGAGAGTACTTTCATCTCCCTCTAGAGACATAAGCTTTTTACCCAGTTCTTACAGGTATATTATAAAAGAAGGAATACTCAGTCATACCTTGAATAATTTATAAGACAGCAGCACACTTTTCTACCATCCTCCTTCTCAAAGCAGTCAAAGAAAAATAAATACAAATCTCATTTGAAACAGATGGAGAAGCACATCAGGTCCTGAATACTACCCAAGGTGCCCATAAACCATCCAGGTTCAGGTGTTCATTAGAGGCTCTGCTTGTCCCCAAAGTGAGCAAGTACATAGCACACCATAATGGTGACTTCACAACACAAAGCAAACCTCCTGCACAGAGCAGATGAGTGGAATAAAACACCAGAAAATAAATAATACAAGTAAAAACGTCTGAAAGATTACTGAAGTAGGGATCTTTGAAGCCATTACTTCATGAGTAGCTAACATCATTGCATTGTTCTTGATTCGTTGCCCTACCTGTACAGCAAAGTGTGGGTTTTCTTGCAACATTTGCTGGTTTATTGAAATGAAGAAGAACTGGAAGGAAGCTCTGATGTGGGGGAAATGGCAAATGACCCATTTTGTCCCCTTAATTAACTGGTCTTGCCCTTCAGCAGCCTGTTAGCTGCTAAGGAAACCACTTTCCAGCTTCCTAGATCTATTAAGAGGCCAAGAAGTCTTCCTTTAACTGGACAGATTTGTAGTTACAACTGAAAAATCTCTTACTTCAATTTTCTTAACACTCAACAATTTAGGTTTAGGTAAAATACTAAGTAAATTACAGCCAAAAGAGTGAAAACTGACTATTATCAACATTTGGCTTATGCTCATTTTATAAGATTAAAGGCAGTTGGGGTAACAGATGTTACCATTTCTAATAATCCAGCTGTCAAAATTTATAGGAAGACATGTTTACTGTGTCACCTGAGATATTGCTTCTTTTTTTGCAAAGCAGAAAACCTGACACATTTTAGGTTTAAAAACTTAACCAAAAAAAAAAAAAAAAGAAAGAAAAAAAAAACACCAAAGCAAACAAACCAACAAAAAAAGCCCCATGCAATTGAAAAAGAGATGGGGCTTGTGTTAACATTTATATCTATTTGTGGTTAGGCAGTACTATTTTTAAAATGACAAATAGCTTAACAAGATACCTTAAACTGCATTCTTTCTCTAGATTAGACAGATTTCCTTCATCAAGTAACTGATCAGCTTCTCTTCATCTCACTTGGCACTACCTCTTATTTACCACTTATCTTATTTTTTTACTAATTTCTTTTCTGCTTCCCCTGCAGATCAAAAAAATAAATGAATCAGAAAACCCAGATGAGTTACATTGCCAGCTGGCACTCTTTGGCATGCAATCATCCTCAAAGTAAAGCCTGCAGCTAAAATTAACTCATTAACTGTTTCACATGGGGATAAAGCACCTATCTAAGGACAACAAAGTTTTTCACTCTTCAAATAATAGAAGAAATAATCCACTCCATTCTTAGCTATCAAGACTGCTGAGTGTTTTCCCAGTATAGTAAACCAAATGGAAGGCCAGATGCGTTCAGCCACATGCAGTCTGGCTCACGGTGGCTGTTTTTTGCTGTTGCTTGGCTCAGAGGTATATAGCCAAACAGAACAAAAAATAAAAGGAAAAGAAAATAATCACAGAAACTTAGAGAAAAATTAAGTTGAACTTTTTTTTTTCTTAACTTTTAAGAGTGGAGCACATTTTTGATTCTTCCTCCACACTTTCCAGGATGATGTGGAAGAAACCTGAAGTGCACCAAAGCTGTTAATTACTTAGAATGAGAGCTCCTCAAAGCAAGTTAATTTAGAAAAAATGAGACATTTCTACTCAGCCAAGCATTGCTTAAATTTCAGAGCAGATGCCAAAAATCTCTGAGATATGCCTCAAGCTTACTGAAGAGTCACTGAATGTTCATAGGTAGGCACATCACTGAAGACGATTAATAAATCAATTACAGGTAATGAGTTCCAGGGCAAGTGGCAGATTTAAAGCTATAAGTTTTTAGCTTATGAAATGAACTCCTTGATTTCTTTAACTCAGGGCAAGGGTATTTGTGAAGAAAATACTGAGTAGCCAGAACCAGAGAAGCCCTTGGACCATTTCATGATGTTAGCAAATATAAAGAGCAAAATGAATTTTACTGAAAAATACTGTGGACGCGTACTTGGTACACCGATATCATGTTGGGTGCTAAGCTGCAGTAAAGGTTGTGTTTACAGAGCTGTGATAGCAGCCAGCACTTTCAGCCTCCGTCAGGGATGAGCTGGAAGGACAGGGAGCTAAGCTCTCTCTCACTCCTCTCAATGGGCTCAAATCAAAGCCTACCAAAACCAGCCACGGGCTTTCCTACCACAATACCACAGGCAGGATTTGGATCACATCCAACACAAAGGCCTCATTCTTAAGTGCCAAGTGGTGGATAAGGGACAAGTTTTCCCAACGGTGGAAGAAAACCCGTAGCTCAGCTTTTGCAGTACTCAACAGTAACTCAAGCACAGTTCTGAAGCATCACATAGGGCAAAGAGAAGCTGCCTGTGCTGGCAGAGCAAACGCTACCCTGCAGCTGCATGGGAACATGCCCATCCATAACCACAGAGGCACTGCAGTCAGAGTCAATGAAAACTGATCAGTTATCAGCAATGCTTCCAGCAAAGTGCACAAATACTGGACATACAGTTGTAATAGCACTCATAAAACAAAACTGGCAGGCTATTGAGGCTGGGCACTTAAAACCAGTTACACTGATTGTGCTTGTACAAAACAGGCAAACTGCAGCTTTAGAGAAGATGGAAATCAAGTGGCTTAGATGGTTTGGTGAGGTAGCAACAACAGACAGACTTAGTTGATGGTGTTTGTGGAGAGGAAGAGGAAGACTGGGAGAGCTACCCTTGTTACACAAGAGCACTGAAAGTAAGAACTGGCAAGACAGTAAAGTGAATGGTTCCTCCTTGTTCTGAAAGGTTTCTCAGCTGACAAGAGAAGAACGAACTGTTAACAAGCACTGAAGCAGTTTCACCTAAATTGCATGAGTATGGATGATGATGAATGGACACCAAAAAATGACATTGTAGGTGGATCAAAAGGAGGTGAACAGTTCAGAGAAGAGACTTAGAAAACATAATGCAAGCCATTATGTACGTTTATTTCATCACAGAAGCAAATAGAAGCTGATTTACATGCCTTGGAATTACAAGGTCTTGAAGATCTACTCTTATATTCCAATTGCATGCTGACCTCATTAGCATAATTTGAGTGCATTGCAAGTGTATTCCTGTCACTAAAATCTGTCAAGTCATGCTGGGTTCTCAGGGACTTTAATGGACTAGTCTATATGCTTTTCTATGAATTAAAAATAATTTCTTTGTTTATTCTATGTGAGAGACAGGGAAACCATTGAATAGCTAAATCCAAAGTTTCAGGGAGATAAGGTGAGATTGCAGAAGAATCTCATGTAAATCTACATGTACTGTATACTGTGCCACCGTTTATGCTTTTAAACAGTACATGATCATTCCAAACTCTTCTCTTAAATTATTCTGTTTGATTAACAGCTGATGTTTTCACAGCAATTTATTGGATACAACAATTTAAGAAATGTCCTAGACATCATTAGCTGACAGTGAGAGATTCACAATTACATCAGTCAGACATGGTATCGCTTTTGACTAATTTTTCAACTAAGTGCCTCTCACTGAAATAAAGTGATTTTGCTTCTCCCAATAAGTAAATTTTTAAAACATGCACTAGCATTGAAATTATAAAGTCCTTAAGCATAGCACAGATTTTTGTACTCTCCTTTGTGCATATTCAAAGAGAGGCCTTACATAAAATGCAGATCACGGCCTGACTGCAGGACATTTCAAAGATCTTCCATTTCAAAGTTTATGAGTAAAGAGTAGGGGAATGTGTGACTGAGTTATGCACTATCACACCCATTTAACTTTCACACAATAGCCACACAGAATGGGAGGTAGCAGAAGCTTCATCAAATATCAGCTCCTGTCCTGTAGGGAAAGACGTTATCCTGGTTGTCATGTTTCTACAGCTTCTGGGATCCTAATTTGCTCTGCTGAAGCTATGAAGCCTGTCTCTTGTGATGATTAAAAAAAGCAATATGCAGTAGAATAAATCCTATAAACCTGTCGTTTGTATTGTCTGCCAAATTTCTGATTGCTTTGGACTTAAAGGAAGGGCTACTGGTGACTTCAATGAGACCAACATTTTATCAGACACCGTGCACTGCTGTTTTGTTCCCCTGGAAGAAATGCTTATTATTCTTATTGCTTCTGTTGGGAGTGCAACAGAAAGTACATTATTTTTAAATCAAAGCAATGTGAAATCGGGCAGACGTTCAAAAATATCTGAGCAACGTACATACCACACCTGTTCATCCACCAAGAGAAGAACTATTATATACAGAACACATGAATGCACACAGCAATGTTAAACAGTGCAAAGCAAGTAGCTGTATCAAGATGAAGTGCCAAAACAGAAAAAAAAAAAATTAACTAATTTCAAATGAACCAAAGTAACTTCCAGGCACAGTGAAGGAGAGGTGTTTAAATACGGGAGTCCGTTTGCATCTTCCTCTACTGTATTTAGGCTAGCATTTGTTTGCACAAGATAGCAGGTTCTTTGTGTCTTCTTGCTCTTCTCTCCTGGATTCTTACCCAAAAGGCTCCACCAAAACTCTCCCTTTTGCATGTCACTGTTCATCATTTGCACGTCCACTAATAAACAGAGGGTTTGAGTCCTTTTTGCCAAATCAACACTGGGTCTGAAAGTCCATCCCTGGCACCTATCAATTTTTTACAAAGCTTTTTGAGGGATAATCTTTCTCCACAAGCACCATCTAATTTAGGCTTCTCTGCTAAGACCTTCAGTAGACAAAACGTAACTACAGCATGAAGTTTAATGAAGTCCCATTTCAATGCTGAACGATATTCAGGGATTTCAACATCAGTAGTATCTTATACAGGATGAGCAGTTAAAATAACTCTTTTCACAAAAAATAGGAACTTCCCAATGCAAAAACTGCAAAAATATGTTTGCTTTTTTTCAACTAAAAATGCGTTATTTTCTCTTTGGGGAATTAGAAGCCCCTTACTTAATTTTACTGGGCTTTGGTTTAACATTACATGGTACACACTGCCTCCAGGAGAATCTGCATTTAAACCTGTCCTTCTAAGCAGACCATAAACTAGAGTGGTATTTACTTGCTGCTGATTTAATCCAGAAAGTTCCAGCAGACAAATGTTTAAAGTGAGGTTGAATCGATCAAAATAGAAATATTTACTTGTATTACCCTATAGACAGTTACAGTTTATAAAACACTCATCTTTGCTGGCAAAAGACATTGTTCTATTGCAAGATTTCTGGCCCGTTCCAAAAGCTAAACAGTCTCCAGAAAAGAACGAAATATACAACCAAAACAGATACAATATAAATAAATATAAAATATACAACCAATATCAGATCCCTCCTTAACAAACAGTGAGAACGGATATCTTTCCTCTACTTGCCTTGTCTAAATAAAAGAAGAAACTCATTCCAGAAAAACTTCCTTGGAGAACCCAGGAGAGAGGCACAAGCCAATTTTAAAAGTGCCTATCAGAGCTGATGAAGAAACGTCCTTATCTGCTCTTCCACCTCTGCACATTTCTCATTTCAAGCCCTAATTTATTTTCTCTGAATGATGCCTTAAGTGAAAACTAATACCACAGCTTAATGATTAAAGTGATTAGCCACCTTACACTTTCTCGGTGTGCAGTTGATTAATTAAATACATGGATTACAGGGAAAAATCACTGCTGTGGACGACGTGTGGTCCTTAGCTTGCAAAATGAGTATCTTTGGCACCACGTCACGTCGCTTGCACACGAAGCATGCATTTAACATGACAAATATCCTTTTTAGGTGGTTATAATACAGCAGAAAGCTGAAAACTTTTTGCAGCGTTCATTGTTTGGAAATAATTTCAGGTAAGTGCAGCTACCATACATGAATCATTCTGATTCTGGAAGGATTATACTTTGAGGATATTATACAGCCAGCATAGATTAGTTGGCCTGAAGAGGTCCACATCCATGGAACAATGCCAACTTCAGCTGTGTAGACGGTGCTGAACACAGAGCACTCGGAAAGAGCCAAGTATTTGGAGTCTGGATCTCCCACGATGGACTTTGGCAAATGCATTATCGTAACATCTTTTGATATGAGAAATCCTGTTTTCAGCTACAAAAACCGCTCTGTGTGTGACACAAGGCAGTTGTGCCTCCTTCACAAGTTATTGCCTCCTCTGCAGCAAAAGCCTCTTTTTATGGCTCGTGGCCACACCAAATGATCCGGAGGAGAAATAGTTTTAAATTCTTTCAGCTCTTCTATTTTTAATTGAGTTGAAAGCTACAAGGTTTTGATAACATCTTTGGTTACAAAACATTCTTATTTTTCATGAAGTAAGAAGACACTGATGTCTCCCTTACATAGCACCTTGGCTTCTCTCTCCCAGCAGCAGTGACTATTTTAAGTAGCTATAAGATAGATAAGAGGAACTGTGCAGTCATCTTAAGTAAACTGCAGCACATGAGCTCCAATGTAACATGTACCTGCAAAAGCAGGTGCTGCTGAGAGCAGGGGAGGAGAAAAGGACTGTTGGAGGGGCTTCATTAAGTATTACGTGACATTAAGCATTTTCTGTACGTGGTAAACCCAGGCCTTCCAAGTATGCAAAGCACCCCTTTTGCCTGGCTGATCTTACCAGAGGAGGCATCAGCTCTTTTTCAGCTTTCCATATGTTCAGAGAAAAAAAAACAAAACAGATTGCACAGAACAGAGATGAGTCCAGAAGCTGATCCTGCACAGAGTAACAGAAAAAAAAAACCTGCCAAGTCTGACACAGAGATCTTCATTCCCTTCACAGTAAATTCTAACTCATGCCAATGAAACCTCAGCGTCTTGCATGTCCTTAACGACCATCTTCCAAACACTGAAACCAGCTTCCTAGCTGCTAGAAGTCATCTGAGCAACATAAACAGCTGACAGAAGGCCATCAGTTTCTGTTGCTAAGGCATCAGCCAGCCTGCATCCTTCCAGCCTGGCTAAAGAGACGTTTCATTTGCTCTCTCAACAATTTCTTGATGAAAATTCTGCCACAATCTACTTCAAGAACATCCATCAAAGTGTGCAGTGCAGAGTGAATTTGCAAAGTGTTAGTAGAAGGATGAAATTAATCCCAGATTTTGGTGGATAATTTTTAATTGATATGCTAGCATTTATTTTAGAAAATCTATTCACTAAATACCCAACCCCAAAGCAACACATTTGAAAAAAAAAAGAAAGAAAGAAAGAAAGAAACCAAGCAATCCAAAATCCAATTAGCGATGTATTGAACTATCTGAAACAGTTTGTTCTTTATCTTTTGATATGGTAATGTTACTTCAACGCTGCAATTAAAAATAGGCACTGGCAATAATGACCAGAGTGTAGAGTTTGCCCATAAAATACCTTTGATGTATTAGCAATAAAGCTTTATTGACATTAAGCTCATAGTGTATGCACTCAATAAACCTTTGAAATGCAGTAGGAGCTGCAACTGTGCAACTGTGACAGGCTCTTTTGAAGCTCTCTCTGTAGGAACCAGATCTCCTCAAGCTAACTCAAATCACTCACTGATGCCAGGCAGGGATGAGCATGACTCTGATATGGTTTGGCTTTAAGATCCCTCTGGATTCCGTAAGCTGACATTAACAGCAGTGTGGGAACTGGGAGCTTTTCAAGGTTTTCAGAGAGTTTCCTCCAAGTTTTTGCCTTGGAAGGGCAAAGTTTTTCTCGCCACCACTTATAAGTGAATTCTGTTTGATTCAGGCATTACATCAGTTGGGATTTCAGCGAAGTAGATCAGCAGGGTCAGAGTAGCATGGTTCAATAGCTGCCAATGGAGCCCTGTCAACTTACAAAATCTCACCACTAGGCTGAGGAATTTTAGGGCAGATGCTGATGATTTACAGTGCTAAATCACTGACATACAGCCTCCCTTTGCACGCAAGGGAGGCAAAGAAAAAAGATCCTTGATGCCATAGCTAACTTTACTGCAGACACCACAGTATATAATTTATTGCCTGTACTATTTATTGCTTTTCTGGCTGTAAAAATTATTCAGCAATGCGTATGTTCCTCTAGTAAACAACAGAAATCGCAGGTCATAGCAGAAGAACATTTCCCTGCTTCTCCACTTCTCCTATAAGTATTCTGTGTACCTCTTGGCAGGACGGGGGGACCTGTTAGCTTAACTGCTGGTGACAAGGCCCCAAAAGTTGAGAGATTGCTTTGCCTCTTGAGCTGTAGTCAGTTGGAAAGAGAAGACAGGCAAGTCCAGAGGGAAGAAAAGACTGGAAGTCGTGTTATCTGAACATATTCTATTACTATTGATCACTAAGAACGGCTGCATGATTCCCATTTTACAGGTATTAATACTTTTTTTAAAAGTTTTCTGTTCAGTCACTTCTTGTTCTTCCACAACAAATGTTAGAAATGCCCTCTCCCTCACCCCCTCCTTCATTTTTCTTTTTTTTTTTTTTTTTTAAAAAAAAAGCCTTTAGCTTCAGGCAGAGTTCAGGCATTGAAACCAGCAATTTTTTACTCCTGGTCTGAGTGCCTTGGTGGGACTCTGATTTTGTTCACCACTGCTAATCAGGGATAAATCCACTTACATGAGATGATCAGCTCCCTGCTGCTGTAAATGGGATAATGCAGCTACACTGACCTTCAACCAGCAGACACGAGCAAAGTATGAGAGTTACAGAATACAAACTCATGTGAGGGAGAGATCAGTTCGAATTTCTGCTCATGGCACAACAAATCTGTTTGCTCCCTTAGGCTTTTCTTTGAAAGAATGTTCTAAAGTTTGTACTGCACAACCCCCACTCTGCTGTTCTCTTTTACTAGACACATCTAATATGCAGCCCTTGTTACTTTCCTTCTCTTTCTCTCTCAGATGCTGCATCTCAGAGAAGTCAGTCCTGAAAATTGCTGGCTTTGTAAGCACAGTCTGAGTTGAAAGAAAAGCACGGAGTGCATTAGGCTTCAGCTTTTTAATTATCAGTTCATAATGAAGGGTTCTCTTTGTGGGGAAAAAAAATAATTTCCTGAAGGCTGAACCTCTGCAGGGTTTCCAAGGCATGGAGGAAAATATCGATCCTTTGACAATGAGTCTCTGCACTCACTGTGCAGAATGGAAAATTCCAGCTTTGCAATAACCCCCAAAACCCTCAGGAACAAGTGCCTGTACTGCAGCTTGCTGAGAGGGGAACTGGGGGAGCAGTCCATCTAGATTGTGAGAAGGCATGCTCCTTTTCGTATGTATAGGAAGGCTGTCAGGAAGGAATAAAGGTTCATAATTCTCTTGGCCAGCTAAAAAGGGCATTTGGGGTTTGGTTGGAGTGAGCTGGATACAAATGAAGAATTTATTTCATTCACGTACAAAGACTACATGTTACCTATTTGAATTCTGAGATTTTTTGGGTTGTTGCAGGAAAAGCAATAAAATATTTAACTCCGGGAAATGTGAAATATATTTTGAACAAAATCACTGAAACAATACATTTCCTCATTCCCCCTTCCCATTTTTGTGGCTGCAATGTCAATTCTGCACTCCAATTTGGGACAAAACCAACTCTGACATATCAGACTTTCTAAAAGAAAAGATATCCAAAACATAAATCAATCCTAATTAGAAAGTTTCATATGCATAAGAGTAACCTTTTAGACTAACCCAGGCATGTCCAACCCATGACCCACACAGCACACATGGCCCAGCCCAGCCCAGCTCATTCTGCAGCCTCCTCCTGCCCCACTGAGTGATCTGGTTCATCCCAGCCCTGGGCTAAAACCAGGGCACAGGGAGGGTGCTGTGCAGCACTGACAAATGGTAAATAACTGTGTGCATTGTATTATACTGGCTAAACACAGTCCTGTGAACAGCAAAAAACAGCCAAACAGCAAAAAAAGCCATGCTTTCTGTTTTGATAAAGGAATTTGAGAATAGTTTTCAAGATTTTGAAAAAAAAAAAATCATCAATTTTTTGGTGTATTTGAGATTCCATTTTCAGTTGACACAAATAGATCACTACCTGCAACCTTTTAAATGCAATGTTTCGAGTTGCAATCAGATATTCAACTCAAAAATCTGATTACGTCTCTATACCAGACTTCTCTAAAACATATCTTAGCACAGAGAAATACTGCTCCGTTCACAGTCTGCCTTATTCCTGCCCCTGCTTTTTGGCAGTATGTACATCTGTGGACAGCTGTTCTCCAGGATGAAGCACACAAAGAGTAAAACGTCATCAAAAATCTCTGACAGACACCTGAGAGCTCACTGAGAACTGCAGCCACTGCCATTGAACCAGCCTGATGCATCTGTCACAAAGACAGGGTCACGTATCACACTGGTTTATGGTTTTGTTGCTCTCTTTTGTTCTGTTATAATAAAAAACATTTAAAAATGTTTTGTTATTTATCTACATTAGCTATATTTTATATGTGGCCCAAGACAATTCCTCTTCACTCGGTGCAGCCCAAGCAAGCCAAAAGGTTGCTTGTGAACACACATGGACTATGTGATACTCAAAGAGTGAGATTATCTGAGTGCCCTGCAAGACAGGGACAGATCACATATCATTGAAAGTAAGGAAAAAAAATACAAAATGGTTTGTTTTTCTTTTGGAGAGCTCTTTCTCCTCTCTGATCCTCATATCTAAGTGCTAACCCTGGTCAAGCAAAATAAAACAGCAATTCAAAATATAAAAGCCAACTGAAACCATACAACTGAGGCCAAGGTTTTGTACTGGAAAAATGCTAACGTGCTGAAAGCATCACCTTTGAGAAACTTTCTAATTGTTCCCAGTTTTTCAAGAAAATGAACAGATATTGCCATGATATGCAGGCATTTATGCACTTGAGAAACAAACCTTTAATTTCCTAAATATAAGCAGTGCAACCTAAAAGAAAGCTGTCCCAAACTGCAAATGCCATGAAATGCTAAACATGTGGTACAGGAACTGTGCAAGGGTGACTGCAATTGCTGAAGAGAATTAAAGATCCATTCCTAAGAGAGTGACTTCATTGCCTTTCTGGGTCTAAACTGATCTTTCCTCCAGGTTGGATTTAAGTTCTTGTCTTTAGTTCATGCCCAAATTACTACCTACTGGGAAATAATGCTCTTGTGGCCTCTGAGATGCAGCAGAAGCTATCAGAGCAGGGTCTCCTAGGACTCAAAGGCGTGTGCAGCCTTGCAGAGAGAGGAGAATAGGTAAAGCAGGGATGAACTGAGCCCTGCAACCGCTGTGCTGTTCTCCAGTGAGTGAGGAGGTGGAAAATTTAGCAGCAGGAGCAGGACTTGACCTTGCCCTTCAGCAGCCACGTCTCAGACACAGCTACTGCAGCCATCCCTGCGAGGAGATGCCAGTATCTCTCCCTGCTTACCTTGCATATAACGCACTAATTTATCAGCACTTTTCCTGGCAGCATCCTCTGGCATATTCAGCCCATGTTTTCATATTTCTATATTAAAAGCATTGGGTTTGTAACTACTGTAAAGTCTGTGATCTTTCAGATGGAGTTTCTGCTGCTGCATAATGGCTGTTTGTCAGACCAACCCCTTGTTCCTCAGCCTTCTCCTCCGTGCCTGGCTATTCACCTGCCCTGTCCAAGCCAGGCCTAACTCAGCACTTAGCACTGGCCATGTAACAGCTGTTCATCCCTCAACAGCCTGATTGCTGCTTCACAACCAGATTAATCTGTGTTTAAACAAAGCAATTCCTACACAGAATTTTTAAGATTCTCTCTTCAAGATCAGTTTCTTCACAAGTCTTCCACGCCTACCGCTAAATATTTGTTTTCTCCTTTCTCAGTCAGCTTTTCTTCTCCTATTTCAGCCCAATAGTTCTTTGTCTATCTCCTCATCCACTGTTTTCTGACTTCTAGGCATGGTATCTTCATTGTCATGACATTCTCTACTCTATTTTCATTAGATACTGTAATACTCACTATTGCCACTCTAAAGAGAACACATTCTGCTAAGCCTGACGAGTATTTATCCATTAGACAGAAAACATTTTTAGAATGGAAAGACAATACACAGTATTACTAAAAATCTATTTTTAGTTTCTGGGCATGATCCTAGGCTCACTGCTAACAACAGAAATGTTCCTACTTTGCATTAGATCAGATACAGGTACACAGCTGTATCTTGTTTATTCAAAACATGATTATTTTAGAAACAGAACATTCTCTCGTGCTTTGTTCATGCCTGCTGCTGCAAAAGCAAGTAAGTGAGCAAAAAGCACATTCTGGCCCTGGATCGTATGCTAAAGGCATACATGCTGAGAACAATTCCTGTGATAGACTAAAAGGTTATCTTTTAATAACATTTTTAATTCATACAAACTTATTGAAACGTCCTACTGAGTTATTCCTCTTGGGTGAGGGTTTGGCAGTTAGGGCAGAAGGTTTAATTAGCTGCTATCGAGTTATTAAGCCAGTTCATAACAAGTGAAACAGGTTATCTTGCACTTTACCTCTCCAGTCAGCTATTTCCCAAATCCTTTGTCCAAAGTCAATACCTTCTCTACCCATACATTCTCCACCAGAGATTCTTAGCTATTTACTATAAGAAACAGGTTTTCATTCTGTCTGTTGCCTATTATTTTCCAAGTTGTAACAACTAATATATAAAAATAATTGCCCTACTCTTTCTAATTTTGGAGCCGTTCTTTCTGACTCGGTCATTTTACCCAAACTTCCAGTTGCTTTTGTTCTTTTCATTTAACTGCAGTTGAAAACCAAACCACACTGCTCAACCGAAGAAGACTGGGTTACTGAAAGAAAGCTGCTGACTGCAGTAAAGGAGCAAGACCTAAAGCTGAGACACTGCAACTCATCAGGCAAAGAACCACAGCTTTTCACCCTCACTGCCTCAAACACAGTGTGAAAGCAGCACACCACAAAGGCAGCCTGAGGATGCTGGGAGCCCCTGGGGACATGAGTACTAGTGACCATGAGGGGCTGGGAAGAGTCTGGAAGAATTAAGAAAGATTAAAAGCTGCAAGTCTAAAAGTAAGTGTATGAGGAACAATCAGTTGACACTGTGTGTGCTGATAATACACAATCTGCCCTGTGCATGCTTTGGAGCACCAGACCAAATCACCTGTTATAAAGGAATTAAGCTGTTCCTGGAGGTTTCAGAAGCTAATGCATGCTTGAGCCATGGTGAACAATAGCAGCCTTGCAACAGCCCACAGCTCCACGGCCTTCCAAGTGACAGGTGTGTTCTGCATCTTAATAGCAGGATTTAGAGCCAATTCCCAGGTTACTCATTTCTGTCCCAAATCCAATACTGCAAACTGCAGCTTATTTAATGTGCGCCAGCACTGTCATTCCTTTATAAAAAGCCTTGTCAACCTTTTCATTCCTTGCACAGGCAGCCCCATTTTTAGTCTGCTCATTTCAATATGAAATGTATCATCTCTAAGATCAGCAGTTCAGCTATACCGTTAGCCTCTTCACTGCTTACAATTTTGTAACAAAGAAGGGCAATAACAACAAGAAAAGTCACATTTTACAGAAAAGGTCAGCATGTACTTACATAATTAGAGGCAAGATCAGGATGCAGATAATCAATTCCTGCAATAAAATAATGAGAGAAAACAAACTGAAGGTTAAGAGTTTCAAAAATATTTTCTAATCATCACAGAAAACAAAAAACTAAACTCCCTTGCAGCTGTAGGAAAACAATCATGGTGAATAATGCCATTGATTGAAATGAAATTTCAGTTTTTATGTATTGATTTATAAACTGGGACATCACTTCTAATGCAGCCCCAGCTAGGTGTTGTCAATCATTTGTGCCAAAATTCAGGTGCAAGTTGAGAAAGTGAGCTTGATGATGACATTTATTGGCCTGTTTTGTCAATTGCATCATATTTGTTTAGTACAACTAGCTTAAATCACA
The DNA here is from genome assembly GCF_987193195.1 of Phasianus colchicus. Classification (NCBI taxonomy): domain Eukaryota; kingdom Metazoa; phylum Chordata; class Aves; order Galliformes; family Phasianidae; genus Phasianus; species Phasianus colchicus. The sequence goes on along the minus strand of NC_143437.1, from coordinate 6,240,328 downwards.
GTGTATCTATATACAAAGAGCTGTCACGTACAGCAAAACGTACCAAATCTGTGAACATCAGCAAACACTACATCAGTACAGCACACAAAAATGGAATTTTTAACCACTGATAACAGTAACCTAAGTAGAGAGAAAATGTGGATTAGACTGTTCTAGCAAATATCTGAGCATAGGTTGCAGTCTGAGATCTGGGCTTCATGAGATACAATATCGTGACACTTAGATTCTGAGCATTCCCATACATGGCTTCAAAAAGCTGACACAAAACAGAAATCCCAAACGAGCTAAATGTTCACTGGAGCTCATCTGGTTTGTGCTTAACACTACAGGCACTGAAAATGCCAGAAGGAACTCTCAGATCCCTGGAATCCTAAGCAAACCGGACACTTAGGTTGCAGCTGAGAAGAAAAAAAGAATACCATATCCAAAGGATCAAGGAGATGCACAGAAAATAGTAACCCTGATATTTTATAAAGCATGAGTTTAAATGGAGGCTCCACACCTCAGCAGTTTGCTAAACCCTGGAAAAAGGCAGTGGTCCGGAATACCTTTATGCAAGAATTATTTCTAAAGCTGATAAATACACAAATCCCCATGGATGGAACAACAGAAGTGGCAGATCTACACTCAGATGAAATAAATTAACCTATTAGGCATCCAGTTAAAATGTACAAAGAAATGGCCACCAATTTCATGCTTTGCTTTGAACATTACCCCTGCCCTACGCTTCCAACCTGCATTTTACTATGTGCTTAATTATATTTGCAAGTATAATGGCATGTTATTGTGATTATCCTGATGAAAATATTACTGTCCATTACGTAGGGTCCTTAGCACTAGATTTGCAAGAAGGGATCCTTGCATCTGTGGAGGCCCTTGCTGATTCAAAAGGGATATGGGCAACAGAGGACTCAGTGAAGAATCATTTCATGCAGGAGCTCTATTCCACACTTACTGAACTGAATATAGATTAAATTACTGTGTTCTGTAAAAGCTACATCTGATGGGCTAACACTTCTCAACAGCATTCTTTGACTTTAAGCTTAATCAGTTTGTTGTCAACCCCATGTCCTAATCATATCTAGTCATTCTGAAAGAAAATTCCTGCCTTTGTGGGAACAGTAAAAATGTGATCTCTCATGACATCAATATCTGTGTGTCTGAATCTACTGTCTAATTTGCATGAAATCTTTGTCTTAGGAATGAGCAAATGAATGAGGACCCATGTCAGCTAATCCCAGAAAACATATGTGGATCCAGCCTCTTTATTTATTTTTAATATTATTCAGCCATCCTAAAAGGAAAATATTCAACATCTGGCCCTAAGAGCTGCTGCGACTTCAGCTACACCTGTTATGTTCATCTTCCTTGAACTTAGCCTCAAATTAGTAAGGTATTTAATATGCAGGTCTTTATTGACATTCAGCATGAAAGTGTTTAATTATTTCAGCTGTAGAAGTATGACTTTGAGAATAATGCAACCCAGAAAATGTTTTTCTAAGTACTTTTTGCAAGGCAATTAAGTCCTCTAGTCAGCACCTACAGGAGTCAAGGGGAGTCTTTCCTTTGGTTTTATGGTCATTATAATGTGCCCTCGAAGACTGCTGTTTGATAATTGCATACCACTATGACTGCTTTGGATATCTGTGCTTCTCTGTCCCTAGTGGAGACTTTATAATGTATTTTCCCCGAAGACTGGTAGTCTCAGCACTATAAGCTATCCATTATTAATCTTTTTTTGACTTTGATTGCATGGAAAAAGCTACTTAAAAATATTAAAGTAGCAGGCAGTCTTCACTTACCATCATCCATAATTCCTATGGTAACTCCTTTCCCTGTGTATCCCAGCTCCCACGCCTCAGCTACGTTAAGATCAAGTCCAGGCGTCCCATCTGCTTGACCAGTGTTAATCTGATAGATCAGTGAAGAAGAACAGCTCTTTTTACCTCACAGACACACTTCCACAGACACCAATTCCATCTTTATGTCTTTGCATGCATCTTTGGTATAGAAAATAAATCCCATCTGCTTTGAAGTATTAGTCTCTCTGTAACCATACCTACTGCCTCAAGTTGTAAATAAGAGTTATGGTGGTAAATTCACTTCTTTGTGGTTTCTAAGATTTGGTTGAACTCTGAATTTTTTCAATCCAAAGGAGTATTTTTCTCCTCAGGTGTATCAGTGTGGTTAAGCTAGCAAAAGTTGCACCAGCAGATGCTACAGAGGATTGCTTTATGAGCAGGTAATGGTAACAGTTTTTATGGAAAGCAGGGAGCTACTGAAATTCAGTCCCACTGGTTTTAATATCAGAAATGACTTTTTGGATTAAGAAGTTAGGCCTGCTTTGAGCAGGAAGGATCAGTAGTTGGACTTCACGGGTCTCTGTGGGTATGATTCCTAAGGGCAATCCCCTGCCTTCAGACAGAAGCTGTGCTTACCAATCTCATTCACAAATTTCTCAAGTTCCATGTTGGACAGAATATGAATTTTGCTATTCCAGATGCAGAACTATTCAACTTTATGTCAGATACCATTTCTCATTTCAAAATGCACTTCTGTGATTGATTGAAGTACAGCAATGAAGTGAATTAATCCACATTTCAGTTCATCATTTCACCAAGGGTGAAATGCTTACACACCCTCATTCATCTGGCAACTCTTGTCTTGGGAAAAAAACCAACAGACATATCTGATAGATTCACAAAACATAGGAAATGCATTAGAAGGAAAGAGATTGAGAAACACTATTCATAAACAAAAAGAGCCAACTTAATTGAACAAGATGGTACCGTATTTACAATACTCTACATATGTCACAGTGTTAAAATTGAGGAAAATGACTTTATCAAAGTTTTAATAGAAAGACATCTTTCTTTGTTACTTTTATGAAAAAAAAAATTCTTTCAAGACTAAAAACTTCTCCCTGTAAAATATGACACATTAAAAATGAAACAATTCAGTAAAATATTAATTTATTTTGACATCGGCTTAAAGCCAGAATTCTGCTTTTGACTGAAGAAAATCAATTAAGCAGTATTCAGATTTGCAAAAGAAAAGAAAAACCTCTTTTTTTTTTTTTCTAGTAAGTATACTAGAACTTTTTGTTATAATTCTATAACTGTTTTACCTGGCAACAGTTCAATCAAAGACATGATTCACATGCAGTTTTTGGGGTCACATCAGCACACCAGGAATGCCCACAGGACACCAGTACAGTTCTCTTTCAAGCCTTCTGAGGATCTTTCTATTGACTGAAATGAAATCTAGCTCCTGAAATTTGCTGGGTCTTCCCAGCATAAAAGAGGTTCAGTTAAAAACAACACAACAGAGCCTTGGATTGATTCCCAAATTCTTAGAAGATAATTGGAAAGAACTCTTGCAAGACATTGTACCAGCACAAAGTAATTTGAATGCCAATTACTTAGTTACGCTCACTGTGATTTTCTTTCAGAACTTACCAAGTACCACTGCTTTGTAAATAAAGGATCATTCATGTTGATGTCTATGTCATTGATGTCTCTATATCCTCGCTTTCTTCTGCTGAAGCCTTCCTGCTGCACAGCCTTCTTGACCTGGAAGGATTAATTTTTACATCTTTAGCTGAACGTTCTTCACCATAAAGATGTTTCTGACTTTGTTTCCTTTCTCTGCAGGAGAGATAAGGGTTCTGAAATCACATTAATTGTGTCTGCATCACTCATCAGCAACCTGGGGCAGATTTCTGTCAAAATTTGCAGAGGGAGCTCAAGAAATAATGTAATTCTGGGGAAGATGGCTATGGAGAGAAGAGACACTCAAAAGTGCCCTGCCTGGAGGAACACATTTTAGGTGATAGAGGATTTGTGCAAGAAAGAGACCCTGACATCATTGACATGGCCCTTCTCGCCATACTTTTCTCTCAGCCATCAGAATCAAAACGTCATTATTAGATGACAAAATTATGTAACTAATTCCCAATATAAATATTCCAAGCTGCATTTGATAAAATGAGGCCTCAGTCACACTTTTTTTCAGACTTTTCTCTAGGGTATTTTCAGAGTATTAGGTAGCTGGGAGATTAGATTTACTGGAAGAAAAGTATCCAGGGCTATGTGTTCTCACTGTACTCCTGAAGTTCTTGGAAACACATCTTACAGAGATGCACTTTCAGGGATTATCTTTGTTATTAATAAGTGATAAATAAATGCATTGGCAAGAAAAGCTAGATGGCAAAATGGCCACTAAATGGACCAAGCTGGCTGAATTGTAAGATGTGAGAATACTGGCTGTGCAAAACAAGCTGCCGCAGTTTGAGATCCTTTTCTTTATAAACAAACAAACAAAAAAACCCCCACTAAAATATGTTCCTATGCACTATAAACAACAATAAAAGTTAGACACACAAGAATCTTTGGAGGCAGGAACTACAAATGTCAGATCATATTCATCTTATTTGCAAAAATGTAAAAGGACACCACCGAATGGTTCTAATCATCATTATAATATGTGATAACATTCAACATATAGAACCAAGATTGCATAATAGTGCAAATATTTCACTGATATGTATATATATTCATCCCTCTTAATCAGAGAGGAAAGCTTAAAACTATACATTGAGTAAACTCTGAGATGCAGAAACAAGGCAGCAAAGAAACTAACATTTTCTTAGGCATTTTCTTTAAAAGAAAACAACAATACCACCACCACCACCACGCCAAAACAACCCATGGTTATTAAGGAAACCTCATAGCTTAAGTAACCATTTCTACAAGTGTGGCTTTGGCATTTCTGATTAAGAAGATGTATACCCTGATGTGTCACAGTAACTCACGTAGTGTCAGACAGAATTCATCAGAGAAATTCCTTCAAAGGCCAAATTAGACCTTAGAGGAGTTGAGTCATTCTCGGAGGTGTCCTTCCATCTCCGTTAATTAAAGCAGGAACCTCAAAGGACAGAGCTCAGCGAGATGCCTGTGACCAAGATGAAACTGGGATACAACTGACTGGGGCTAAAAGCTATTTTCCTCACAGCTACATTGCCTCATTATAACCTTGGGAGCTTAATGCCAGTTCATAGTGAGCAGGATGAGGCATATGTGACGCACTCAGAAAGAGGATACCAAAAAGAACTGATCTGTCCTGAAGAGGCAGTATCAATGTTTCTAAAAACCTACTTTTATGAATTCCAATTCCTTAACTAGAGGTGCAAAATGATAAAATATTGAACTGGTAGGTGCTTTCATTTATATACGTTTCTATTACTTGCTCAAGTTCATTAAAACCAAAGCAGATGGAAAAGAACGTGAAAAACTAACGCCAAATAAGCTGAAAAGAAGACAGTGACTAAGTAGGAACCATACCAGGTGTACTTTGTGGTGCCAGGTACCTGTATAAAGAAAGGTATAAGCACACTGTTTGATACCTCTAAGATAAGGCTCAGTGATGCCATGGAGACAACAGAGCAATCACCTGTCATTATGCCTTACTCTGTTACCACCCCTGCCTCCATGCTTGCAATTGCAAACCCCGAGCTGTCACCACATGAAATAATTATGAACAGAAGCCAACTCTCAGTTAGAGGGATGCCAGAGAAAAAGATTCACGCATTTATGCACCCACGCAAGCTTGCTGGCTCTGCAGGACCTGCTGCATTAAGGCACTGAATTAGGATTTAGTACAAAAAGAATTCCACTAATTAAAAAGCAATGTTTTGGAGCCCTGGCTTTTCTTTAAGACAAGCTGAAGAAAGTGAGGAGTGATTTGCAGAAACAGCACAGACTGACTTCACTCTTCAGGATCACCTCATTTCTCTGACTTGTTATATCTGTACAATAAAATATAATTTGAATCTTTTATTATATTACATTACACGATATTGTAATTCCCTGAGAGGTGGAAATATATGTGAAAAGGATGTATAACCTTCTCTGAACTAAAACCACTCTTAACAGGCTGAGTAATTTACATGGACATGAGGCACGCGAGATACTGCCATTCAAGGAGAAACTATTTCAGAATGTCTGAGGCCTCCTAAACCCTGCAAAAACAAGGCTTTTCTCATTAAGTTCAGTAATGATAGCAACTTGCAGAGTCACATTCAAAACAGACTGGGCTTTCTTGCCATGAAATGAGTTGAAAGGTTTGGGTAAAGCCTTGGCACCTTCCCCATCACAGAAGCTACAAAATGCCTATTCAGGTGCTTTTTGTTAAGAATTTCCCCTGCACAAGAAGAACAAACTTGCCTGATGAAAATGCTATCCTAAGATCAGAAAACATCCATATATTCCAGAAAATAAAATCCCAGGTGGAGTACATTTATCCTTGATGTAATTCCAATGATTTCAGCAGAGAACAGCCAATTAGCAGATAGTTGATGGGAGTGAAACCTTGTACTCTTGCCAATAGGCTACATCTACCAGAAAAATATTCTGGTATTCTAGTATTTTTCCTCAGCTGTAAACTTGTCCTTGACCTAGTCCAGATCTGAAGAGGAACCACATCTTATTTTGCTTCTACCTGAAGGATTTCTTCTTACAGGCTTCTCTATGATATCTGTAACATAAATGCATTAAGCACCTTGCTGCAGATAGTAAGTTTTAAAAATACATACAAGAGAGAACTTGGGATCACATTTTTGCATGTGGAAAGATAGAAAATCATAGAAAAGAACATTCTGATCTTATAATAGACACAGTCTATTATGTCTATAGTTATGTCTACTTTATATAGACATAAAATAAAAATACCGTATTTTTTTCATGTTCAGACTTGGAATCCAACCAGCAAAGCAATCCATAATGCATCCTCATGCCATCTTCTAAATACTTATTTCTCTAACTGAAGCAGGAAAAGCAGTGTTTGTAAGACAGACTTTTGATAATAGCATCTCTAAAGGCTTTGAGCCTGTTAAGCACGACGCTTATTAGAAATTAGCGAAGGAACAAGACTTCCTATTTTTCACTGTCTCAAATTTAGGCTTGTCAGCAATAATAGCTTTTATTTCATTCTTAATACATTTATTTCTTCTTCATTATGATAGAGGATTAAGAAGTGAGCATGTATTTTATTAGTGTGTGGCTAGATCATGCAAAAGTTACTAGGTGTGTTATTATTGGAAAAAGAAGGTCATGTATCAAGGAAGGTACAGTCCATTGATGATGGGAAAGAGGTTCAGGTATTGATTTTTAATATACTTGTACTTATGCATGGTGCATAAAGCCACTCGGATGATATTAAAACAGCAGGATACTGATGCAGAACAAATTAACAAAATAATCGATTGTCTGCAATACTGCTCCGGGAAGGCCAGCAACCACAGCACTCTAACTGTGCTCTATACTCCTGTGAATGCCAAGACAATCAGCTCCTCGTTTTGAAGAAACAGGGTTAATTATACTGTTGAGTTCCTGCAGTTAAATGACTCCATTATATTGAGCATAAATGACAGATTTACTAAATTATACCAGTGGGTATAAAAAGTGGAACAGTACACACAACCCCCAACCTCAAGAACATGACAGCAGGAGAATTCAGGCCAAATTCCAGTGGAAAAAGACAGTCCCAGTGATGACATCTAGTAAGCGCGACTTGCATGGCTTAAAAAAAAACAAAACACAGCAGTAAGATGATCAGTCCAAAGAAGTGGTGGATCTTTTCTCTCTAAAGCCTGAGTTCAAAGTAGGTCTGCTGCTAAAAGCAAAGAAAGAAATTGAAAGCCAGTTGCCCACATTTTTTTAAGAAGTCAAGCCGATGGTTAGTCTTAAGCCCTACAAATTGTGCAGAGGAGCAGCCTGCCATGAAGGTGGCTTGGAAGAGCATGTCCACATACCTGAAGGCATCAACCAGCAAAACACCTCTGTCTACTGAAGAGCATTCCTGACTGCTGCTATTAAACACAAATTGTGACAAGAGAAGTGGAGACAGAAAAGTTCGAGTCTGTGAGATCCTCACACCTGATAGCCTTCAAAAAGGAATGAAAACCTACAGCACCTTGTCAGGGTCTTAGCTACAAATGTCATCCTCTCTCTGATCCCAGTCCTCAACAGGTGTCTTTTTCATCTCTGATTTCTAAGTAAACACAGATGAAAACATTAAATTTGCTATCCACTCCATCCATGTAAAGAGAGGGGAATACTGATTCCGTTCACGGAGTATACACTCATCATCTGCATTGTCCAGCAGCAGCTTGCTGGGAAGAAGCTCAGGAAGCTGAAGAATACATTCTTCTACATTTTTCCTAAAGCCCCAAAGTAATGAAGTTTAGTGAGACTTTCCACTACAAAGTAAAAAGAATAACTTTGACCATCCTCACTAGAGAAAAGGGAGTACAGACCTAGCGTTGCTTGAACTGCAGCTGAAGTCAGATGAATATAACAAAACCAAATGACTTTTAAACGTTAGCAGAGGCCTCCCTGGGAGTGTATGTGACTAAGCATTGCTCCCAGGTTATGGTGTATTACCCATTCTCAGTCAACCGTTCTTTCAAGGACTTGGCTTCCTGACAAATAGAGACCATTCTCAAAAGCAGAGAGCCTGACACCAGACGACACGCACTTCAACCTAATGGTTGATTCTCCTGTTAGCAGTGGGAAGTTGAGCTCTGACACACAGTTACAGGAGCTGGATGTGGCTGAGGGCACTCCAGAGGACTGGCTCCAATACAGAGACAGGACTTCAGCCATTCTCAACTTAGAAAACCCAGCCTTTTTCTTCAAATTACACTTCACACCTGGCTATGAAAATGCCTGCAAATTATTAAAAGTGCAGAGCTCCAATAGGAAAATGCTCCTGCTGCTATATTCCTGTAAATGTAAATACCCAAAATGTCAGTCAAACACTAGAACTAGATGTTTGAAAACAAATCTCCAGCAATCTTTTCCCATCTTCTGCATCCTCACAAGGAGGGATGTTCCCCCCAGCGTTTTAAATAGCTGCTCCCAGTCCATGAAAAAAACTATTATTTCCTCCCAGTAATAACAAGAGATTGGTCTCCAAGCATAGCTAGTTAATGTAGCCATTTTTTTTTTTCCAATATAGCAGCTTCTGTTCTACAAAATTATGCATCTATCTTTTCAAACTTATCCCAAAGAAAAGAGGGACCATCTCCAGCTAATTATGGACTGTATGAGTGCCTCCAGAAGTACTATCAGCAATCAAGTTTGTGAAAGTCAAGAGCAGGTAACTGGAAGGAAAGTACTGCCTGATTTAAGAGCTGCTCCACCTGGCACCAGAAATTCACTTAAGCTGGCAGCTGGGTTCTTCCCCCATTCTGCTGTTCTTCCCTATATTCATTTATGATTCATCTCTGATTCTATTTACAGTTGGCAAAGGGGATTCCTGACATCTGCTGTTGAATTAATAACCTGAGGTGGGTAAGGCTAGGAGACTTTGCCCACATGCAGAAAATAGATGCCATTTATTTTGATATTTTGGATTTATCCTCTTGATTTTATATCTTCTGAGCCTATTTTGAAGCCCAGAAAGAGTAAGAAGGGATGTCAGGGAGCTTGGGTGTGTCACTAATCATCCAGTATTTACTAACTAAATGACAAGCACTCCCTCTCAAGCAAGTTAATTACTTCAAAGATTCTCACGAGTCTCTCCATATGTAGGAACAAATCCCTCTTGGTAACCACAGGTGTCTCTGGTTTGTTATTCATTTAAGAGTCTCCAAGTGCCTTCTTTAATTCATCTGTCAATGGGAGTTTTCTGTACTTTCTGTACAAGGATTCTTTTCACCAGCTATCCTGTCCCACCTTGGTTGGTGCAATCAGAACAGCTACAACAAATATACAGCAGCTGTTGAAGGACAAAGTATCAAAGTTTATCAGCATAACTATACCTGCGATTTTGAAGCAAAAGACACAGGAATAAAACTGTTGTTGATTTGAATGATTTCATGAAAGTAAAAAATTATTTTCTTCCATTAATATTTTTGTGTTACTGCTTTGTTTCATAAATTTAACAATGTCTACTCAATGACAAAGCACAAGAATTGCTTCGACTTCTAGCAGACATCATGTTCACTACAAAATGTGTCCATCTTTCATTGTTCTTATCCTCTATTTGTATATCTTGCTTCCTTAAAAAAAAAAAGTTACTAGCTGAAATAGCATCACTGAATATCAAGGTGCTGCTGATTTTTCTTGCTTATTAAACTTGGATGTTCTGTACCAGCCATAGGTTTCCACTTTCTCTAATAAGCCCCACATGACTGCTCAAACACTTCTAACTTTATGTAGACAATCAGCAGATTTCAAGCCTTCTGGACACTGAGACTGCCTCCAGCCATCCCTCTTGAGACATCATCTCAGTTTTCCCTGGCTTCAGCTTGTGCCTTTTGAACTTTTGTCTCCACTCTCTGGACACGATATTGAAAAAATGTCATGCTCCCAGTAAAATAAAACAAGGGTAAAATATTACCACTGTTGAACTCTATGAAGAAAGGCTGTTTCTTGCAGAGCCTTGCTGTGTCTTGCACAGTAAAATGTAGCATAGTTGGGGCTGGTCTTTAACTTTTCGTTGAAAAATCATAATACCAGAGGTATGGCCATTTAGGAAACTAGCACAGAAGTTCAGCATCCATCAGACAACAGTAAGACACGAAAGTAAACAGCCTCAGCTCAAAGGTTCCATTCAGGCAATCAACCCTTTTTGACAGAAACATAATGTAAAGAACTCACATATCAACCAAGTTCATGTTAAAAAAAAATAAAGTAATGCCAGAACTGACTTGCTCCTGCCTTACTCTGTGACCTTTCATTTTCCCGATACTAGTTCAGTGCTTGGTAAATAAGGAGCTTTCAAAAATAAAAGAAAGGGAAAAGAAATCAATATTTTTGTCCATTTAGCAGGTCTCTCACAGTTCAGTGACATTCAGGAAGCAGTGAGTAAAGAGACAAGGAATCAATGTGTAAGAGGAGGCTTCGGATCATATTCAACCTGCTCAACTAAGAAATCAATAGTGCTCCTACTTTGAAATGCAAGTGAATTGTTTAGGCTGCAATGTAAAATGAATGCTGAGTATAGAAGGGCCACGAAGGAAAACGCCAATTTGGTAAAACTGAAATTTTCAATAGGATTGTGCCTTCTTAGATGGTGATTTTTTCTCAGAGTAGAATTTATGAAGGAAGAGTGAGACAGAGAAAAAGCCCTGAATATCAAGATATCCAGTGTGCAGCCTTCAAGAGCAAGCAAACTGATTCACATCTCTGCTCTCTATTCAATTTGGCATGAGGGCCACATCAAGAATTGCACTATCACAGGTGCTGACTATTCTAGGAATGCTGTCCTTATTTCCATTTTTTTCAGTGCTTTAAAAAAAAAAAAAAAAAAAAAAAATCAGAGCAGAAGCATTTCTGAAATCCTAAGGTGTTTCCAAAGGAATGAAAAACAGCTTGTTACACTACCCAGAGAAGGTGCCATTACACTTTATGGTGTATTTTGAACATCTCTTTGCAAGACAGCAGGACAGCTATCCCACTTACCAAATCAAGATCGCTGTGAGAATGAAATTCCCTGGAGATGGGATGCAACTGCATCTGTGAGTCTCACCAGTGGGTCAGAGTGCAAACCGTAGGAACATTTTATCAGCAGCATGTGGGCATCTTTTTCTACTTTGCTGTCTCAGCAGTTATATCAAGCCACACAAATCAATCAGAGGAACCACATCTCTGTGCAGGTGTAAACAAGAGCATGTCTGGTGACAGAGAAAAGAATTAAGCCCCATGCATGTAGGGCACTTTATTGACTGCACACTCTCCCTGCCAGATTAGGGCTGCAAATAGCAGCTCCCTCTTCCCTTACAACCCTTGGCCAATTACTGCAAATAAACCTTTCTAAAAACATCATGCTTGAAAAAAGACACCTTGTTCTTCCTCCTCAGCAGTAAAATATCTTTCAGGGAGTTATTCTCTTTTATTACTAAGGCCACCAGCTGATACAGGAGACCCAAAGTACATTTAAGTTATATTTGTACTCTTTGTGACATAAAATGATTGTAATTTAAATGGGAATCAGGTGTAGCTCATTTTTAAGACTGCAGACCATTTGGCATTGAGAGTGGCTTTTGGATATGACTGTGTAGTACAAAGAAGAGTGGTGCTCACTGGATCTTCTAATTTAATAATTCTCTATCATCATTTCATCATTTATTGCTTTGGTCTGTTTCTTAAAATCCTGGGAACTCCTGCATCAAAAGACTTTTCTTCCTGCTCCACGATAGTTCATGGGTCCTACACAGACAGAAATACTACAGAGCCCACCTCTATATCACTTCCTTTTTGAAGATTCTATTAATATGGTTGCTGCTCCCACACAAGCAATGAATATGCTATCTGATCCATCCCAAGGGAGGAGAACTGTTCCAAGGCTAAAGATTCCTCTAATTCTGTTGATTTTAAGTTCATTTACTTCATGAAACAAGCCTCCAGATAAGTGGGGACAGTGAGAAAATACCATTGGAGAAAAACCTGTTCAGTTTGGTTCATATGGGAAGACTCAACTGTCAGGTAAAATTACTCCCTTTGCTGAAGTATACTCTTGACCCATCCTGAGGGAGAAGACACTTCTTGTAAATATGTGAATTTCTGTCGTAACGCCCAAACACATTTCCAGTCATAAAGCATCATTTGTAGTAGCTCTTCTTCTAACGTCACGCATTTTCTTTCTAAAGATGCCAAGTTGCTTTACAGACATTAAGTGTACTCCATATGGAGCCTTGCCATAGGCCTGGGTAGGTATGCATCTTTTCTTATGGAAATCAAGTCAGAAGAGAATGAGACTTTAAAGCAAGTCAGTAGCACATATTGAAAACAGATCCTCCTTATCTCCAACCTGATACCTAGATCTGCACTTCAACTCTGGCTTCTGACCTGTATCATAATTCAATATTTCCGCTTCATTCTCCACAGCCCACTTCCCACTCAAATTGTACCTAACAGCTCATCATCTGCCTTGAAACATCTGCCTGGAAAAATACAGCACACACTTCTGTCACGGAATTACTGGCACGGATTATCCCTTTCTCACGTCAGCAGTAAACATGCCATATTGTCACACTTGTTGAAGAATTACATGTTGCTCTGTGCTTTATGTAATCGTTTTGCTTTCTACTTATAAATCTTTTCTAAATGGATTCTGATCAAGGAAAAAAATACACATTTTGGTATAGCTGCCCCCAGAGCCCACCGACCATATGCAGATGTGGTAATAGTCTTGAGAGCTATTTGCAGTTCTCTCATGCCATGGGGCTTAGAGAAGTTAACTTCAGATTCCTCTGATGCTCGTGGCCCTTCCAAGTAGATTGGCCCTGCTGCACCCAGTGGAAAAGTTATCATACAAAAGCATCACCAGAATCTCAGCTAAAGAGCAGCTTCCCAGAGTAAAAACTGCCTCATGGCATTAGGAGTAAAGAAAGGTTAACTAATGTCAGTGCTGTTGTCCTGTGCACAGCGCACGAACCGGGCCAAAATCAATTTGCTTTAAGTCTGGATTACAACTAGTTGTGGCTCCTCAAAATCTGGAGCCACGAGATGAAAATAGAGAAAAGGTTGGTTCGATCATGTAGAATACAGCAGTTTTCAATCCTGAGTTCAAAAAGGGCACAAAGACATCGAGGCCCTAGAACATGCTGAAAGAAGGGCAACAAAGCCATGAAGGCTCTGGAGCACAAGTCTTATGGTAAGCATCTGAGGGAACTGGGGCTGTTCAGGCTGGAGAAGTGAAGGCTCAGGGGAGAGCTCATCACTCTCTACGGTGACCTAAAAGGAAGTAGTGGTGAGGTGGGGGTCTTCCTCTGTTCCCAGATTACTAGCAACAGGATGAGAGTTAGTGGCCTTAAGTTGCCCCAGGGGAGGTTCAGCTTGGATATTAGGAAGAATTTCTTCTCAGAAAGAAGGGTGAGGTATTGAAACAGGCTGCCCAGGGAAGTGGTGGGGTTATCATCCCCACTGGACCACAACAGCTTGCTAGCAATAATTGCTGCCCAGCCAGGTGGGAAGGACATTTGCAGAAAACCCTTTTAACCTTAATAAAAAAAATCAAAGCTTATTTTTACAAAGGTGCCTTCGTGGAGTGATACAGCACAGCTGCCAAAAAAAAAAAAAAAAAAAAAAAGCCTAATTTTATTCTAATATTTCAAACCTGTAATACTTAAACTTCAAGGTTCACAAGAGCAGTAGTGATATATTGGTGAGTCTTTCTTGTCCATTTTTAACACCTTCAGAGATCTGTTGCTATCTCAGTGGTGATGAGATATGCAATCACAGAACACTGCTCTTCCTGAAGTGCTGCCTGGTGGGAATTAGATAGGCTGCACAATGTCTCCTTTCAGTAAACGTCATATTTAGAAACCAGAGACAAAACAGAAGCCAATCTTATGACAGAGGGAAGCCACAATTACGCTGCTGCTCATAGTCATGGATCTGCTCTTGCAGCCAGCAGCACAGTGGCTGTGTATAGCACAGCTACCTCTTTATTGCGTTCCCATAAATACTCTGGACGAAAAAGAAGAAGGATTTTGCTCCCTTGCATTCCTTTCCCAGCCCACTGGGAAGTAACTGGAAATTGCACTGATGGGGCTGTATGCTGTAAAGGTTGCAAATGCACTTTCTCAGCTCCTAGGTTCAGAGGCTGATGGATCCCTGTCACAAAGCACGTTAATAAAATCAGCAGAGGTTTGTGCATCGCTGCTGCACAGTATCAGGTTAGCAGTGTATGGCTGCCAGTGCCAGGCCATCTGCCACAACAGAAGCACCGAAACAGAAGGGTTTCCACAGAACAATTTCTGTATCAAGAGGAAAGATAAGAAAACCTGGCAAATGAGGGATTGGTTTGCAGAAGGAAAAGAAACAATCCATGCCCTTTAATTCTAGCTTTTACCCAAACAGGTTTTTAACTTGATACTTTCAAAGGACTAACCTCGATGGTTGTCATGACACTCTGTATGTCAGAATCCTTTATTTTAATCCTTGAATGTTTTCCTTCAGTTTCCATCAGGGAGCTTGCAGAGAGTGCAGCTGCTTAGCTCCCTGGTGCCTGGTGCTGTGGAAGGGAGCACAACCAAAGCAGGCAGATCTCAATTAGGAGGCATTTCCCATTTCTTTCCAGAATCTTTCTGCCATAGATCTTTACAGAGGTAGGGCACTAGAATGTTCCCTATGGGTTTTCTTGAAAAGCCTGTAGTTGAGAAGCTTTTTACATACGTGTCCATGTCCAGCAGCCTGTCCTACTGGCTGCTGCTCAGGCCTCTTTGCAAAGCACATCTGCACAATTAAAATCATTTTCAAGCATCTTAGAACCAAAGGATTTCCAGTTAGACTTCACAGGACCAGGACATTCAGATGATCTAGGTATGTCACAGGTGCCCCTGCTTATCCATTGCCTGCGGCACTGAAAAGCAGACCCCAAAGACTACAAAACTCATTATTAATTGCACTTGCATGTGCACTACTGTGGATTTTGGTGCCAGTATTTTCCCTTGTTCCCACTGGACCATAGAACAGGCTGGTTTAAATGAAGTGCTAAAGTGATCGTCCTGCTCCACAATCTTTGAACTGCTTCTGTATTTTTTTGGCCAGGGACAATGGAGTATCTTTGCAATTTAGTTATTAGCATAAAATAAAAAGGCTTTGGAGTATATTTTCCTCCCAGAGCATACACATAATTTGCAGCGATATTTATAGGAAACTTTCCATTGAAAAGAGGCTGGACCCCAAGGAACCAAGAAAATCTAAACTCTAAATACACTTCTTCCTATCACCATAGATTTCCATAGAGTCCTGTAAACTACTATCCTCATTACATAATTCTTACTCTTCCTATTTGCTCAGGCTTCACACAGCAGGCAATCAGAAAATGAGCACGTAAATTCTGCAGAGATTGCTCCTTGCGTCCAAACTTTGAGACTCACTTCATATTACAATTCCACACAATAAAAAATGAATGCAAAAGCCTCCTTGATGAAATTACATTTCTTTGATATAAAAAGTAATGAAACTCTAGTTCATGCCAACATTGCCTGATGCATCCACCTTTATGGATTCTTCTTAGTTCCAAATAGCCAACATTAACCTGTGGCGTGGCAAGCACTAAAGAAGCAATTTGAGAGCAACAGTACAGAAATGAAAGGGAATTTGGGGGAAATAAGCTACTAGAGCAGAACGATCATCTTTGTGACTGAACAGATACTTCCATATCCTGGAGTCTTAAAGAAATGTAAAACATCCAGTGCTAAAATACAGAATCATAGACTACACAAGATGTTGTCAGCACAATGGCACCAGACATAACGTTCTTTCCTTTAGAAGAGAGGTGAGCTGTACCTATAAATGACTGTAACAAAGTGAAAATGGTTAGTGAAGCACTGCCAAAGACACGGTAAGACTTAAGGATTTGAATTGCCAAAGGCTTGGCTTAAAACATCATTTTATGAGGCTGATGGTAACAACAGTAGCCTGCAAAGCAGGGAACACTTAACAAAAAATAGAAGAAAATAAAAACACTGAAAAGGACTGAAAAATTACGATCGCTTCCTTTTTATCAAGGACTTAATCCAGTGTAAGTTATGCCCTCTTATTTTACCTCATTTCGTGTCTAAACAGCTGGTGAGATCAGAGAAATGATCTGGCTTGGACGGAATCATTTTCTTTGCATGGTATATTTAAAATGCAGTCAGATTCTTTCCCCAACAACAGCTGTTCCTTCAAGAGGTGGGAACGGTGTCAGAGGAACAAGCAGTGAGGAAGAGAAGGCAGGAATATCTAAAAACATCAGGTGAAACTGCTGTAGTAGAACAGTGCGTATTTGTTATTAGCTTCTTGGCTGACATTCAATTCTCTAGAAGTGTGAAGACCCAGGCTCCATCTCTTCCTGCCCAAGGGTAAATACAGACTCAACTCCATCCATTTCAGTGAATTTCAGCTTTTCACTGCTGCAAATTGGAGTAATGTCTACCTCTTACATTTAATGCCATTCTCCTGAGCCTCTCTCCAGTTGAACTCAGGTTCAGGTTCAATTGTGCTGGGCTGAACTCGTGAGGACAAATTATGATTCTCTGCTTCAAGGGAGCACGTCTATTTCCAAAGAAGTAAACAGAACAGAAAAGAATTCACTGGTAAAGAAAAGTTGCTAAAGTATTGGGGGGGGATGAGAGAGCAAAGTGCAGAGCCTGGTAAGAATTGGTACACACAGCACTGCAAACTGCAGTAGCACGTGGATGTGGCCTGGAAGCTTCCTTGTGTAGGTGCACTGCTGCTGTACAAATGAACCCCCAGTACCTAGGAGGTGGCTTTGCAAGTAGCTCCTCTCCAGCATGTCCCTCTGGGGGACTGTGGGCTCAGCATAAGTGCCTGTGCACACTCACACACAAGCACTGTGAAAAGTCCAGTGTGATCTCCTCTTGAGGCATGTGTTGTTCCTGTGCTTCTCTTCTCCCTCCTGTTTAAGCCAGGCACCTTCTTCTTCCACAGGTGCCTATAGGTGTTGAAAACTCCAGAGCAATTTCTCGTCACAACTCACAGCACAGGCAGCTTTGAGGTAGGAAGGAGGCAGAAGCTCTTCATACCTTACGTAAGTGTGTAATGGAGTCACAGAATCATAGAATGGCTTGGGTTGGAAGCTGTGATTTGGTCAGGAATGAAGGAAGCAGATGGCTATTTTGTTTGTCTCTTCTTGACATCTGCTATGTGCACAGAGTCCTGGAAAGCTACAGTCCTGTCCACTAAAGTAATTATTACCTGAAGTTCTTGTGAAAAATATGCCAAAGAAGAAAAAATTCCTTTTCTGCTACCAACCCTTGGGACCAAAAATAAATTAGAACTGAGATAAACCCCCTCTCCTATTCCTTTCTTTTTATGCCCCCCCCCAACTCAGAAAGTGATATTAAAAAAAACCACAGATCTGCAGGAAATAGTTCATCAAAATCACTAGTCAGAGCAGGTAAATGGTTGCTGTTTTAATCGGACAAAACAAAGTAAAAGAGGTTTCAAGTTACCTCCTAAAGGAGATGAAAACTATTTATCATTTCATTGCACAGCTCCACCTAAGAGCAATACGCTCAAATGGAGACAGAACATCAGCCTGGAGGCAGTGCTGTACTTTGAAGATGCCTTGTCCTAGCTTTACACTGATGCTCCTGGCAGCTGGGGCCAGGTTTCTCCTTGCAGAGACTCAAGAGAGCTCGGAATTCCACAATCAAGTATTATAATAATACCTATGCTACACCTACGCAACCCTAATTGCTGAGACATTGCTGATACACCTCCCAAAAACCACTCTTTTCCCCACAGCTCAACATACATCTGGGGAGTCTAAAGTAGGTCTACAGTACTATCTGAGAATGCCAGGGCTTGGGGGGACTGCGTTTTACATTCTGAGAAATGCTGCCCTTATATATTATATATGGATAAATTGCAGCATGTTCAGTCAAATAAATTGTGCACGATCTGTAATTAAAAAAAAAAAAAAATTACTTATTGTACAACAAAGAAAGAAATAAGGAAAATGTTGTTAGGTTAGAATCTCCTAAGCACAAAGACCTCTTACTCAACACTCTATTAATGCTAGAGAAGTAAATGTTCTTTCTCCATCTGCTGCTGCTATTTAGGATGAAGAAGCACAGCCCTGGGAAAAGCTGCAGTGAGCCATAGGGAAGCAAGGTGAGGAGCAGAGGCAGGACCACTAGTGCCATAATGTACCCAGGGACAAATGCCTCCATGCAATTCTGTTATTATTTTACGCTTAGATAGCCTCTAGCACAGTAATTTCCCTTGAGCCTCCAGATCATGCATGTGGAAACACTAAATGACAACAGTAATTACAGTTTAAGGTTACTGTCATTTGTCTAAGTCTTCTGGGCTTCAGAGGATCTGCACTAATCTCTTGTTTTTATTTTCTCCCCTCTGTTCTCATCTCAGTTTCCTCATTGTCCAGGTACTGTTAAAACCACTGAATACCAGAAATGGCCATAATCCAACTTCTCGTTGTTTTTTTTTCCCCACTTCTTTCGCCAGATTGGACATCTGGAACCTACTCCTATTTTCGCTCTTCTCTGCTATATAACCTTTTGGAAACTTTAAAATGCCCTCTGCTTATTGCCAGCATTTTTAAAACAGGCATACTCCGTATTTGGAACATGCTTTGAAATACATAATGATAATTCACTACACACCACAGAATATCACAAGCTATTTCAGATGGACAGACAGATCAGTGCAGTGGGAGACCTGCAAGCATTAAAATCACCAAATCAGTCCTCTGCTCATTGTTGTTTATTTATAGGCAGATTTGGAAAGGCTTAGTGGACTTTCTGGTTTAGTCTGAAATATTCACTGCTTCAGGTCAGGAAGGTAATTCAGCTTGCACACACTCCTTAAACACCATGCTAATACAAAAAGCACAATGGAAGAATATGTCTGGCAAGTAACATTCCCAGCTGTCCCAGCTGTCCTTTCCCTGTGCAAAAACACTCAGTATCCCAAGTCAATGGCATGACACGAGTAGACTCCATTTTGACTCACGCTCCTTAAAGCAACGTTCTTCTTCGTACCTTCCAATCTCAATCTGGAATTTGCATTTCTCTCACGTATTCAAATTTTCTCCTGTATTTATGCTGACATGCAAAAGCAGAAGCATCTCATAACTAAATTCCAAATTGCACAGAGACCTTCACACGCCACCTCTGCAATTAAACAAAATACACACATCTTTCCTTTCTACGGCAAGCTGCTCCGTGCAGAAAAGGTTTCCTCTTTAGATGGACATGAGCAGATGACGACTGTAATCCAGAACAATAATCAGACACTTGTTTCAGGGACTCTGCCTTACTACCCACTCGTCTTCACATTAAATGTTACTTTTCCCATCACCACAGAAAATCGGACCTATGGGTGTCTGGAAATGGGATGTTTTATTTTGAAGGAAATAATGAAGCTGAAGAAAATAATCAAAAGTGATTGTGAAACAAAATCATACAAATGTTCCAATTGGAAATGTTGAAACAGAACCTAAACTTTTTTTTTTTTTTTTCTTTTTTTTAATACATGAAAACATTTGGTTCAATAAATTGCCTCAAATCATTATTTCAAGAATGAAAGTTGGGTCCTCTTTCTATTACTTTTTCTTGAGCTATCAGAAATAAAACATTTAAAGAGTCAAAATATTTTTTTTTTTTCCTTTAGGAAACTAATTATAATTTTGGTTCACTGATTGCCCTGCAGGAAACACATCACAAGCCTTTCTTATAACATGCCTCAAACAATTTAGAAAAAGATCCTTGAGATTTACAAGATATGAATATAGTTAGGTCTAGAAATAAAGAAAAGAAAAAAAGAGGAAACATGGAGGTTTCTCTTTCACTTTTCAGAAAATACATAGCCCAAACAGAAACTCTCTTACAGCAGTCCAGGGAATTATTCCAAGAAAAGCTCATGTTGCAAAAGAAATAAAATGGATTCCAGTGAAGATTTTCTCAGGATAGCATCACTGTTCATAAAAGAAAATAAAGAAAGCAATGTTCAATTATGGTAGCATCCACTGTCCTAGGAGAATCAGAAATGTACTCCGAACTGTAAAAGATCATTTGTTGCCCCTATAGTATCAGATCCATAAAACATGAAGGCCAGGCTACTACAAGAAGAGTTCAGGCTGTGTTGAGTTGAAGAAAACAGCCATAATAGCAGTACTTATAAAAGGTATCTCACGTTTTTAAGATGCCCAGCATACACTGAGTAGAACATAGCTTCACCAAGCAGAGGGGCTGGGATAGCAGCTGCCAGTTGGAGCTAAGAGCTCCTCATTTCTCCAGGGAGAAAACGCTCCCTGGCACAGCAACCACAACTTGGGTAGAACCAAAGGCAGGACAACAGCAGCCCAATGATCCAGGAGCAGCACAGGGGAAAGCTGGCTGAGCACCAAGGAAATCGGTGGAGTCACACACAAGATGGGATCCAGACAGAGCTTGTCGTATTTGCTAGATGACAAAGCCAAGTTAGACAGGAACAAATGCAATAAATCACTCTGCCTCAGCTTTCAAGACAAAACAAGGCATCTTTTAGCCACGGTGGCTGCTCTTACTTTTCTTTTTGATAAGGATGCAACCAACGCACCTGGACTTCATCCAAAGAAAAAAGGGAGTGTGTGCAGGGTGGACGAGGAAGAAGAGAACCAGCTATTAATGTTCAGAGGAGCACTGCAGTGTTACATAAGGCAGAGCCAAGCAGTAATCAGCTTAGTGATATTGCTGAAAGACCAGGAGCATAAAAGAAACAATTACATCTGGCAATTCTGGATCTTCTGTGAAGACTTCAAGTTTGCAAGTCTGGTGGACTCATTACTGCATATTCCTCAGTATGAAAGAATAATGGTTGGAATCAATGAAGATTAAATGAATGGAGACACACTATTTACAAGATACTAACCCTGTATGCAAAATAAGTGTATTTCTTTCAGCACTCAGACAATAAATGCATATCAATGCAGAACATGAAGCAGCATCTTGATAAAAACATGTCCATTCAGATGTTGTTTCATATAGCATAAGCAAAGTTGCAATATTGAGCAGAGTCCATTTGTGGCAGCATAGAGTTGATATTATGCAACTGAAGGAACAACTTTCATCTGGAGATGGTAACAGTATTTATTAGTCCTTCCATGATGTTTTATTCTACCCAATCTTGTTCTGCCTCATAGGGTGGAAGTTTAGAAGGCCAGGAAGCATTATTCAACTCCATCAGCCCCACAACATGTGTATTTGCATTCTAATTACTATTAGCTATTCTCAGATGTTAGAGGCATCATTTTACAGAGAAGCCATGTTCTAACGCAGCAGCAAATCGTCGCTGCAGAAAATTCTTCAGAAACAATTTCAATTCAAGCCTTTATTTCATCTCCATTCTATCTCCAAATACTGCAATCAACTTTCCCTGACCTTTATAAACTCCTTTTTGTATTCACGGAACACATCACGCATACAGGCAGTGATTTCACAGATGTATTTATAACTCCTTGGTGGCTCCTGGGCTATTGAGTTTGTGGCAAAATAAATTAATATTTTGCTTGGGATACACTGCACACACACGTTCAAGATCGGAAAACACGGTACACTTGTAGCAGTAGTGTTTTGGAACAGATTGCAAAAAACCAATAGGCTGAAATACTGTTCACAAAGGAAATACTCATCAAATTTTAAATAACAGAAAAGCACATTAAATGGCACAAGCTGATGCACTACCTAACACTTCATGAAATAACTTATGCCATTGCATCTTGTAGCTCAAGTCTCATAATAGAGACGTGGTGGTTTGTTTTTGTTTTTTTCTTTTTCCTTTTTGTCACTATTGTTTTCTAAATGTCACAGCACTGTGATGCAAGTCCTGGCATACTCATGTGCCCTAGGAAACCACAACAAGCCAAAAAGTGTTCCAACCTCACGTTGCTTTTGATTTAACAGTACATCCTTAGCTGTACTGCCTTGTATTTATTGCCAGTGTCTTGTCAAGTAAGTGGTTCTTCACATCAAAAACCCAAGTGCTTTAACAGTCAAGAAAGAATCAAAGTGAACGGTTCAAAATCCATTTTGTTCCATTCTAACTCTACCATGGCGTAGTCTAAAATAGGTGGGCATCCTATGCAGTCAATGGCCCATTAATTTCAAGTAACTCTATAGACTTCCAAACGTATATGCCAACTGGTGCATTTCCAATCTTCTAAAAGGATTTAACTCAAAGACAACTTTCCATGCACCAGTATACCTGATTTTTTATTTTTTTTTTATTTTTTATTTTTTTTATACTTAGGGATTTGCCTGAAGAAAATAGATACTGAAATGCCTTGCACTGTTTCCAGGGAAGTTCTTTTAGCACATAACAAATTATATTTAAACCAAGAATGTGTAAGTGAACAATTCAGCGGTTTTCTAAACTTAAGGCAAAGCTAACACTGAGGATGGGTTTGAATGTGGCAGGCTGTGTCCTGCCATAACTCAAACAATGAAACAGGTTGCCCAAGGAGGTGGGAACCTGTTGATGCCTCATCCCTGGAGGCATTCAAGGCCAGGCTGGATGTGGCTCTGGGCAGCCTGGTCTGCTGGTTGGCGACCCTGCACATAGCAGGGGGTTGAAATCAGATGATCGGTGTGGTCCTTTCCAACCCAGGCCATTCTGTGATTCTATGAACTTGGGAAGGGAGAGCGCATGTTTTTGCACCCCTTCAGTTTCTGCCTTCATCCCACCAGCACAGGGCATATATTCTCCCCATGGCCACTGCTTGCATGGTAATATTAAATAGAGCACATCAAAGAGTCAATGCTGCAAATTGCACAGGTAAATAACAGAGGCAATGCCTGCTCTGCAACACAGACTCTGTTTTCAAGACAGGAAACAAGAGGTAGACAGAAAATGCAGAGGAAGACTGGAGCACGAGCTGCTGTCAAGAGCACAGAACTCAACAATAAAGCAGGGATGTAACTAATGCCAACTCAGCAATTTACAGGCAGCAGAGCAGAGGCTGAATGAGGTCAGCTGTCTCAACAGTTATTCATGAAATTACTGTACTTTCACATAGCTACAAATATTTGGGGATAATAAACTCCATCCTACTGCCCTACTGCGACCTTATCCCAAGCAACACCTTGAGCCATGAAAATGACATGACTGGAAGCAATGCAGTGCTGCAGCCCATGATGGGCACTACCCAACCTCCCCTCAAACCACAGCCTCAGGATGGCACTGCACTGCTGCATTTATCTTCGGAAAACTCCACGTGAATCTTCACAGTGCATTGTCTTCACAGTCAATTACCTTGCAGCACATCCATTTATATGTTTTCTAATGTTCTAGCTTACCCTGTAATTTTAGTTACACAGCATTTCCATAAAAACCACATACATTTGACTTCAATGTCATTTTGATAGCCTGTTATTTTATTATGTGGAGCTAATGGTCCTTTTATAGACAATGCAGCTATACAAGATTTCCAGCATTCTTAAACGCTGATATTGCTGGGTTGCTTTTTGCTTCCTCCCCAGTTGTATTTCTAGTCACAAAGTAACAGATCAATTCAGCCTAGCTTTTACATTCTGCTGGATATAACAGCATTCTCTCCACTAGCAAATTGCTCAAAATACTTGATTTTCTACGCTCCATAGTGCTGTGATGTTTTACTGTACAGTACAATAAGCAGTCTAAGTAAACAAGCCAGCAACACAGCACATAACATCAGGAAATCAAGCTTGGAAACTAGGAAATCCTTCAGCACCTGCTCAGCATGTTTCCTTCAACCTAAGCGACAGATTAAGCACCTGAGTGACTCGAGGCCTCATTATTTTGATATCAGAGCTCTTTTTTTATTCTTATTATAGAAGCTGACTCCTAAGCAATAGTTGTGATACCTCAATTAAAGAGCAGCTACACGCTTTGAAGCTGCAGGCACTGTCGGTCAGCTATGCCAAACAGAGCTGGGCAGGGCTTTCTTGCTATCTGTTTTCACCAACCTCTCCTTGGGCACATACAGAACTTACAGAGGCCAAGGACAGCTAGAGTAGGATCCCTTGAGGCAGTTCTCAAAAAGCAATCACAGGGATCTGTGGAAACCCTTCCTCATAAACAATGGATAAGGGGCAAGGCTACTTACTCCACAAACAAATAAGACAGTGACCCACTCCTGGAAGATGCTGTCTGTTTTCTGCACAATATACTTCTTATTTTTAGAACTATTTATGACAAATGTCTCCAGTTCTTGTTTGGTGATCAAACTAGCAATGCAGTTTTAACAAATAGCATGCAGGTTTGAGGGTGGCTGGTTTTGTTTCAGCATTGGAAAGAAGACGTTTTTTCTAATGAGTTTTTCTTGGCTGTTCAATATTTATTACAGGTACTTAAACAGAGCTTTTATTACTTAATGTTCCATTCCAAAAGGATAACACCAGTGTTTGTGTAATACTGCCCAACAGTCTTATAAAACTGATGGCTACTCCAAACTTTTCTCAGGTGTAATCCTACCAACATGCCAGCCTCGGCATATTGTGCATTAGGGCAGAACTCCAAACAGCCTTCACTGGGAATTCTATCATCTCTACCAGCAGCAGCACAGATTTACATAAGAGTTGAAAATGTAAGCAGCTTTTTATCCTCTCATTTTCTCCTGTCTATCCTCATGTACTCATCCATACCGCCTCGTATGGCTGGGAGACGTGATGCCTCCTCCACAGCTTTGAGATGGGGCAGTGAGTCTTGGGACTAAGTTCACTTTATATAATGCTTCTCTGTGGAGAAGTTGAAAGTTTTGGACATATCTGGTGTCACTGTGTGGTGAAGTGCAAGGAAATTAATCCTCGTGAAGGCAGAAAGAGTAAGCAGCAGGAACGCTGAGTGCACAGGGTAAGTGCTGACCCTTTCTATGGGATGGATTTTGGTATGGCTGCTTCTCTGCTTCTGGGAGCGAGCCAGCTTTCTTCTCAGAAAGACAAAGCACTTCAGGAAACCTCCTGAGCTCTGATCAGAAGTTTAGCAGGGAAAGAAAATGACCATCACTGGACCGGAAGTCAGGAAATCAAGATGTGGGGCATGGAGCAAGACTGAAGATGTCAAGTTTTGCCATTTTCACAAAAATAACAAAAATACACCTGTTGCTTTGTTTCAGAAACAGAACTGCCTGTCACCAGTACAGAAGGCTGGCGAAACAGGTTAAACCTTCATCAGCAGTTACAGAGATCTGACCAAACCCACAAGGAAAGATACAGACCAATGGTGCCTGGCCCTCGAGGCCCCAGGTCGCCTTGCTCTACATTGGCTGGAGAACTTGGGAAAAATGGCTGCTTCTGATCTCACTGGGAACGTTTTTACTTCTACAAAGGAGTAGATCTGCTGGCAAAGGGAGTAGGATAAAAAGCTCCCTCTTTAACTTATCTCAAGCCTCTCATTAAAGCTGCCAGGAAGGGTACAGAAAATTGGCTTACAGTGGCTACACAGCCACGGCTGAGGACTGCTGCCTGCTAAGCTGCAGTGACTCTCCCCAAGCTGCCAGCCCTCACGTCCCTGCATGTTGAAAACCAAAGAAGGGAAAGTAAATTAAAAGATGGTGAGATGATGAGAGAACTGACAAAGGCTGATGAGGTTGGCGAAGGTAAAGCCCAGGGCAGCACCCAAAGTTACTGTCATTGCACCTGAGGCAAGGGTCCAATCAAAAGCCAGTCACATTAAGGGGGCATGAGAGGTATCTGAGGTGAGGAAGAGTTTTGTTAAAAGCTTAGATCTCCTGCATTTATAGCCTCCTTCTCTTCCCTTGTCTCATGACAGAACTGGTAGCTCTGTGCATCTAGGGATGACATCTTGAAGCTATGCACCTGCCCTCCCCAGACTGCTGTACCACCACATGCATCAGCAGAGTCCCCCATTCTAATCCTTTTCAGAAATCTTAACAATTGCCATCACTGAGATGTTCATAACCAAAGAACTCATCATCTAAGTGTCAAACTCACTCTCAGTGGAAGATTCTTTTTTCACCTCCTCCCCCCTCCACACATACGTATTTATTCCCCTAACACCAACACAGATGCACTCACATATAGATATCAGTAAGTGGCTCTGCTCTGTATATTAAAGCCTCTTTCTGGACTGGAATTAATCTTGGCAGCTGTCTGACAGAAGAAACTGTGTGGGAGGAAAATGGTTTTATCTAAAACTTGAAAGAAAGCAAAATAATCTTAGAACAAACTGTGTTTCAACTCTTGCTCCTTCAGTGGAAGATTATTTACTAACAGAAAATATCCAACAACAGCAAAAATACAAAATTATAGCTTTAAAAGGTAACTAAGGATCGTGTATTTTTTCTTTCCATTTATTTTTGTGGTCACTTTTCAAAACATGTATTAATAACCCATCCTAAGCTCTCTATAGGAGCCAACAATCCAAATCTGTTTTGAAAATTAAAATGAATGAAATCTCCATGGCTTTCTTTTAGCTGTGGTGGAGCAGGAAAGGGCTCTTGCTTCAGCCTGTCCCAATCATTCTGTCCTCACCTTCATACTGATGTCTGGTCCCATCCTACTCTGGCTCCTCTTGGGCTTTATGTCACTCCTGTCCCTTATCCCCTGCTGTCACCCTGCTGTTTCTACTTCCCAGTTGCCCATGACTGCAGATCATTGCAAGGACCATCCCACTGCTTGAAACCTTCAAAGAACAGCAGGTTCTTAAGTGAAGTTTCCCAAAGCAAACCAATATTAATGGCTAATCTTTCGGTCTGACAAATTACAGCTGAAACCATTAATAAATAAAGGCAGATGAAAATGCAATTTCTCATGGTGAGTACTGGTTATCTTTCTGCTATGCCTTGTGTCATAAAAAGCTCAGTTTTAACATGGAAAAATATTAAAGAGGCCTTTTGTTTGTTTTCCAAAATCTATTTGGCCTCAATGGTACATAAGGAAAATAACAAAACACAGGTGCACTTGGAAATTATGAAAACTTGCAACTGATTACAAAAGAGGGATTTCCAAACAAACCTCTCCTAGAAGGTTCTCTGTATATCAGAGACCCTACTTTCAAAAACAAAACGGCCTCCATTTGAAATAGTTCAGCTCATTCTGGCGTTTGCCATCCTGAGAGCAAGAATCCTTGACAGGAAACTAAAGGCACACTGCTTTCATGAACCTTCATTTTTCCCTTAATCAGTTCAACAGCAGAACACATGACACTACTATGCGTGCCTTCACCTGCTGCCAGTACTGCTTCAGGCCTCAGTGATACTGTTCTATAAAATAATGTCAAATTAATCATATTTGAGGCTGTTCCTCTGAATTCATATTGGATCTTTTCAAGGAAGTTATCTTAATAACATTCCACTCCTGCCCTCTGGAAAGCAATGACTTTTATCATGGGACGGCTCTGTATGCTTAGCATATCTCCAAATTACTTTGGTAAAAACATACAGTAAATTTTATGCATAAAAGCTTTTTGAAGCATTTTAAAAGACAAGTAGAGCATGAAGATGATGCAGTAACCTGTTTGCATAGTGCTCTGCCATCTATCTCTCCAGACTCTTGAAAAACCGACGTGGTTCCTCAAGGGACTCCCTTGATTAAAGAACATTAATTAATTGAGTGAACATCTGTGCTGTTTTTCAACTAATAATTAAGATTAGTGAGGAACTGTAATCTCTTTAGAAGTGAAAAGTATACAGAACAACTGCAGCCCACTATCTCACAGAATTTGGGTAGGGCTAAGCAACTACGACATTTGCCATAGTCGTTCCCAAGAGATTTGGAAGGTTGTGTGGTGGAAGCAGTCATTTTGCTTCCTCGCTAGCCCAGCAACAGGAACATTTTATTTTTGGCTTCATGCGTTAACATATTAACCATGACAGTGCTGACATCTGTTGCTAAACAAAATTGAGTATAAATGATCCAGAAAACTGCCGTTAAACTCAGAAATTATTTTTGGAGTTTGAAATTAACAACTGTCAACACAACTGATGTTTCCACTTACGCACAAAAATGACAGGAATTTTAATGAATTCCCCAAGTTCCACGTGCAAAAGAAAGAAGGAAAATAAAAGTAACGATTTCAAGTGCTCTCAAACTCTATTACAAAAAACCAACCGACCTATATGGTACCATTAGAACTCAAGAACTACCTAACAGGGCTAGATGAGAAACTGTCCTACCATCTACGGAAATGAAGTAGTGCTCCTATTCCACTTCCATCTCCTAGTGCAACCCACAAGGTTGGGCCACACCCAGGACCATCCTTTTCCTCACAGAGGAAATAGTCCTAATTATTTTAATATGGGACACTGAAACCAAAGAGAGCAAAGCCTTTGATATGCAGCACCAGAAAGAATTACAGAATCAAAGAATTGCAAGGGTTGGAAGGGATCTCAAGAGATCATTGAGTCCAACCCCCTGCTAAAGCAGTTCCCTACAACAGGTCACACATGTAGGCATCCAGATGAGCCTTGAGAATCTCTGTAGAAGGAGACTCCACCACCTTTCAGGGCAGCCTGTTGCAGTGCTCTAGCACCCTTATCATCAAGAACTTCCGCACGTTTGTATGGAACTTCCTAAGTTCTGTTTTAGGCCATTACTCCTTGTTCTATTGCTACACACCAAGAGCCTGACCTCATCCATTTGCCTCCCACTTCCCTTTAGATACTTATAAACATTAATCAGATTTTGATCTCAACAGCAAAAATGAGATTTCATTGCATATGACAATGAAAGAGTCTAGAGACCACAAATATTGGAAGACTGCAGAAGAAAGCATTTCTGAAAGAGAAAATAGACTCATTTAAGCTTTTTTAAATACTTTCTTAGACGCACTCGAGTCTGAGATAGCACATCAAATTGCCAGTCTGGAACAAGTACAGGAAGAACAAGCAGACCCAGGATGGGCCACACACATCCTTGTTGGACATGCGTCAAGAACCACTTGAAACTCCTGCAAAAGTGGGAAAATTGAGTTTGGAATTCATCAGATCTTGACTCCTGTGGTGTCACAATAATTACAATCTTATGCAACCTTTTTTTTTCCCCTATTCATTTTTTCATTTTCTTAAGTGTTCCAATAACATATAATAACTGACAGCAAAATTCTCTGGATGAAATTATTCTCTCCTTTTTTTGCTTGCAGCACAGAGAGTTTAAAGCCTACTGAAGGATTAAAAATTAATCTATTTGCTGTCATGATATCACTCCTCAGGCTTATCTACTTTACTTGGGCAGCAAATGCACTTTTTGTGTTACTGGCCCCACTCCAGCCCAGTATTATTCTGATGTAAAAACTCAGACAAAACCAGAAAAAGAATGTGCTATTGCCAGCTTGTAGACTTCAAAAAAATAAAATACAACAACCTGTCAGGTGCAAATAATGTAAACACACTTACCCTGGAATCCTTTTCCAGATGAAGCTTATGTTGAAGACTTCGTCTCCTTCTGGCCTTGGCAATGCCATTGTGATAGAAATAGTAACCAGTATCTAGAAAAGGGAGCTGAGGAAAAGAGAAAAACAGAGTTATCAGCCTCTAATAAGGATGTCATGGAAAACTTTACCTGTGAGGTGACTCAGGAGTCAACAGAACAAGACTTGTGAGGAGTTGCACCACAATGCCCAAATCACTCTTGAGAACATCACTTCCAAGTTACTTTTGAAGGTGTGCCCAGCAGCATTAAGGCTATTTGCTGCAGTTTTACTGTGTGTAACCTGTATGCACACTTGGTATTATTTTTACCTTAAGCTTAAGGTTATTAGCACTAATATTCTGAAGGGCAAATCTCTTGCTTCCTGAAAAAGATGGAGTAAAAGAACAAAAACTGCAAAATTATTTGAAACTACCACAAACCATCCTCCAACAGTAAGGTGTTACACAAGTACCTTTCCAAGTCATTAGAATGCATCAGAGGCAATGCCATAATTGCCAAATCCTGGGATGAATAATGGCAGCAGGATCCTGTTGTCATAAATGAGACTC
This sequence comes from Phasianus colchicus, assembly GCF_987193195.1. NCBI lineage: Eukaryota > Metazoa > Chordata > Aves > Galliformes > Phasianidae > Phasianus > Phasianus colchicus. The sequence continues at coordinate 6,209,887 of NC_143437.1, read as the reverse complement.
CATACCTGTATACAGGTACATGCAGTTCATACATATTGTTTTCCTACTATGACATTATTTCCTGTTTTCTTACATTTATCACAGTATCTGTTGCAGTTCTGCAAATGTATTTTGGAATTTGCGTGGAGTAGCACAGGAATGCAAGTTTCTCAGGGAATTCTGAAAGTTTAAAATTACAAAAATGACTGAGATTTAACTTTTTTTTTTCCCCTCTAAGTCTTCTTTTTATGCTATTTCAAACAGTCTATGTCAATGAAATCAAAACATTCCATTTTTACTTTTAAAATCCCACTGTGTGTGATACGCTAAAGGAACTTCAAGAAAAAAAATCAAAGCATTCCGTTCTGATACAAGGACCTCCTAACTGCAGGTTAAGCAGATCTCATCCAAATCATTGCGGACTCTTGGAGCTGAGTCTCAGCTCCGTCTGGAGAGCTTTTCCGGGCAAATAATATCTTGTATCAGCTTCATACACACATGAAGAACAACACAACTGTATTTGAAGGAGAAACAAGGCTACAAAAAAGCTCACAGCAGCAGCCACAGAAGTCCTCCCATCTACCCTCATAGCTATGCCTCTTAAGGCTCCAATTCTGTTCAGTTTTAGCTAATTTTTTAATAAATGGATTCACATTTCATGTTTTAAAAGTTTAGGTCTGGTAACGTCACAAAATGGATAATAAGATAATTTTATGATGCAGTTTGTCAATAGATCTGGCTTTCAAGAAAATGGCTCTTTCCTCACATAGGATATATAACACCCCAAAGATAAGCAGAAAAAAAAAAAATCTAAGTAGCCAGATCAGTTACACCTTGAATACAACTAGCTGTGCTAACCATTACCATGCATCAGAAGCTGTGGTCCAATTTTCCCTTTAACTTCCTCATAGTGAAATCAAGTGTTTTCCTGTCTCATTATCAAATACTCAAATCCATTCCAGCCAAATATTGATCTTGATGTTCTTCCATTAAGGAAGACTCTCAGCGATATTGGAGATATCTGGAAGGATATTGAAGATACATGACACATACTCATTCATTTTTGGTGTAGGATTAGAACCAACTAGAATGAGGAAACACACCCTGCAGTAAACCTTTATAGTCAGCGTGTTAAAGTCCAACCTAATGAGAAAGCAATAACAGGATCACATGGAAGCAACCAGATCCACGGACAAAATCACAAGTAATCCTGAAGCACTTAACTGACTATTCTGCTCTTTCCATAGAACATGGCTTGGGTTGGAAGTGACCTCAAAGCACCCCCAGCCCAACCCCTGCCATGGGCTGGCTGCCCCCCACCAGCTCAGGCTGCCCAGGGCCCATCCAACCTGTCCTTGGGCACCTCCATGGATGGGGCAACCACAGCCTCACCACTCTAACAGATATTCCAGTAATCTTCAGGAAACTCAGATGTTTTACACTTTGCAGTTTTTATACTCCTTCAGTGAAGCTGTGGGTGGATAGACAGGAAGGGGGCTAAGCTAGGCAATAACTGAAACGTGACATGATCAAACACCATGAGTTGTGAATAACAACAAAAATAGCAATGTGCAGAAAGAATCTAAACTCTTCAGGAAATCATTAAACTATAGGAAGGCAGGGAAAGTCAGATGCCAGCAAAGCACTTATGATGGTGCATACATTGATGAGGGTTTTTGCAATGAAATCCATGAAGCCACTCAAGTGCTTCATGTTTGACAGACTACTGTGACTCCAAACACCAGGATGCTGGTACCTGACAGCTGGGTTGCTTTTCCTGCCATTAGGTTCTCTGGGAGCTCAGTTCTGCTTAGGAGCTCAGCATGACCACATAAACACCGCACATAATAATGTGAAATGAAAACCAAAGGGCTCACGTGCACCACAAGCCCTGAAGATCCACCAGTAGTAGCTTAGCTTACTCTGTAATACGTTCACTGTAAAGCTGGAACTGAATTGGAATAGAATCCTATTTCTGCAGCAGACTGCACAAAATATTGGTGAATTATTCACTCAATCTTGTGGCTCTTTCTGTAAGAAAGAAACAAAAGCTTCCTGCCCTCACACAAAAACTAGCAATTATATAAGATTACTAATTACTGGCAAGCACTTGAAAATTAAAGTAAGAAGGATTATTAAGAGCGATAAAAAATAGGCCTAATATTGCCCTCATGCATAAATAAGGCAGACTCTGAGAAACCCAGGAATTATGTAATGTATTAACTTGTATAAAATTACTGGTGAAAAAGACACAAGTAAAAACAGAATCACTAATTGAACACAGCAAGGAGAGCAAGCCCTCATCCATCAATCCGTGCCAACCTTTTCTTTAGCTTTGCAACTGCCTTGATGAAGTACTTAACCTCCTTCCAGAAAAGAATGAGGACCAGAAAATTACTTTTGAAATTTCGGTGTTCAACTAAGTGGAGGAAAGAAAATAACTCTTTAAATGGAAGAGGCTTATCTAGAAAGGGAAATGGCTGGGATCTCTGCTTTTATCAGATTACTGCTGCAACAGAGCAGTACAGGTGCAATTAGAACTGAAATAAAAATAAGATAAACTCATGGCCCACAGCCTTCCTGCACTCCCCTCCTTTCATATGCAGTCTTTCCCATGCAGGAAATTTACTTGGTGCTGCTGTCCTAGATGCAGTCTTTGAGAAAAGGGGCTGCAATAGGCAGCTAGGATTCTACCCTGCTTGCATTGCTTCTGGGCTGCTGAACTCTGCTACAGCCTGTCAGCAAACAACTGCTCCTAATGGGGGCTCAGGAGTTGTACCACACAATAGTGAAAGGGGAACAAAAGGCACAGCACACTGCTGAGCCTCCAGAAGCAGTTCTGCTCCAAGAAGGAAAAGCAGTCATAGGGTATCGTCTTCCTCACAGGCACCTGGTCCAGGTCAGGGTAGCAAGCAGCTCTGTTGGAGCGGATGTCCATCCTGCTTTGTCTGCTTGACAGAGAAGGTCCAACTTCATTTCCTTGTCAATCCTGTGTTGGACAAAGCATGGTGGCATCAAATCTAATTCTGTCTGAAAGCACAAGACATCAAGATCAGCTGCACAGCAGTGCAGGAGTTTAAAGATAAGAAGCCACAAAAAGACTAAACTCCAGCTGTTTCCCTTACCTAAACCAGTAGCATCTGAGCCACCTCGGAGACACACAACAGTGAAGAAAAAAGGTACAATCAAGCCAGGAGTTTATGTTTGCAGCAAATGTATTATAAAGCACCAACAAATACTAACATTAGAAACTCACAAAATATTGAATAAAGCCATCAGTGGGATCACTATTTTACCTCAACAGTGAGGTCCAGTATTCACAACCTGTCTCTAGATTTAAGAAGTAACTGATGCAATGCAAACCCAAAGAGGAGCCTTGCTTCCCAGGCTTATCTTTCCCATAAAATGGCACTGACTTGCTTCAGGGCTCTATTTCCTGTATATCCCACAAGCAAATTATGGCACACACAGGAAGCAAGAACAGACTGAATAGCTCTGTCCTTTTTTAAGGAGTCTTCTCTCTGCCTAGGCTTCGCATGCAGCCTGTCCTGCTGCATCCCTTAGCACAGCATCCCTGAAATACTCTGCTGGGTTTTGTGTCTCATCTCCAGCGATTCTCTCCCGATGCCATATTACTCTAAAACATTTAACAACAGATTACTTGGACCTATTGCTATGGCTCCTTTTCCTAGTCTGCAGTGGAGACAACAGTCTGCAACAACTTCTTTAGAGTAAAATAATTGAAAAAGAAAGCATAAGCTGTTTGTTTGGTTTTTTTTTTTTTTAAACAGTTACCCCAGGGTCACCTTTCTTGATTGCCACTGAAATCAGCATAAATAGATTTGTCAGCAAGAGTGACTGAAAATCCTTATCCAGATAAGACGACAAAGACCTTCTTTGGGGCTCCTTGCCTGCATAAATATGGGACTGGTACATAGGAGTACAAACCAAGACTGGTGCTGAAGAAACCTTTAATCTGCTCTGAGGAAAAAAATATATATATATCTGCCCTCAATTAAAATAAATAAAGCATACTAACACAAAGCATCTCTCCTCAACATAGCCTTAGCACAGCTCCTGCCTTCAAAAGGGGCCATAAATCTCCGCAGGTGAGTTTCCATCCCATTACTGCTCAGTAATTATACAACCCAGACCTGGCACAAGAAAATGTGTTTGGAGCCTTCACGGGCCCCTCAGGCCCTGCTCCTTCAGTTGCCATTATAGCTGAAGCACAACGAAATGCCTCGCAGCAGAAATTAGAAACCTTTTAGAAACCTTTTCATCCCAGCTTCCTCAAACGCACCGAGGATGCTTATAAATATTCAATATGAATTTTTAAAACTCTTTCTCTCATTTTCCCTCACTCTGATTAGCATTAGAAATCGTTTTACTTTTAAATATACAGATGGGAGCCAAATCTGAAGTCAAAGGCACTCACTCACTATAGCGACAAGGACCACATACAAGTAAAGCCAGCTAGAAACTCAGGCAGCTCGAGGCATAGAAATAAAATAGAACAAAGGACAAATAAGAAAGGATTAATTCAAATGGCGGTAGAGAAGTGTGGAATAGCACAGAGGGCTAAAGTTTTGCCAGAGGTTGCTCAACGTGAAACTCAGTCCATAGTGCGCCCAAGGTGCCAGGCAAGGATTTCACACTCTCTCATTAGTTCATTATAATTACTCAAAAGCCTCAGCCAAAGGAGCTCAGGTAGAATCTGAGGTCCCAGGGTTAAAAGGTTCAACGCTCTGACTTGGTCTTCCTGGCCCACTTTAACAAACAAGTAGGTGCAGTGTAATTGTTTCCATCTAAGTAATAATCAAACCTAATCCTATTCATCTTGGCAAATTTGGCACATGGAGGTGTTAGCCACAGCTTTAATACTTCCAAAACGTAAATCTCATTAAAACATCCATTATACACAACACTATCCCTGTAAAGTCAGCTGAGATTCACGCAGTTCAGCATTTCTTCTACTGACGAATTCAGAAGCGCCTGGCTTAGCTAATTACATATGTTCTTATCTCTGTTGTACGTTCTTCCAATCAACAGGCAGTAATAAGAAAAGATTGTGGCTACTTGATCGAGTAGAACAGTAGAATCATTGATCTGTTCTTCCTTTTTCCAGAAGTCAATGGAAATATTATAATATACAAGGTAACAAGGATATATGGTATTCTCAGGATACTGGTTATCTTTAAGAACATGGCAACGCTGCTTGAAAGTTATATTACATCCTTCTCAAGCCACCAATAATAGTTTCCAATGGTTCCTCAAATGTTATTTCCTCTGGTAACATTATAAATGCAGATGTGGTACCCAAAGACTGCCAAACAAGATTTTATAAGGTTTTTTCTTAGTCTCTTTTGAATACAGTAAGTACAAGATTAAGGTGAATGCAGAAAGTAAATGGAAGAAAGGGACCAGCATTTGACTGACTAGAATTATGATTACATATCCATCTGTCCATGTGAAATTCAGAATTCCTGTGAGCTCCCCATACAATTCACTGCAAAAAAAAAAGAAAAAAAGGCACTTTCAGAGCACGATTCATCTGACCTATTTTAGGTGGCCATACAAGATGAGCAGAGCTATGCACCAGGAGCATCTTTTTTTTGCTCCAGAGACTGAAAGAAGAGCACATCTACCCATATTCAGATAGGTCAATTCTGATATCATAAGTATAATTCCTAATTTCTCACTAGTATTGTTCTTACACTGTCACACACAGCACTTGCGAGTGTTAACAAGAAACTGCCCCACTGGTTCACTGGTTTTGTCTCAAGTTCACAATGTTTGGAATTTGATTTACAATTGAATAACTCTAAGCTTTTATGTTTTATTGTGCTCACATCACTTAAGTTTGTCGCTGAAGAGCTTTATCCTGAAAGCCTGCAACAGTCATGTAAGTCATCAGCAACAAGGCTGTGGATTTGCTGTGAGTTTTATCAGTGAATTGAACACATCATTTCAGGCTTTTAAAAGAGACATTTTACTTTAGATGAATGGATCTGTGCATTTTAGAGTTTTATCTGTTACTCCCCAGTAACCACAGAACACATTATTGATTCTATCACGTGCACTGCTGAATACAGCCAAACCAGGACAGTTCTCGGATTTAGAAATGGATGTTCTTGCTTATACACCAGCACTCACATTGGACCATATGGATTGATCCAGGTCATCACCTGGAGTTGGTGATTGTTACTGTTGGATTGAAAGCTTTAAGTGAAGGCTCAGTAATCATCATTATGTCCTCGTACACAGATGCTGAGGATCCTATAAGAAGAGCAGCACCAACAAAACAAACAAAAACTAAACAAAAAACTCATACCCAGAAAAGCAAACAGAAATTAGACTCCAGACATTCTTCGGAGAAGTATCTGCCCCTAAACTTAACTTTCTTAACTCGCTCCTGCTAGTAGCTCAGCTGCGCACTATAGGTTACATCACAGACAGAAAACTGGTCAGTATCTGACCTGGTTAACTAATTAGTTCATTTAACACATGACAGTTAATGCTTTAAGAAAATCAGGAAAAAAAAAAGATGGTGTCCCAGAAGCGGATCTGCTATTTTTGTTTTACAACTAAAGGCTATCAAGACTAATGCTATTCACAGTTATCTCCTAACTGGAGAAACAAGGTGCCTCTGGGTCTCTTGCTGCTCTTTCAAGGCCCTACTGAGTTTTCAAAGCATCTCTCAAGATGGTAATATTTTGTGAAGTTTTTCACACCTCAAATATCCTCCCCACCATGATTATCCTGTCTAGGAGCATTTAATTTTCCTATCCATCTTGGCTCTTTCTCCCCCCCCCATGGTGGCACTGAACTAAGGCTTGGTTCAGGGCATGGTTTTCAATTATAAATTAAATATTCCTTGCAGTTTAGCCCTGGCAAGTGCTGTGAGATGCTGGGCAACCCCTGTTTCTATTAATACTAAGAGAATCTTAGGCAATTACAGCTGTTAATATTCTTGTTTCAGTTGCATGTAAAATAGCATAGTCTAATAAGTACTTGTTTACTGATTTTTATTTATTGATAAAATTCATTTAATTAATGTTTGCACAGCACTACTGAAACTATAAAATGCTAAGTGCCATTGTCAATACTTATTTAGTGGGTAAATCTATACGTATATAAGGTATCTCTTTAACAACAGAAATTTGGTATATATTTTAACATGACTAAATAATACATGACAAATCTCTTCTATCAGCGTGCCATAGAGAAGACTCAAATTATAATAAACAATTTAGTTATAGTCTGCACATTTCAGTGATCACGGTTTATTTCTAACAAAGGTAGATCGATATTGACAGCAATTAGTACTAACTAGAGTTGTTTTCCCTCTCTTCTGATCCACAACACAATTCTCTGTCCTTTTAAGGACGTAACTAAAAAGATGGACTCCTATTGTTACTCCAAGGTCCACTGTGACATCAGCTCTAAGAATATGGAGATAAAACACTTGAAATAAAAAGTTTGTTACATTTGAAACACGGCACTAAGATATAGCTTAACCCTGCTAAAAATAACTGGATCTGCATCTCAGAGATGGAGAGGGGTTAAGACAGCTACTCAAGGACACTGAATTTCAGCAAAGCGTTATTCAGCATTATTTTTAAATCAATGTCCACACAATAAAGCGTGTAGGACAAGTGTGTGCAAGTGCTCAGCTAATGTAGTGCCTAAAAGCAAAGTCATGAACTCAAACTCTAAGGAAATGCAGCTATAAAAGCAGCTCAAACCAAAACAAGTTGGCTACTGACAAGAACTACTCAAGAAAGCACAAAAAAGGTGAACTGTACTAATGCAAAGGTGCTGGCCTTCCCCAACACTTAAGAAAGGCTCTTAACTCTTTCTTTACAAACCCTTTATTCTCCATGTCTATTTAATGCCAGGCTGTCAAGCAACAGCTGATGGATAGAAAGTTCTTCTCAAGGAAGTTTCTATTGCTAGACCACACTGAACAAGTCTGGCATTTCCCAGAAAAAAAAGTCAATTTCTGGAGAAAAATAGATGCTGTATGGGAGAAAAGCTGATGGGCAGTAGTTAAAAAACAAACCTGCCCCATTAAAAAACAAAAGAAAAAAAAAAGAGTCAAGATACTAGGTTTGAAAAGAGCAGTGCAAGGAAGCCTTGAGAAAACATTTTCAGAGGAGCCAAGGAAAAGTAACATTTCAGAGCACTGCTGTTTTCCTTGCCTTTGTGAAGTTGCTGGACTGTGGTAGCAGAAAGTCGTGGACCTTTATCCGTATTAATAGAAGACCATGTCAGAGATGAATGAGTCCATTACTCGCATCATCATGAACTGAAGACAACTCATCTCAGCTCCAGTATGTCCTGTACCATCATCACTTCACAATGGAGGCTAACAGCTGTGAGTGGGTTCGAGAGCTCTGACTTAGATGGTAAATAAAAGATAAACAAAATCTGCCCAGATGCTAGCAATAATGATGAGAAAGGAAAGCAGATCACACTACCACCTCTTTCCCTTCCTCACTGACCTTTTAGTCAACTATGAAATGTCTTCTTACTATTTGTTACTACAAACTGATGGATGACAAATGTTTATTGCTGACAGAAATTGTGGTCAACCTAGTATGTGCTGATCTTTCTTTATTACATCAGTTAGGTTTATATAGGTTTTTAATTAATTACTTAAGCACACTTCAGTTTTTGGAGCTTGGAATATTGGTTTCTCTACCAATATATTTAACGTGGATAAAATGTCTTCAGTGAGAAGGGAAAAAAAGGTATCTTATATAAGGAAATTGAGTATTTTAATCCCATCAGAAAGAAGAGAGAAAACAATCTGTATCAGTTCTGTCTGGACTTCATTCTGAACTATATCTGAATTGCATGAGAAATGGAAAGGTTTTACAGCTAAAAGAAAAGTACAGCCACCTATGAAGTTTTAGGGTCTAAATGGTAATGCAAAAATCAATAGACTGAAATGCTGTAAAGATCAATCTTCAGATGGAGCCCAGACTCACAACCATCATTTAACCAGTGTAAACAACTGATTTTCATCATTACTTTTTTTTCCTCTAGCCTGCAAATATGTTCAGGCCCTAATTTGTCACACTTCTCCACCCAAACTCAGAAATGACAATTATGCATAACAGTTGATTCAGAGTGACTTCTAAATTGCTAAACTTCACCGACAGACATTTTTTAGATTAACTGACATGGGAAAGCACAAGGTCCCCATGGGGACCAGTAAAGGTTATAGCTAATTCACCACATCTCGGATGTAGCTGAAGCCTCAGGCAGAAGCTCCTGCTGTACTCAGCTCTGCACAATGAACAGTGAATGAAAGGTTCAGCCACAGAGCGATTACAGACTTGCACCAATTCATTTCACCTGTGTTTCATAAAGGATGAAAAGGCAGAAAGGAGGATACTCTCATCAACAAAGCATACACAATACCCCATCCATCCTCTCCATCCACTCCTCCCCTTTTTTTAAAACTACTTATTTAAGAGTTTCAACTGCCTACCTCTCGTTTGATATTGAATACTTCCCTGATAACACGGCCTATATCTCTACTTTATTAGTAGTACATGTATAGTTGTTGGGTCTCAGTTTTTACAATCTCGTTGAGTACTCTAGGAGAAGCCAGGTTTGACACAGTACCTTTTTACTCATCAAGTAAGCAAATAATCTAGTTCACTCACAAGCACTGGTAACACGCTTTTGCTGACTGGTTTGATGCAAACACTGAGGTCACTCTTTCCATTTGCTTTCTGTGGACAAAGAAATTAAGGATGTAACGTTTACACAGAGGTACTATTTGAGAAGATAGATAATACATGGCGAAGAACATTATGTCCCTGTTCACTTCTTGAGTGACTAAAGTAGCAACACTGCTGTCCATCTGAGCTGTTTACAACCCCATGTATAAATGGTAAGACTGAGCTAGCTTGTGCTCCCTAATTCCAGGTATAAGCTCACACTACTTGAAAATACAGCCAGGGCTCACCTGAGCCAGACTCAGAGTGACTGTTTTAACTTCATGTCCACATCAGGTTTCATCATGCAGAACAACACAAGGTGGTTGTGCAGAACTTCACACAGCTCACTCCGTCCCAAAGCACAGCCCACGACCATTTCAATGAACCTACAAGAGTTAAACACAGAGCTTGCATTGATTTACAGCAAGACCAGCGCACCAGATTACTCCAGGTTTCTTGGAGAAATCCCATCTTTGACAAAGAGTCAAGCAGTTTGGCTTCCTCCCACCAGAGGCCAGTGATAGATGGAAGCACCAGGCTGCTCGCTGCAATATTTATAGCCACCATCCTGCAGATGCAGCCAGCATCCTGTAGAAACCTGACATAATTATTTGAAAAGCTGAAATAAAAAAAAGAAAAAAAGAACAGAACTTTCTGTTGACTAGGACAGCACTGCGTGGCAAAGGTAACTTCACATCCATACATTCCATTCATTACTGCAGCCCTCACAGAAATTAGCCACTTGTCCTAAAACCAGACCTGCACAAGATGGTTTGCTTGCTCTAATATTTTAACAAGAGCTGGCACAATTTATCTTTCCCTTAATCATTTTGGCTTGATTTCCAGCTCACAGAATTTTCCATGAACATGCTCATGTCTCAGAACTCACTGATTAAAACTATCTACCAAATAAATCCTATATATATTTCAGCAGCTTCTTTGTAAGTGTTTAATTATGAGCATTTGACACGTGAGTCGTACAGATTCATTTTAACTGGAATAATTCCATAGATGGATGAAAAAAAGGACTGCATGCAAACTTCCACTTAACTGCCATGTCAAGCGTTACCATTATAACTAAGGTTCCAGATACAGGAACCATATAGGAAGTTCCATATAGGAAGTCTGACATATTTTATATATTTTTAAATGAGCATAGGCTTACTAGTAAAAGTTCTAGTTTAAATGAAATTTTTGTTGTTACTGCTCTGATCTGGCATTTGCTAAACATGTTAGCACTCCTACATTGATGATAACAGCTTTGCAGTTGGGTTTGCTTTCCCATTTTAACCACATTAGTAATGTTAAAGCAGTCTTCTAAGAATGGGTGGAGCATTATATCTTATCACCTGCCGTATTTTGAGAGGAAGACACAAAGCTATCTTCCACCTTCACACAAGTTGGCTCTTCTAAAAGGTAACATCTAATAAATTCAGGAATCCTACAGTTATCTCCATGCTTCTTGAAGGCACCCAGCCTAGCAGCACGTCAGCCTCCAGGACCATTTACCTGCTAAGCACTCTGAGCTGGGAGAGCACTGACAATTTATTTATTCTGGTCTAGAGGTTTGATATGGATGTGAGCTCCCAAGTTGGAAACAAAATGTTCTACCTCACGCAGAGTAACTGAAACCATCTGGTTCTGGTTGTCACATGGCAGTAAGATCTGTCCATCTGCTCTGATACCAAATAACAGCCATCCAAAACAGGGTTCTTTTACAAAAGCAGTTATCCTTTTGCTACACAGATTTGGGACTGGGGACAAATTTGACTTAAGCATAGGTAACAGCCACAGATATTCACACTGCTTCTTAGGGGGAACAGCCATCAGACTGCTCTCAACATCAAAACCAGCCCAGAGGAATGACAGCACCAGAATCCTACACAGAGCCACTACATATGGGATCACAAAGCTTCAACGCATACAGGCAGTTAATATACCCATACAATGTAGCATCCAGAAACAGCCTGAAAGTCACGTAGGAAAGCTATTTGGGCAAAAGGTAGGAGATGCTAGGCTGCCAGCAGGATGGTATATTCACAGGCAGTGACACCATGCTAATGGTCTTCGTTTATCTACACTAATATTAAAATAACTCGACTATGAACTCCACAGCACAGGTCTGAAATAGCCCAGTGGCAGACTAGAAGCAAAGAAAAGAAAGTAAGAGTTATTTCTGTATACTAATCCTGTCTCTCTTGGCACAGAACGCGAACCTTACATGCATGGCACTGAGATCTCCATGTACCATTGTGGAGAGAAATAACCCGGGGAGCTGAAGTCACTGCATGCAATGCTGCATGCAGCCCCAGGAGGCTGGCTCAGGTCTGGTGGCAGCCAGGAGCTACCAGAGCTGCTCTCCTTGCCTGAGGATGGAAGGGAACAGGCAGCAGGAGGCACCCAGCTGCATCCAGGCTTCAGGCACTGATGCTCCTCAGCAGTTTAAGGCTCTCAGACCTTGGAGCTGCATCCTGCAGCAGAAAACCATCCCTGGTGCCTTGCTACCACACCACAAGCTTTCATCAGGCAGAGGTTCAAGCTAGACTGCAGCATACCTTGTTGTTCTGGTGTGAGCACAGTATCTGGAGATGCTGTTCACTTCTTTGTACGTTTTCTCTATTCTTCTCCTTGACACTGGTAAAACTAATTATAATGTAAATGAAAAGAAATAACTGCATGTCCTGAGTTAGGCTGCAGCTTGAAGAAAACAAGTGAAAAAAAAATGTCTGACAGGGCATTTCTTGGTTCTCTGTCACACATGCAATTTTGCCATTGAGTTCAGGCTATGTGGAATAAATAAAAGCACAGGCAGCTTCGCAAGCAAACAATTTTTCATTTGAGCTGTAGCACAGAAAATAAAACAAAACTTATCTGTAAAAGTAAGGTTTAACTTGCATGTCTTGCCAGGAAACAGAACTACACCATGTATTCAGAACAGTAATAGAGCAATTACAGCAGGGATCCATAGCAGGGGAGTCTGACCTTGTTTTGCATTCAAAGAATAAATGCTACAGAAAGCTGACAAGGTAATTATTTGAAACCTCAAACAGAACACACCGCCAGCAAGCAGCCGGTTTGGGTCTCTGATAGGGAAGGAGCTCAGCAAACACCAGCTGAGGGATGTGCATGAGCATTTGTTTTCTTTCTGTGGATAGAGACCAGCTTTCACACGTATGAGCAAGTACATTAAAGTAACGTGGGACCTTTTGTTCTGAGTTAACCAGCTGAAGCGTTCACTACTGTTGCTGCTCCTATGGAATGCAAAATAGAATATAACAGCAACAACAAAAAAGCACCATTTTGAAAGGAATATATTATTTCACCTACGAGGCAAACTCCCTGCTGCCACAGTATAACTGAGTTAATTCCTCTAGAGTGTAAATAGGAGCCAATGGGACTTCCCAGCCAGAGCCCAGCAATACACTGCCGGCACTCTGCAGGCATGGAACTGACGTGGGTCCAGACCCTGTTGGCTGCTCTCTCCACAATTACTTTCTTCCAGGGTCTTTCTGGAAAAATGAGCTATCCATCGTCCCCCCCAGCAGCACATCTTACCACAGCAGGATCAAACTTTCCCTAGCAGTTAATTGCTTTTTCCCCTTAACTTGAACACATCAGCTCACTCTTGAAAACTGAAGTGTTTTCTATTATGGTGAGACCTATTGAAATCTTGGTAGCTGCACAATTAGTATTTGCAAGAAATTTCCGTCTTAGTTTCCTTATACATTTTCTTAGTAACATTCCAGTTCTAGAAAGGCTTTTTCTGTTTCTATAATGAAGGATTACTTTGTGCAAACAAACACCCTTTCCTCTAGGCCAACATGAAATGCAAAGCTAATTAATTATTAAACATATTAGCGCACGGAAACACTGCAGTCTGAGACTTGACATTGACATCAAGTCTTCAGACTCCAATGGGCTCGTGTGGGGAGGACAGGCTCCCTGACTCTTCTATGCATGGAATGTTCCACTGCTGTGTTGTCAGTTTCCACATCAGATGCAGAAGAATTGGGCTGCCCAAGTAAGAATTCTGGCTTATTTATGGGTTACGTTTTGCTTCAGGCAAAATGGTGTTTGCACCATGTAAGTACACATGAGCTCCCATCATTTCATCCAGAAACTCACAGGCAGCTCCATAAAGTTTGGTCCTAAACCAGCAGCCTCCAAAGCAAAAAACAGAAAGCAGAAAGTCACAACTGTGACAGTTCACCTTTGTTTCTGCAAGATTTAGAGAGAGCAAATGACCAGGCAATAAATACATCAAGGAAAAAGAAACAACAGCCAAATTTTGGGTGACATAAGATTCTCCATGTTCTAAAATCTGAGGCCACTCAACACCAACTGTTTAAAACCCTTCACCTCAGTGCTACCAGTAGCAGAATAGTTAGATATGGTGGCATTTTGTAGACTGTATCTGCCTCAGTGTTGCTGGTGAAATGGAAGAGATGCCCGAGTTCTGATCTCCAGTTATGAGACCTATACAAGTGTTTCTTTCAGCTCCCCTTGGTAGAAAGGAATAAGAACTGCAGTGCAAGATCAAAAAGCAGCTTTTTTCAGCCTGCATTAAGAAATGTATTCTGGTGGTAAGGTGCCAGAAGGCAAACAGAAAAAAGGAAGTTGTTCCTTTCATAGTTCTCACAATTTAACATGATGTAGCTATTAGGGGGTTGCCTCCTAACTCCTGTTTGCTTGAAGATAGCAAGACTAAGCACCTTAAAAGAACATGCTTTATCACAGCATTTGTTTCATAGGGAATATATAGAAATAAGTACAAATGGACTGCAAAACTTTAAACATTAAAAGAAAAAAATCAACACAATTAGATTTACAGAGGTCCATATTTGAGGTTAATTTAGGAAAAGTTAAAGAAAATTGGTCAGCATTCTTAAGACTCTGCCTCATGTTACGGCCCTAAATCTAAATGCAGGCAGTTGTTTATATGAGCACCGAGCCCTCCCAAAATAATTAAATGGGCACCACGTTTAAAGCACATATTTTAGCCCACCTGAAGTCTTGCAGCAGCGTTGGAATGATGGCAGGGAACACGGCCAAGGAATCAATTAGAAAGCACATCACACTGTTCATGACATTAATCTTCAAGGCAATGTTCTCCCTCGCATTCCTGCAGAAGTTTGTTATTAAATAACTGCAATATGCACTCGTGCACAGTTTGTGTTATCAGGGAAAAACCACGAGCACTAAAAATATGTAATTTAGAAATCAGCTCCTGCAAAGTCATGGGAACACACATCTGTGGTACACAACAAGTATAAAAGCAATCTCTCTTCTACACATCTTAAATCCACCCAAAAAAAAAAAAAAAAGCTCTATCTGCCCTTTACTACTGCCAGGAAAATACCGGCACTGAAACAAAGGTGATTGCTTTCAGACAACAGTATTTCTCCAGTATTGGTAAGGGTAACTGGATTTAGTTTAAGTAAATAATTCAGTGTATTGTCCAAACAGTGAAGCATGGAAAAGTCACTTCTCCTTGCATAAAGTTTTTCCTATTTTTCAAGAATGTAGACAGCAGTTCTATAGATGATACTTTCCCAAAGAGTTTACCATTCCCAGCTCTGTTTGCATACACATACATATCCGTGTTCAACTTTTTGCACTGCTGTTATGACTGTTAAAGCTAGGCCTGCAGACTGTAAACTGAGATGCTAGATAAGCCCAATGAGAGCAAAACAGATCAGGAGGCTCTTCTATCCAGCAGTACTGAAGAGACAGCGGTGTAGATGGCACATGCTTTTACTGACACCCACCTATCTCCTTGTTCAGATTTCCCCTGCAGATTGCCATCAGACTCTGATGGATTATCCTCACCTAAATGCCAAACTCTAGGAACTCCTCCCGCTCCCTAAAATCTCTGCCTTGCAGACAGCAGGGTGCTATTTTCTCTCACATTTGTAGGCACAGGGTGGGAGGCTTTCTAGCTCTTCAAGGACTGGGATGATGTAACCTGAAAACCTCTCGGGACAGCACGTGCACAGCACAAGAGCCTCGGCCACCTCCTCCTCGCTGTGAGCACACGCAGAAAGCACCGCAGCTCTGCAAGGCTTTGTTTCTTGGGACTCCTGCATCCAAGGGACACAGCATCCCTGAGACACGTACAGGAAAGCAGATCCTCTCCTCCCACGTACCTGGGGGACCTCCCTCCAGTTCTTGCCGAGACGAGCTAAAAGACTGATTTCCATGTGGAATCAGTACGCATCTTAACAAGCCCTGGGAAGATAACTGTAACAACCCAGAAGCTGCTCTTCTTCATTCTACAGCTCTCCTCCCCCCCCCCCCCATCTCTTCCCAACATGCTCACAGCAGCATTTGTAGGCATCTAGCTAAAGTACAAAGAAATTCAGCTCTGCAGCAAGGTACCCTTCCCTCCTCCTGAGGCCTTATCAGGTACCCCCAGGATAGGATAGAATATGATGGAAGGAGTGCAGGCAGAGAGCAAAAACAAGAGAAAACTGTTGACCAAACAACACTATCTACAAAGTTTCAGGTAACATGACCAAATTCCTATAACAGCTCCTGACCCAAAGGCAGCAGGAGAGCAGCCCCACCACCACCAGGACAAGCCCAAAACAAAAGCATCTTATCAGCAGCAGGCATTAGTGGTGTTCAAAGCAAAAAAGACACTGTCCTCATTTCTGTAACAAGCCCCCACTGGAGTCAAGGCAGCCTGAGGGAGCGAGTCTCACTTCATAAGACAGACACACAGGTATACCAGGGGATTAAGTCATTTCACTTAGTCAAGTTCAGCATGCAGTTCCCATTCACTTCTTTGGAAGTCAGATCAGGATCTCATTGCATAACTACTAGGGAAAGAAAAAAACAAATATTGCTCACACACCTCTATTTCCCTCCACACTCCACCAACCAAATACTGCCTGGGCATTGAGCCTTCCAGGAACCGTCCCGACCAGTACACTGTATTAGACCTACTGACTGTACCCTAAACTGTTTAGAGCTCTGATTACTATTGCAGTGTTAGAGATTTCTAGCACAGCAAGGCTCTCCAGGAGCCGGGCAGAGACTCCTTGACACCGAAGCTACCGAGGACTTCCTAGGACCTCAGGAGAGAAAACAGCCTCCAATGGAACTCGAAGTTTCCCAACTTACATCAATTTGTGATGAGCACTGATTGCATACCACGCTTAATATCAACTGGATTCTCTGCCCTGACAACGTCCTATTTCTTCACGAGAATAACAGGGACACGAAGGAAGCTGCCAGCCTCTCAAACTTATGTGTCAAAATCCCTAAGAAATCTGCCATTTAAATCGTGTGCGAGCTTCTCCATGGAGATACAGCTTTAATTATTTTCAGCGCTCGGAGCAGTTTCAATTCCAGCCGTGCTCAGGAAGCTCTCGGGCGGCCCGGCCCCCGCTGCGCTCTGCCCCACACAGCTCCCGAGCCCCGCAGGATGGGAGCTCAATTGGAGGATGTTTACGCAGCGAAGTCCAAAGACGCCGCCGAGCGACCCAGCATGTGGGAAACTCCTCACCTCCCAGTCGGAGCCGAACGCCCTCCCGGGAGACTGCCGTGCAGCGGCTGCGGGAAGCGGACTCCCGAAGCCGTGCGGCTGTAGGACGCAGCCGTGCTCCATCCCCGCTCCCCAGCGGCTCCGGGCAGCCCTTACCTTGCGCACCCCTCCGAAGCCGTGATCCGCCGCCACCCGCTCGGCCTCCGCCTGGTCCCCGCCGTGCAGCTCCACCAAGAACTGGTTGGTGTAGACGGCTGCCCGGGCCGGGGCCCCGAGGGAGAGCAGCAGGACGAGGAGGAGGAGGACGAAGGCGCCTCGCAACAGCAGCGCCGGCCCCACCGGCATGGCCCCGCGCTGAGCGCCCGCCGAGGCAGCCCGCGGGGAGGGCGCCGGGCGGGCGAGATGGGGAAGCGGCCAAAAGATGCAGGGGGGGAGGATGCGAGATGGTAAGGGAGGGAGGAAACAAATAACAACAACAACAAAAAAAAAAAATCAAAAAATTCCCAAGCTGAGGAAAGCGGCGGGAGCGGCCGGGCTGCAGGGGCTGCTCGGGGCGCGGCGGTGTGCGCGCTGCCGGCGCTGCAGCCCCGGCCCCTCCTCAACGCGGAGCCGGCGGAGGGGAAGCACCAGCCGGGAGGGGACACCGCCGCGCTGCCAATCACGGCCGGGGAGGATCGCCCCGCTCCCCCCCGCCCGCGGCTGGCGATCGCATAGCCCGCAATGCCCCCCCGGAGCCAACCCCGCTCAGCATCCCGGCAGCCCCACCCCGAGCCCCAGCTCTGCCTCCCGTGGAGGGGAGGGGGGCTGTCCCGTTTAGCGGGTTCTGACTGCCAGCAGCTGTAAGGCTGGGGGTCGAATGCTTCAGCAGAACGCACCTGGGCAGGTGTTGGCAATTTGCGCGGTCCGGTGCCAGCACCTGGCTCCCGTAGCGAGCCCGATGAGCAGCAGGTGCACCCTGGCCCAGCAGAGGGTCCCCGTGCCCCTTTCGGCACAAACCAACGTACAGAGAAGCATTCAGGGGAAAAAAATCAGGGTCCGGGGCCCCAGCTGTGCTGGGAGCACTGAGTGCGGGGCTCTGGGCTCGAAGAACAAGCTGTATGTGAGATGCAAGGAAAGCAACGGCAGGGTTGCACCTGTGCAGAGAGCCTGGATGGGGTCGGTGTGCTGGGGGGGTTTTAGAGAGGTGGCTGTGCCTAAGGGGAATGGAGCTCTGCTGAATAGAAATCTGCCCTGCTCAAAACTCCTAATGGAAATGAATAGTACAGAGTATTCACTGTTCCATCAAGGTGTATGATAACCTGTTCCTACAACTATGTTCGTTAATTTATCATGAAAAAAAAAAAAAAAAGTTAATCCTCAGATTGATCCCTGAATGGAGCCCTGGGAACAACTCAGGACATAGAAAGCACAGTAAGGCAGCACTGCCCTCAAAACAAATAGTGATAGATTTACCACAATCCATTCTACAAATGGTCCAGTGGAGTACAATACCTAAATCAATTGGGGAAAACAAAAGAAAACAAAGATCACAAGGAAGACTCTTCTTCCATTAACCTCCAAAGCTTTAGAAAATGACAGAAAAGCTCACCATGTGATTGTGGTTCCAAATGAGTGTTAGTTTGCCATGACAAATTATTGATTTCCTTCCTCTGGGTAAAAGAAAATCCCTCTTCAAACAGAAGGGAAATGGTAACTTGGAGCCTGATCCAAAGCCCTTTTAAATCAACAGAAGTGCTGTAAATGAAAGTCTGGTGTTGGGAAAAAAAAAAATCAAACACTGGGGAAAGGTAAAATATGAGCAATGGCACAATAAAGAAGGAAAACATCTTTGCAACCTCATTAAGACACTACATCAATAGAATCCTGATTTTAGATGCTTGTTCTTAGCATACACAGTTATTAAAACAACTTTATATGATATTTCTTTAAGCCAAGGTGCTTGCTTTCATCAATATTCAGCAATACCTCTCCTCACAACATCTCTCCCAGCATGAAAGCAGACCCTGCAGTTTGATTTGTTTCCAGGTGACTCAGGGGCTGTGAGGCTCTCAGATCAGTAACAGCTGCTGGTAATGTCTCACCAGCCATTGGAGGCCCCTCTGGTTTCCATCCACAGCTGTTCCTCAGGAGGAGAAGCTGAGGGAAATTAAAACAGAAGCAGCCGAGTGGAATTTTCTCTACTCTAAAATTTCCTATATGTGAGAATATATATAAGACTTTCTTCCTTGTAGTCACTCTTCCTTTGCTTGCTATGCATCCATTTTGTTGATAACTCAAAGGAGGAGGAGGAACACCAATAACAAAGGCAATGGAGCAGCCCTCCTGCCTCCATCAAATCAACAAGACAAGATCCTGCTCGTGTTCAGAAACTGGGGCCGTATCACAGATCTGGGCAAGCAGTCTGACTTAGTCACAGCATATCTTCTCTCATCCCCTGCTGCCAGCTGACAATGCTGTTCTGCAAGTCAGTGCTACCAGAGAACACGTAGGGCTGGGACATTACACCGATGAAGAGATGGAGCCAGCTGCTTCTAGCTTGTAAACCTCACGCTGTTGAGCTTGGATGGTTCCAATTATGTTTATAAAAAAGGGTGGAAAAAAAAATATTATGAAAGATTGAGTTAAAAAAAAAATCAAATCTGAATAGCACCAGGAAAAGTCAGTTCCAATATGTCAATGTTTATAGCAGTTTAAGATCAGACAGCACCACTGGATTTCTAACCGGGTACTTTATGTAAGCTGTAGAACTTACATGTATCCATTTTTGCTTCCAGTCCATAGGCCTTTTTTTTTCTACTTGATGTGGCAGATTTGAGTTAAAAATCAAGACTGCTCCATTACAGCCACTGTGGAGATGTTACAGTGATTGCTTACAGTCATTTGCAAAAAAAAATTGTAACTCTGCCTGTTCTTTAGAATTCTGATTGGTACCACATTGACTACTGGATAGTAGTTTTATTACGAATTTCTGTGCTGACATGCTGAAATTTTACCAAATTTCTCCTCCCCTAATAGTAACTTCAAGGTAGTGATGATAAAGACATCTAGGTAGCACTCCCTCAATCTCTTTATGTGAAGCAGCCCTACAACAATTCCCATTTAATCTCCTTGATTTGTGAACTATAACTGCTCCAGATATTTCAGCTCCAGATAATTCAGGTCAGGCCAGTGCTAAATGGATTTTATATCACTCGCACTTTCTTAGTGGATAGCCAGTATTTCATCAACCAGAGAGTCCATTCAGTCTCCTTCCCATTGAGAATCCCAGTTGTTTAGCAGACCACCCCAAGCCAACTTATACATCTCTCATCTACCTCAAGCTTTTTTCAGGACTGCTGTAATTACATGCAGTATGGCTAATGATCTTTGTCCCCATAAATATATTACTCTACTTTATTGAAATAGATGTAATTTACTTGCATGGAGCTTTCCAAACAACCCAGATCAGTCAGCACTCCTCTCTTTTATTGTTCATGACTTCCTTCTCTAACCTGCAAACTTTATCAGTACATTGATGTACTGGATTTAGCAAGGTCTTACAAAGATCATTTCTTGGCCCCAGTCCTCTGGAATATCTCCAGAAACAAATCACCTTCAACAATGATTCCCACTTCGTAATTCTACTTAAGCATTTAATCATGTTTTAGTCCGCTTCACAAATGCCATTTTGACTTTGTATGCAATTTACTCATCAGCGTCATGCAATATCAAGCATCTCCCAGATACAACCAATATAGCAGAGATGATGGATCAAAAAACCTGCATATTGTTTTTCCAACTACATCAGTTCATCCAGTAGAAGAGACAAAGCTTCCCCATACATCTTGACTTATCTTACAGAAAGCTCACAAATAACACTACTAGTTTTACCAGCTCAAACTACAACAGTGATTTAAAAAGTGATATAACATTAGTTTAACAATTCTAGGTCCCAAATGGGTGGCTGGCTACATCTCTAAGTAACTCTTAAGTCATATGATCCTGACTATTTTACAACAAGTAGTTGGCTTTTAGCATGAGGTCATCAAAGTACTAACATGAGAGGCACTTCTCTTATTGGGAACTGCACAGAATAGTGCCATGCCAAAAAGATCAGAAGGTAAGGAGAAGTTGGAAGAACTCATTTCCTTACTGTGGAAGTCAACTGAGTCCTAAGTACAAGCTTAACATTGCTTACATCTTCAGTTGGTCATCCTAGCAGGTATGTGAGCAGCAGCATTCTGAAGAGATGGACACAATTTCATGTATTATGAGTGAATCACGTGAGCATCCTTTTGCACAAGTTTTATTCTCCCTTAAACCTATCCTTGTGAACTGTGAACTAAGCATATAACCAGGCTATAACTGGATTCTGAAGCAGGCTTAAGGATAATGCCTGCATTTGGAGCAACAAAAATGAGGCTAAAAAGACATGAGGAGAAATTTCAAAGGAAAGAATTGGATGGATAGTTTACAAAAAGAAAAACATGGCTTGGAGGGCAGGAGTATTGCTTGGTAGTCTTGTTTAGAAGTTACTAGGACAGGGAACAAGTAGATGTATCTAAAGAAAAGCAAGTAGAGCCCTACTTTCTCTGTATATCCACAACAATCGAGTATCTGTGTAATTGAATGCACACCATAAAGAGAATCAAGTAAATGCCACCAGAAACTTCCCTTTGACCCACTGCTGTGAGTTGGCCCACTTCAGCTACAGGATTAAAGTCACTTAGAAAGATTCCTGCACAAATATCTTAAAGGTATGATGACTGTGCATCAGCCTTGCTGCAGATCATCCCATGACAGCCTTTAAGAGCAGGCTTTACACTGGTTTATTTTGATACTGAGCAGCATCAAGATGAGGAAAGCAAAGCAGACCACAGTAAATGAGTTGAGAGAGAGCACGGCCACTACTGCTCCACGTTGGGCTGACTGCCAAATCAGTCTTACAGTGGGTTTTCAGAAGACACATCTGGGCCATTCAAGCACAACAGTGAAAAGATTGCAACATGATGATGCTGAGGAAAACTGATAGTTTTGTGGCGAGGCTCTAGGTTAAAGAGCTTGGGATACAGCTATCTTAGACAATTTTAAGATCATCTGTCCTATTTCAAAATACCCATCTGAACCTTTTCATTGTTTTATGCTATAGGAATATTACTGTTGTGAACACATTAATGATGAAAGTATCATTTGCATTCAAATAGCTTCTGATTGCTATACTTTATGTTCAATGAATTTATTGGAGAGAGAAAGCTACAGCAGGCACCACTTTCTATGTAAGTTATGTGTACCCAGAAAGGTTGGCAGCTACCAGACACAGAAATGAAGAACAGTGATGAAATGTTTCATGCCATCTCTGCTAGGGACTGGATGGACATTGCAAACTTAAAGGACACCAGAAGCCTAGTCCATGCTTTCTAATTAGTTAGACTTCAAGTTGCAGGCATAATCCTCACAACACACATTTTTCTGTTTATATTTTTACTGCCAGGCACCAGAGTAGACCAGAATTATAATAATCCTACTAAATTAATGGCATGATAATGCAAATAGTAGAAGACTATTAGAAGTGGTCTTCAGAATACACTGACTGCAGGGTTGGTGGGCCAAGCAAAGAGAGGCATAATTTCCTTCCCAGTCAGTTTTTATTTTATTTATTATGTCTAGATGGAAGGAGCAACAGAAGGGCTGCTGCATAACATGGTGTCTGATAGGAGGAAGGTGAAAGGCATTGAGATAAGCAGTGAAAGCAATCTCCCATGCTTACTTTACAAGTCTGCAATTCAAAAAAAGACAGAGAGAAATAGCTTACATGTAAAATACACATTCACAAAACAGAACAATAAAGCCCTTGGAAGAAAATAGCGCTTAACTGAGCATTTGAGTATGCTTAAATTTAGGCATATGCTGAAAGCCTCAAGGATTTCCCTGGTACTACAACGTGTGCGTCTGTTTACTAAATGGGAATATGATTACCCATGTGCTGAAGTCGTTTCCTGAATCTGACTCTTAGCCACTGCTTAATATCCTCACAGACAAATGTTCAGCTCAAGCAGCCATGGCAGAGAGGTACTAAAAGTAATGAAAATATGTGGCCCATTTATATTAAAGGGATGCGCTTGTCGGGTTTACCAGGCTTGTTTGGGTTTTATGCTACTGAGTTCTCTGCTGAAGACGGAGTCTGTCTGGAAAGGATGTCTGTGCAAACAATATTAGAGAGATACTGTTGCTCAGCAGAGCCAGCTTGAAGCAGATGGTTTCAGTGACATTTTAGGAGATAACAATGGTGAAAGAAAGCTCCTAAGCAAAACCTGGAAAAACAAGCAGAGAAACAAACAAACCAGCAGACTTGAGGGGAAAGGACAGAAGAAAGTAAAGGTAAACAAGATCTCTGAACAGTGGGAATGACTGGGAGAAAGGAAAATTGCTGGATGTGTCAATTTAGGGTAAAAGATCTGCCTCGGACAGATCCCAACAGTGTCCCAAGTGAATTACAGAATGGCTCAGGGAAGGTAAGTAGAGAGGGAGGTAACTGCAGTTCCAGCTTTCTGTGCCCGTGTAATTGTTCATACATTTGATAGAGAGGAATGGGGGATGTCACACACAGTGTGGTGATGCACTGGAACAGGTTGCCCAAGGAGGTTGTGGATGCCCCATCCCTGGAGGCATCCAAGGCCAGGCTGGATGTGGCTCTGGGCAGCCTGGTCTGCTGGTTGGCGACCCTGCACACAGCAGGGAGTTGAAATCAGATGATCAGTGTGGTCCTTTCCAACCCAGGCCATTCTATGATTCTATGATACAAGTGTGGCACATCTAAGAACCAGCTCTTCAGCTTTGTTGGAGCACTAACTTGTAAACACGTGGCTATTGTATGGCTGAAACATGGGACAAAACAGCAGTTCATTACAACTAAAATCCATATGCATTGTTGACAGTTGCCATGACAATTTTGTTGGGTAAAAACCGGACGCTTGATTCTTAATTAAATAATGTTGAAAAATTTCGGTTTTACTGTTGTCCATTTCATTTTAGATTTAATTCATTAAAATATGTTATGCCCCCATAGTATGCTTAATAATTTTCATTTAGTAGTTAGCAATCATCTGTGTGAAACAAAGATATGCTTTCAGAACCTTGCTTTTAATTTCCATCTACTAAAATTTGGGGTTTTGTTTCCAAGCGAGAACAAAAACTAATTAGGAAAGCTGTGGTTTTGTGTGTGTGTGTTGTTTTTTTTTTTCTTAACTCAAGTGCTAAAAAGGAGTTATGATCACAAACTAACTCATAAAGGCAAGACTGGAAATAAAAAAAAAAGATGTTCCCATCTGAGCTGAAAGCTCTTATGTGGGCAGAATTAAAGTTGTTTCCATAAATTACAGATGTGGCACCATATATACATATAGGGTTGGTTGTTGGTTTTTTTTGGTGGCACCATATATACATATAGGGTTGGTTGTTGGTTTTTTTTGTTTGCTTGTTTTATCTTTGAGATTCCAAGTTTCTAAAGGGTAAATCGAACTCTTTCATTAACTTTGTTCTCCTTGTTGACAGAAAAATAAGAAGACTTATTTATAATATTTATAATAAGAAGACTATTAGAAGACTTAACTGTATAGCTGTCCTTATGATGGAACTTAGACAAATTCTGTATATTCTGTTTCACGTTAAAGCCTTCCTACCCACTGAAAAGTAGAGGCAAAGGCAGAAAAACAAACACCTCCACCATATCTGTTGGGCTTCCTGGATCGCTTTTCTCATAATTCAGCTGCCAAATACTGCCAGAGCTAAGTAGCTTGATATGAGACTGAGATGAACTCCTCTGTACTCTTTATTGTCCCAATTTCATATGCCTACAATTCACCCCCCTTCCTGGAGAAGGCTGCAGGCCAGCAGTTCTTCATTTCTCCATGAGAAACTCTTAATCATCACCTAAAAAAAAAAAAAAAAAAAAAAGAAAGAAAATCCCAAATAGTTTAAAGCATCTTGCCAAAATAATAGTTAACAGCTATTTACCCATCACGATTCACTTCCTTCAGGATCCCTGCATGGCTACCTTTAGATTTTATCACATTCAGCTGTCACCTTTTCAGTGATAAAAGCTTTCTCCTGGCAATCAGTAGCTCTCTCACACTCCTGGCCTGGAGGCTCTGAAGCTGGGATGCTGCCAGAGGATAACAGCTGGGACACAGAGCTCAAAGGATGCTGCATACATTCTTCAACAGATATCAGCTTGGGCTTTGGGAGGGTTGTGTCATGTCATGTCCCAACATGGTTGGCACTGAGTGCAGGCTGCCATCACCCACCAGCCCAGTGCTTTGCCTACCATCATGCCACAAGGAGCTGCTTGCAAGAGGCCAGAGCACAGAGGAGATAGGTTAGCAATGGGAAAGGCACAGGGAGAACGGAAAACTTGAATGTTTCCTTTCCACTCATTGGTACTTCATATAACAATTACTGAGACTGCTTGCACGGTAAAACCTAATTCCAGTCTGAGGTTCCACTGCACTGTAGACAAGAAGAATAAACTTTTTTTTTTAATAAAGAAATATGAAGGGTTTTCTAAGAGGCAGGACATTTATAAGCCTGCTGAAATTGAGTGGGAGATGGATGACACAGCCTTTCTCTTCTTTAAGATTCTCCCCTAGCAGAAACAATTTTTGACATCAAACATATCTATTCCTATGCCTTCTTTTCCATAGTGATGTCCATGCCCAAAGCACTCTGAAGACTATATATGCATATTTTTACACTAAGCAGTACTGTGGTTTCCCAATGAATTCACTGACAAAGTCACTGGACGGATTCAAAATAATACAACGAAAGAGAAAGACAAAAAGAGAGGAAAAAAAGAGCAAATAAAATAATTAGGATAAACACATTAGGATTGCTCCAGGGGACAAGTCATTCTCTTCATGAAGAAATCCATTATTTGCTATTATTTCTGCTGTGAGATAACTGTAATGCACAACCCACAAGAAATGAGCTCAAGAGCTCATCTTTAAGGCACTGAGAAAAGATGGTGCTTGACTACATCTTAATTTTACTTGTAGCCTACAGTCTTCAATAATAAATCTTCAGTAATGATCTTAAAACAGCAAGAATTAAGTTTTTAAGGAGATTTTAAGGAGTGAGAACCTTTTTGCCACCGGAACTACAGTCCTGCTAAGGGGAGATGTTCAAGAGATTTCTCAATAATTGGGTGATTCTTTGTGACCCTTAAATCTGGTCAGTGTTCAATGGGTGCAGAGCAAACAGTTCAGCACCCAATGGGATGACTTAGGATTCTGCAAATTTTCTGTTTGATTTTCACTTTAGACAAGAAGGTACAGCAGTATCAGAGAATTGAGGCTGACTCTTCATTTGAAATCAGCAATTGCAAATTCAAAACAAGTGGCTTTGGGTGGGAAATGAGAAAACAAAAGGTCTAGTTTTTACTACAGATTTTCCATATTGAATTTACCTCACGTAGATAATATGATAGGCTACTGGTTTTCCTGGATCTATTTTAATAACATCAGAAAGTAAAAGCATCTGTGTCCCCAAATGTATATTGCTGATTTGCCCAAAAGTTTGCTTCAGCAGGTTCTTTTAGCCATATCCTTCTCAGGCTGCTCTAAAAATGCACTCCCTTGAAGACATAGGAATACTCTGCATGATGAAATAAAACACCAGGATCATCAACTTCATGAAGGGTATCACAGACAAAAATAATCTGAGTGGGAAACCTATCTGTTCAATTTTCTCATGGAAGTTCATAATATAGAACAGTCCAAATAATTTTAGCTTTTAAAGGGTTACATAACAGAGTTTAGTTTGAATAACTGTTTCTGTTACCGGGAAATCCCAGGAAATAATGAAAAGATGCATGAAGACCAAAGAAAAAATGAACACTGTAAAAAGGAAAGAAGAGCCTGCAATGTTCTACTTGCAGTGCAACCATCATGCATCTTATCAAATCATGCCACTGTATCTCTGTATAGACTCCTCTGCCTGACTATTACTGAAATGTGGGACAAAGTACATCCTATTCTCAATTGATATGGACTGCATAACATTAAGCACTGAAAAAAGGATATATGTGTATATATTTTTATTTTTATTTTTATTTTTTTGTAACAAGGAACAGATGGTCACGTTATTCAAGCAGCTGTTGGGAAAAAAAAAGAAAAAGAATTTACTATCAGGCAACAGAGGCTAAAAATGGTCAGATTCAGATGTACGTCCTCCTGCTAAATAGTGGTATCAGCATTTAGCAACTAACTGGTGTAAGACAAGATAAAAGAAGCGAGGTGAGATAGCTTCTCCTGGTCAGTTCTGCCTGCTGCTTCTGGTGGCATATGAGCCATACCAACAAACCTAAGCTGTTGCTGAGCACAAGATCTAGTTATGCCTCAAAGCAATTTTGCTGTCCAGGTTCAATGCTAGCAAGTGGATTTGCTGGAAAGTACAATAAAGAAATAAGAATCTTAAAATCTATAAAATTAAAACAGTTATTTCAAGAGACTATATTCTATCACTAGGTGGCATTGCTCTAAATCTTTCAACAGCTGCCTCTGGAGCTCTGCTCTATGGGTAGTACTGAACAGTTAGTGGCACACGCCGGCCTCACAGACATGGTGCCACGCTGCTCAGAACATGTACAACACTTCAGTGAATCTATCTGGTTAAGAGATTTTACTCTAACTTCGACCTCATCTCTTCTGTTTATTGCTACAGAAATAAAAACAGTCCCTAACCAGATGTGCAGCTATTCCGTGTTTATACGCTTCATATTTATAAATCGCTGGATAAGAAATAAGGTTAAGGGACTAGGCCCCAGAACTCCTCGTTCTTAGCTGTGGACCTTAGATGCCAACTGAGAAATCACAATCCTTACATGTTTGTATTTGCAAGACGTGCCAAGTGAAGACATTCAGCACATTCAGACCCCTGCACATTCACCGTGTTAACAGCTACAGCCTCAGTCCCATTGCTAGATTTTCCTTCTTGTCCAAGAAACACCCTTTAATAAAATGCATTCCATGCCTTGATGTTTCCGTCCACTTCCTTGCTGCAATGAGCTTATTTGTATTGGCGTCCATTTCAACAAATCAACTTCACTGTATGCACAGTGATCCTTCCCATTTTCCTGAGCTCAAATCAATGCCAAGAAGCCAGGATAGCTCTACAAACAGCAGTGCCTATTTTCAACAGTTTCAATAATAGGAATACAATTAGCAGTAACAGTTACATCATTCCTTTTTAGGGGTTATATATGACCATTTTAGCTCCTTTGAAACAATTTCAGAGCAAAGACAGAGTAGAGTAGAGTAAACCAAGTCAGTCAAAAGAACAAGAAGTTATTTGCACTTTCTATACTGTGTATTTTCCAAAAGTCCATGAGCTATCATAAAATAGGTGTGTTTTTTTTCCCTTCTACACCTCTCCTGTAATGCCCTCTTGCTCTGTCAGATAAACACACACTCAAGCATCTTCCAGTTATGACCAATGACTCTTGCATGTACTGATCAAGGCGCTTTTCCCCTTATCTGAGCCCCTGCAGCCTGAGTCTCATTCACCAGGTTCTCCAGCAATTTGCTTCAAGTCTGCGTAATTGGGTATGTGTAGCTGTTCAATCAGATAACACTCATCCTGGCAAAGCACTTGAGTAATAGGGATGAAAGAAGCTTAGCACTAATGACAAGTGTTGTCTTTAGCCTACTATGGGCCTTGAACACACAGCAAGAGGAAAAAACAGTTTCATCAGTTTAACTGACTTGATTTAGAAACAGGTTAGGTAAAATCAGTGAACCTCTCTTACACCGGCTTTCATTGGAAGATTTTGGTCAATCAGTTTCTGAAGCAGTTGGTAGGAGCAGGAAGCACTGTGTGCTGAGCTCTCAGCCCGAGGAGCATGGCCCAGCACTGGTGTGCTACTTGCCTGGGAGACACCACTGATGTCCTAATAAAACAGTCCTCCTCTTTTCTGCCTTCTCTTCATTAGCATACATTTTGAAAATCTCATGTTCATCCACTGTGGTTAACAGGTGACTTTTGCAGCTTGACACTGGTGTGTAGACACAGGTTGAGTGTGCATATTATGTCAATGAGGAATAATTAATTAGGCTGTTAATAATCTTAAAGATGAATAGTGATTGATGTTAATATATTAGTCATCTTAATAAATGTACCCACTTATACATGACAGATGAGTATGCTGACAGTAGAATTTTAAAAGAAAACACAATGCGGTGATAGAATGTATTCAGCAAGGGGAGGTGAGCTCTGTGGTTCAAATGCATACATTTAGAAACTACATAAAGAAACATACATGAAGTCCCTCTTGGGTCTGCCACTGATTTCTTGAAGGTACAGGATAAGGGACCTCTCACTGGTAAATCAGCCTCAGTGGGAGTCCAACTCAAGTGCCTGTACACCAATGTGTGGAGCATGGGGAATAAACAGGAGTTGCAGGCGTGTGCATGCCTATGGGCACTGATGTCATTGGCATCACTGAGTTGTGGTGGGATGACTCTCACAACTGGAATGTAGGAATAGACGTGTATAAATTCTTCAGGAAAGACAGGCAGGGGAGAAGAGGAAGGGGTGTTGCCCGCTACATCAATGAACACCTGGATTTCGTGGAGCTCCACCTTGGGATAGACAAGGAGCTGACAGAGAGCTTATGGGTTAGGGCTAAAGGGATGGCAGGTGAAGGAGACATCATAGTGAGAGTCTGCTATAGGCTGCGTGATGAGGAAGACCAGCCCTCTATAAACAGAGGAGAGCAGCTTCACATTCACAAAACATTGTCCTCATGGGGGACTTCAACCACCTCAATATCTGTAGGAGTGATAACACAGCAGTGCACCAGAAATTGAAGATGCTCCTGGCATGTGTTGATGACAGCTTCCTCTTCTGAGGATTACAGAAACCCAAGAGAAAAGGTGGTACACCAGACCTGGTCCTCAACAATGGGGAGAGGCTGGTGAGTAATGTGAAGTTCAAGGGCAGTCTTGGCACAAAATTTTGGAGTTCAAAATCCTTAGGGTGTCAAAGAGGGTGTGCAGCAAACATGCTACTCTGGACTTCAGGAGAGTAGACTTTGAACTCTTCAGCGAACTGCTTAGCAGGGTGATGTGGGAGAAAGCCCTGGAGGGAAGAGGGGCCCAAGAAAGCTGGTTAGTATTCAAGAACTATCTCCTCCAAGCCCAGCAAGAGTCCATTTTGAGAAAAAGGAAGGCAAGCAAGAATGCCAGGAAGCATGTGGAAAATGACAAGGTGATTGATGGTAACAAACATGGCTACACCAAGGACAAGTCGTGCCTGATAAACATGGTGGCCTTTTTTGATAGAGTTACAGCATCAGCGGATAAAGGAAGAGCAACTGACGTCATGTACCTGGACTTGTGCGAAACATTTGACACTGTCCTGCATGACATCCTGGTTGCCAAACTGGAGAAAAATAGATGTGATGGAAAAACCACTCACTGGATAAGGAATTGGCTGCACAGTCACACTCAGAGAGTTGCAGTCAATGGCTCAATGTCCAAGTGGAGACTGGTGACGAGTGGCATTCCTCACGGATCAGTGCTTGGTCTGGTGTTTCATATCTTTGTAGGCAACATGGACAATGGGATCGAGTGCACCCTCAGGAATTCTGCAGATGACACCAAGCTGAGTGATGCAGCTGACATACTAGAGGGAAGGCATGTCATCCAGATGGACCTGGACAGACTTGAGAGATGAGCCCACGCCACCCTCATAAAGGTCAAGAAGGCCAAATGCAAGATCCTGCACCTGGGCTGGGGCAATCTCAAACACAGATAGGCTGAGAATGGCTTGAGAGCAGCCCTGAGGAGAAGGATTTGGAAGTGTCAGGTGATGAAAGACACACCATGAGCCAGCAATTTGCACTCGCAGCCCAGAAGGCCAAGTGTATCCTGTGTTGCATCAAGAGAAGTGTGCCCAGCAGGTTGAGGGAGGTGATTCTGCCCCTCTGCTCTGCTCTCGTGACCCCCCCTGGAGTACTGCATCCAGTTCTGGGGCCCCCAACACAAGCAGGACATGGAGCTGTTGGAGCAGGTCCAGAGGAGGGCCACAAAGATGATCAAAGAGCTGGACCACCTCTCCTATATGGCAGGCTGAGAGAGTTGGGACTCCAGCTTGGAGAAGAGAAGGCTCCGAGGAGATCTTATAATGGCCTTCCAGTACCTGAAGGGGCCTACAGGAAATGTAGGAAAGGACTTTTTGTAGGGCAAAGTAGTGACAGGATGAGGGGAAATGGCTTTAAACTGGAAGAGGGCAAATTTAGACTAGATATCAGGAAAAAATTCTTTACTGTGAGGGTGGTGAGACACTGGAACAAGTTACCCAGCAAGGCTGTGGATGTCCCCTCCCTGGAAGCATTCAAGGCCAGGATGGGTGGGCTGTGAGCAACCTGGTTCAGAGCGAAGTGTCCCTGCGTATAGCAAGGGGTTGGAACTAGATGATCTTAAAGGTCCCTTCCAACCTAAACCATTCTATGATTCTATAATTCTTAACCATTTATCCCTATCCCCACAGACTGGTTAAGGTCTGACTTCTCTCTGCTTAGGAAGCAATTCTACCTATTTCTGCAATATCCTTCACGAGATTGTCAACAGGGCTGGGCACTAAAATGAAAGGTCACCAAGAAATCAAAGCAAGAGTGAGCTGTGATATCACAACAGCAGGAGAGAAGGATGGCATTGTGGCTATGGGCACATGAGCTAATTGCAGTTTTCTTGACCTCAGAGGATTTGGCTAAAATGTCAGATCTGGATTTCTCTTATTGAATGTAAAAGGTAAAATCAGGCAAAATCCAGAAGGCAGAATGCCTTCTGGAAAGAAGACATAATTATAACACTGTGGGAACTACTCATACATATCTAAAGGAAACTGTGTCTTAAAAACAATATTTTCTGCAAAGTTAAAGAGTATTTGAAATTCAGAAGTATTTACCAGCTATCTTTCAACTGACAGTCATGGTAATTATTAGTTACCTCCTATTTCAGTCAAATGCAGGGTCTCCCTTTAGTCAAGCATTTGATGAACTGCACTGGAAATCTTTGCAATGAAGTGAATAGTTCTGGTCAGACAGATTAAAGAAAGACTGAAACTGATGCAGATATAAAAAAAAGAAAGAAAGAAAGAAAAAAAAAGACAACAACAACAAAACAAGAAAAACAAGAACAAAAGAACAACAGCAACAACAGTGATGACCGTCATAGGAATAAAGAATCAGCTCAAAATTTGCAGTCTGGCTGGTTTTTTTTTGTTTTTTTTTTTTGTTTTTTTTTTTTCCTAAGCAAAGCAACAGAAGAGAGAGGGCCATTCTGAAAAAAATCACAGAATTACAGAATCACAGAAAATACATCTCAAAGAAAACATGAGAAAGAAAGGTGCGGTATTGTTAGAACAAATGGGTATTGACCCACAGTGAGGAAGATTAAACATTAAATGAAAGGCATTTTTTTAAAAAATGAAGTTTATAGTTGGAAAATAGGTTTTAAGTATAGCTTGTTAAGGTTATGAAAAAGGCTGTGATATAGTGCTTTCAGTAATAAGGCCTACCATTACTAACCTGGTAGAGCACTCTCAGCTCTTATTACCAATGTTTCTTTTAAAATACATTAGAATAAAAAGGTGGGGTCATATAAGGCAGCTTTTTTTGAAGTAAAATACACATAAAGCAATTTGCATAGAAGCTTTGTTCCCCTTGCAGATTTGCAAAAAGTTTGTTGAACTGTATTTTTCCTTCATTACAGTTACAAGTGCTGCTGCGAATACATGGTGAAGAAAGGCAAAGATGTAAGAGCAGGCCTTTTATCAAAGGCCTACAGACTTCTGAAAGTCTATCAGCGGGGCTTGGAGGCTTGTGGATAAATTACAAACCCATGATAGAACATAACTAAGTTCTGTGGGTTGAGCAGATGCCAAACATGGCAGCTAATTTCTTCAGACTACAGAAAGAGGCAGACGGTTTCCAACACAATGTGTGACTCCTTTGCTCCTAAGGCACACACTATAGCACACATCTCTCTGGCAGGTTAACACTAGTACCATTTGTAATGAAGCTTATCGGTTCTGTCTTCATTAAACTGATGATCACTGCAGCCAAAATTCCCAAATACCTAGTTGGGTACCAGGTATTTGATACATGACTGGCTATACAAAACAATATGAGACCTAAGTGCTCCTAAGTGAGGCCCCGATCTGAATACAGCTGTTCAGTCCTTACTGCACCATGAAGGCCTCGCAGGAAGGGACAGCAATCCTGGAGCCTCTGGAAAGAATAAACTGAGCTGCCCTGTACAGCAGTGTTACTTGGATCTGTTAGTGCAGGAGGATCCATGTGCTGGTTCTCTTATTCCTCAGAGGCAAAGGGAACATGTAGTATGCAATAGTTTAAGGCCTCAAGAGGCTTGCAGCCCCGTTCCCATTTGGATACGGTCACAGTGATTGCACCCCATCAGCTGGACACTGCACTTTGCCCAGGAAAATGTAGGGGTCTGTGTAACAAGGGTAAAGGGACTAAAGACTAAGAGTGTATGAAAGGGAGAGAAAGAAAAAGCAAGGAGAGAAGGCAGTGGGAATGCAGAATGTCATGAAGGGAGGCGAAAGAAATTAAAGATGGATAAAACAAAAGTACTATGCAAAAGAAAGATAGCATGAAAAAAGGAAGAGACGCACAGACAAGAGATCATGCCAAAACCCATGCAAAGCTTTAACAGAACAGAGTGAGAAACTGCTGTGGGTAAAAAAAAAAAAACTGAGAGGACATGTGAATGAGGTGTATTACAGGTGTATCACAGCAAAAGGAAATCCACTGCCTCCTTCCAGGTCACTTCCCTGCAATATCTTGCTTTTCTGGTATAGCTGAGCAGAATCCTTAGTATTCATCTCCACATCTACTGATTTCAGTAT
This sequence comes from Phasianus colchicus, assembly GCF_987193195.1. Classification (NCBI taxonomy): domain Eukaryota; kingdom Metazoa; phylum Chordata; class Aves; order Galliformes; family Phasianidae; genus Phasianus; species Phasianus colchicus. Next base: position 6,175,777 of record NC_143437.1, on the reverse strand, counting down.
TTCACACAGTATCTTGCAACCAATTCTAAATACAAAAAGCAGTACTGCAGCTATTAATCAGCTAGTGCAATCCTGCACATCTGTAAGGACAGCGGTGCAGCACCATTACAGTGAATCTCTAAGCTTCTGGGTAACAGTTTCCTGGAGCCACAATAAGGTTGAATCTGCCTACTATATTCACCACACAAATTTTTGAGAGGCGACGTGAATTATACCCAGTCTTTGTTGCAGTATGAAAATTCTGAAGATGCTTCCATTCATTAAAATGAATTAAACTGCCCCATTCCAGGAAGACAGAAGATGCTCAGCCCTACTACACAACACAAACCCTACTGAAGTGAACAGAAATGTCACTGCTGCAATGAATGCACAACAGATTGTAATGATGCACTGTTTTCATTTGCATCTATATAACATCTATAAAACAGACTGTGGCTCAAAGAGTGTTTTCACAGTTCTCCAGCAGGGCTGCTTACATAAAGCGAATTTGGCATTTGCTGTCTAGGGTATGAAGGTGCAAATTTACTACTCATAAGACCATTTTATTTCTCCAACACTTGTTTGCTCCTGGCTTTTGAAAGCTGCCATAAAACAGAAAGAAACTACAGGGGTTTTTTTTGGTTTTGTTTTTTTTTTTGAGAGAGAGAAGTGACAGAAAAGTGGCAGTCCTCCCAGCTGCAGAGCTGTGAAAAGATGATAGTCGTTAGATATTTTCTTCTTTCTGACAGGTCTTTTACAGTAGGAAATTAGTGTGAGCGTGCACAATCCAAGGGCACTTCCTCAAAGATGGCAGTTGAATGCAGCTTTGGTTGAAAAGCACAACAGAGTTCTCCTCAAGCAGAAGCCCTCCCTGTTTCACAAAACAAACAAACAAACACTATCACCAAAATAACGCAAAGCCCCTAAGAGTCATTGCTACAGACCCCATCCTTCCTGGGCTATCTGCAACTGACAATCTGGAAGTAGATGTGTTTGAAGATGCTAGTGGCACGTATCCCTTGGCTCTCCCTTGGGTTGAGATAGCATCAGTGACATTTTTGGCCTAGGGGTGTCGTGAGAGGAAACTAAAGAGTTTGTAATTTGATTTGCTCTTAGTAACAGAACTAGTACAATGAAAAATAAAATTCCAACATGAACATTACATAAAAATGAAAAGTTACTTAGAGCTGTAAAAATTGTTACATAGGAAGTTTAAGTTCTTATTGGCTTGTTAATCTCAAAAATAAATAAATAAATAAATAAATTACAATTTCAAATACCTCCTTGAATTAGGGGCCCAAGTGCATTAGGGTACACGAACAGGTTGTCTTTCAAAGGTCTTTCAAGGGAACCAAGGATGATGGTGAAAAAAGAAATTTTCTATCTACTCTCTGAAAAAACCTTATGAACAAATGCGGTCTGACCAGTCATTTTAATTTGAAAAACAGAGCACATACATCTGCAGAGATGGGCAGATGCATAGTGGGTAGGTAAATCCTTTTTATGTAGAATCACACCGTGTTCTCACTGCTAAATGATCCTTTCATCTTACAGTTTGCTTGTTTGCCTTCACCCTCTGTCACTTCTGAGCAGAGCGACTTATAAAAACACAATGTGTCCTACAGTTCATCAGCAAAAACCCTTCCATGGACATAGGGTAGGATGTTGACCAGAAGTGTTTAGAGTTTAGAGATCTGAAACAGAGACTAAATTTAGCACTGATTTTGGCTCCAAAATTCCTAGCACTTATCATTGTAAATGCTACATTACACACAGCATACATCACAGCCCAGGGCTGTGACTAAGACACTGTCAGGGTGAGAGCTATGACTGCTGGAGACTTCAGCATGGAGCAAGACATGGCAGTGATACACCTTAAGTCTTCTCATGATACTGCTCAGACCACCAACCCTCCCATTAAAGCACTGTTTATAAGAGAACGGTTTATGACATCAAAAGTGGCAGAGAAGAAAATACAAAGTACTGGGCAAAGGAAAAAAAGGTGAACAATTTAGGTAGCCACTAAGGTCTGATGCCATAAAATTTGAGTCTTTGCACACAGCCGGAGGTATTTAACATTTTCAGAGCTTAGCACTCGCAAGTATTTATTTAAAACAGGATCTATACCATGACTGTTATTTTTATGGAGGGCACAATGAGAGACATTAGCAAGAAATTGCCAGGCACACCATCCTTAATCAGCTGATAAGTGTTTTCACCTTAAAAATGCATGTTTGTCTGGAAGAGTAAAGTGCATGCAACTAAGTGGGTTAGCAGGAGATGAGCATTCAGTACCATGAAATAAAAATAGCTACCAGAATAGGGTGCCATAGGACAGCTTTAAATCTTTTGGTCTCAATCTGGAACAGATTCACAACTCACATTACCCGTTTTTAAATCTTATTACGTGGTTTGGATTAGAATTCAAGTTTCTTCTCCAACACAGAACTCTCCATGCCCTTTACAGAGAACCTGAGGCTGACAGGCTAACTTCTAAGTACCTGACTCACTAGATGCAGCCTCAAGTAATACATCTCCCTTCTCTCAACTCAGGAGTCTTCCATTAGGAGAAGTAGGTTTAAAGACACTCTGCAGAAAGCAAAAAAACACGCAGTCCTGTGTGAATTGGACTTGATGATACATGCCTCACACCCTCTGATTTTCAAGAAGAGCTGAGCGCCTAGATTGTTCTCAGTTCAGTCTGCCCAAGTGACTTGCAACAGGCTTTGTCCCTCTAAATATTCTGAAAAATCCCACTTGCTACAGAAAAAAACACTACAGTCAAGTTTATTTCAATTACAGAGGATAAAAATTGCAGGGAGAAAATATTACGTTTACTGCTCCTCTTACGCTGACCAAACCTCTAAATTAAAAGCAGTAAAATGGATGCCCCTTTCGCTGCTACATCCTGATTAAGATGCTTTTCTGTTTAGTCTGTGCCAAGGACTTCAAACAATATTATTCTAAAAGTTAGAGGTAGGAAAATCTGATTCTTCCTAAGTGAAATGGATTTATACCTACATGAATTGTATCTCACCTGAGAAGATTTAAGCCTTCATGGTTACGTTGCCCTGATAAGAGAGAGCAGTTTGGGTTAGTGTCAGATTCAGACAAGTTTACACAGCTTTTCTTCATTCTCTGCTTGGATGAGCTCAAGCAAAGCACAATGCTGGTCCCTATGAAGTGCACACCATCTCTTTGGTAAAGAAAAATTTGACATTGTGTTTACAGTTAATCAGAATTTCACAACTGGTTTGTTAATACATAGAACATCTCCCCATTGTGCCACTTGAGTTCATTTTGCCGATTCACAGATGACCAAAAGTGTATCTACTATTAGAAGTGCTGAAAAGTCAAGGGAGATACTTGGTGAAGGTCAGGGGCTTACACAAGTAGCCTCAATTGGGTCTGCTGTTTATACTGCTTTTCTGAGGTCAGGCGCTGGAATGGGCTGCCCAGGGAGGTGGTGGAGTCACCGACCCTGGAGGTGTTCAAGGAATGTTTGGACATTGCATTGAGGGACATGGTTTAGTGAGAACTATTGGTGATAGGTGGATGGTTGGACTGGATGATCTTGAAGATCATTTCCAACCTTGGTGACTCGGTGATTCTGTGCTGCTACAGCTCTGTAGAAGGCATTAACTGACCCCTAAAGCTGGGCCTGTGTTCATGTCAGCAGCCAGATCAAGATTTCTTCTTATCATGTGGCAAATTATTATGGAGGCCAGTCTGTGCTAGGTCACTTATGTCACACGAGTTGAAGAGAAAGAGAAAAGAGGAAGGGCTGGCACAGAGACACAGAACCTTAGTGGAGCAATTGGAGAAGTGGGTGCAGCCACAGTTATCTACCACTGCAAACAGCAGTATAGGGAAAACTTTCTGCGTTTATTTTTCTCTGTAGTCTGTAGTTTGAGAAAGCCACTTTCCTTATCTACAGCTGTCCAGTGGGAAGCTCTCAAAGGAACACTGTCAAAATGCAGCACACCACCATGGTCCAATGAGGCCAATTTATGAATAGCTGAGGATCTGACCAGACAGCTTCTCTCATTTCTGTGCTCCTCAATCTGTATTCACAGTGTTTTGCTATCAGAGGTTTATCTTATGAAATATTAATACCATGGTTCAGCACCAAGGTGGGGTTAAGAGCTGGCAATGCATTAATGCTCCAGGTAATAAGCTCAGCAACTTTCAGCTGTCAGTCACAGCTCTCTGAAGTTATCCTGGCAATGGTACATGCTTTCAGTTATCCTCATTGCTGATGCATTAAAAGCAGTACCTAGCAGATGTGAGACTTTTCTGTGTAAACAATGTGCTGAAAATAATCCCAAAGATCCAATCAACCAGTAAGAAAATAATATCAGTTTTTTATAAATACCTATTGTTTAAGAGAGGATACACAAGCAACTTAAGGAGAACCCAATAAATGTTTTAACATTAAATAAAGCATTACATAATCTAACTAGAAAATGAAGACTACTGTTGTGCTCAAGGAAAAAAAATCTGGGAAGAGATGAAGTTATTATTTTATGTTTATTTTAGTAAGGCTGTACTTTTAGGTAAATGATGCTTAATTTACCAGAGTGGACTATGAGAAGAGGATAACACAGCAAATAATGCAGCAAACCATCCAGACCATACAGCCCTCAGTAGATTTAATCTACAGATGGCTCGAGGTTTCATTACTGTGTGAACAGATAGGTCAGCTCTAATTCTTACCTGAAAGATATTTCAATCCAGCTTTAGAAGAAGATTCCTGTATTAACAGGACTCCCCCTGCAGCACAATTAATATTTCCTTGATCCCTCCCAAGTGCCAAAACAGTTTATGGGTTTCACTATGTCTCAGTCCAAGGAAATAACAGCTATAAAAGGTTTAATTGTGGTGGAAATACACGAGGCTTTGTGATGGAGAAGAGATCAATATAAACAAGAAAACAACTGTTCATAGATTTTTTCCCCCCTCATAGGTGCTTATCCAATTACCAAAATCTGCTATGTTTTCATATTCTATAATCTGAATCTAAATCTGTCACAGACATCTTAACTGAAATAGTATTTTACAAAGAATTATTTATAGCATTGCACTCCCTCAGTAGCTGTCTTCATCCTGCAGAACTGTCTCTTTTTATAAGGTTTTCTCCCATTTTGCTTTCAAAGTACACAACCTCACCCGACACCTTATTCATCAGCCACTAATGGTGGAGAATGTGAACGTGCCCACACTCCTGATTTGTTACTCTTATTGTCAAGTAGCATAACGAGACCAAAGCTAACAATTTTTGAAGGACCAAATGCTAGCTAGAAAATGGCTAACTCCATTTAGGTTAGGACTACTTGAATTTCCTTACACATTCCTCCCAGGAGTAGGATGACTGTTTTTCAGTGCTTATCTTTCGACTACCTGCCTACAACGTCAGCTCTGCAAGCAACCCACCATTCAATGAAAACACACTTGTTTTCCTTTGACATGCAAAGTTAATACATCCCCGGACTAGAGAAACCCTCAATGAAATACTAATTTGTTGTGCTGCTTGAATTACAGATTCAGCTAGGGAAACCAAAAGGTCCATTGTCTAAGGAATGTGTTTGTTACACTTAATTTTGTGTCTTGCTCTCTTCCCAAGTCACCAGAACATTTGATGTCTCTGCATAACTTCAAAATATCAGAATCAAGCATCAAAGGATAACAAAATTTAAACAAAACAAAAAGCTGTGTGCTTTACCACTGGGTGCCATATGATTAAAGAGAATTTAAGAATGGGCAGAATAGCTCCAGGGTCAGTGATGTTGGTATCAGGCAGGAACGGGCAACTGGAGAGCTGCAGAAACTGTTAGTACATGGGAAAATTGTGTAATTTTCCACTGTGGAAGGTGATGCAATTAATCTATGGACTTGATCGTCTCAAGGAAAGAGGGAGAGGATGTGCAACAAGTCAGGCAAGATCTGAAATTTATGACCTCTGGGCTATCTCAAGAAAGCTGGTCTCAAGGCAGCACTTGGAACTAGGATCCAGGACAATGGGATTTTACTCCTGTCTCTGTCCATGTAGACAAAAAGACATTTTATTTCTGATTTCCTATCCTTTTGTCCATCCTGTCATTTTATATTGAAATGTTTTGTGCTCGGCACACTGATCTGGAGCAAGACTGGGAAGAGCAGCATGTTATAAATAAGTATTGTGTTATGAAAATGACATTTGTTTGACAGGTCACTTCCCCTCTCGTGTCAGAGGCATCATTGTGAACACACTTCAGGATAACAGCCTTTCCACAGGTAGGCTCCCTTCATTCTCTCTTAGCCAAAGCACACCTGATAAAATGAGCAGTAGGGATTCGGACTTTTATTTAAAACAGAAGAGTTGCTCACCTGTGAAATAACCCTGCTGCCATCTGTCACACAGCAATGAAACATAATGGAATATTGGTGGGAAGGTTCAGCCTCTACTGCCATCCAACCAACATCTGCCTCCGACTTCATGGACCAAAAATAATTAAACAGAAGGCATTACTTTCAGAGCAGCTGTCACAAATTTCAGCAAATCCTGAAGAGCGGGATTTTTCATTTCTTCTTAATTACGGGCAGAAATTACTTGACAAGCTGAAGGAATGAAGAGGAGTTGTGGATCAACTCCTTACATCTGTTGAGGTAAACCCATTGTAGCCAGTTAGCAAATTCCAGTCCCTCAGGTGAGCACAAAATAGATGTAGAAATCAGTTTCTAAATCCTCTTTTCTGAAATTCTCCAAGGAGAATCAGAGCTCAGCCAAGCTCTTTACTGAATAAAAACATTTATTCAGGAAACAGCACACTGTCCAAGCCTTTATATCACATAATATTGATTGCTGGTACTGATAACTGAAGGTGAATATTATGCTCAGTTTGCCTTTAATATCCCTTGGAAACCTCTTGTAAAGGGGTAAATTATTAAAGAAAGGGACTCTGTTATGCCGAGGCCAAGAAAGAAGCATGTGTAAAGATGTAGATACATCTTTATATCTAGCTAAAAATATACGCCACGGATATTTTCTCAGTTTGTTGAGACTGCTAATGCAGGCAGAAATTGGCACATATTTAATATGTTATTTTTGAGAGCATATCTGTGTCACACGCACCATCAAAACAACTGTACCTCATAGGTAAAAAAAAGCCTACAGGACGCATTTGGTGATGCACTACAGAAAATGGTGGGAAGGTTCAACTCTGCCCAGCTGATTTATAAATAGTTTTTCTATTCAATACAATAAAGGAACTTAGATTTTATGTTTTAATGAAGGAAGGAATTAATTTTCAATAGACTTAAGGACCCGTGTAAAGATCACCTAAGAAGGGTACATTAGAAATTTAATTTCCACCCCCTCCTCTGATCTCATGTTTTTATTCATACATTTCAAACCCCACCTCTACATCAGCTTTTTATCTTTCTTCTACATCTTTGCACAAAGCTGACTTTTCTTTTAAATCTGGTTCATTTCTTTACATGACACAAGCCAATATATTTTAGGTCCGAATGCCCGAATTATTGCAGTTTGTTCACTAGCTATTCATCAGCCTATTAAGAAAAACAGGACCCACTAAAAGATGCAGGCTGCAAATTTTGCAAGTGTGCATTAAACAATTTATCCAGACCAATAACAATGCAGCAAGGTCAATAGCAAACCAACTTACAGAATCAATATCCATTCCTCCTCCCTCAGCTCTAAGCCTGGATATACCATGAGAACAAGCCATATTAAATTTAAAGCTAACCTGATCTAGGCATCACTCTGTCCCTCTAAGGGCATAGAATTTTATGACATTTGGAAATGGCAGCTACTTACACAACATTTTTCAGTAGCATCCATTTCCAAGTGATATAATGATATGAATGAGCTCTACCTACTGCCTATGGAGAGCTTTGCCTGGGCTGGTTTTGTTTTTTCTTTTGCCAATGACTATATAGTATAAGGCTCTGAATAGCATGCATTTATGAATCTGAGAATAAGAGTGCTGCTATTTTCACAGGAAAACTGCTATTATAAAACCAGCCAGCACAGGGCCTCGTAGCACTTAGCTTCATAAGACAGTCAGTTTCATGAAGAGAATACCAGCAGCTGCATTATCAAATAACCTGAAGACTGAGCTGAAGAAAACAATAAAAATGGATCTCAGTTTGGAGATGGAAAGAAATTAATCTTTGAAGCTCATCTTTGGAACATCAAATAATATAACTGACCAATGAAAATCCAAACTGAAGATCTTAGAGCACTTGAAATCAGCACCTATTTTTATGAAACGAGCTAAAGACACCCATAAGCACTAGAAGAAGGATCTTACCTCATAGCTTCCAGACCCAGTATTTAGCCCAAAGCCTTATAAAAGTATGCCCAGATTTCATACATTGTAGAATATCTGCAGAGAAAAAAAGAAAACAGATGACCATAAATATACTGAAACCCAATAAAAATGCAATGTTCCCAACTGTATACATATTTAACAACCACCACATATCCCATCTTTTCAATGCATCCAAAAAAGAGGTTTCGGTTACTTGCCCTTACAGCCATGAATATTCAGCCTAATTTACTGCCATCTCTAAAAAAATATTAAGCTCTGAAAAGCAGGGTGCTTTAGAAGATGAGTAACTACTTATCTCAAGATATCTTGAGATAATCAAGACATTTAACAGTGACCTTGGTTCTTTGTTCATCCTGAACTCATCTATTCTGCCAAGAGTTCATTTTAGCCTGCTGGTAACATACTAGCCATCAATCCTGCTTAATTAGTTCCAGCTAAAAACAAACCAAACGTTGATTTGGCATTAAACAAAATTCATTTAACAAAGCTTCCATGAAATTAAACCTATTTATCCCTTTGTCTGCTAACTGAACTATCCGTGATGCTTTCTCTAGATATTGCATAAGATTTTAGCTATTATTCTAAGCAAATGAATTCAGAACAAAAATAGAAACATCCATTAAAAGATAATGCTACTGGATAATTCTTGCTTCCAGTTCTGTCTGCATATATAAGCTTAAGATCTTCATGATACTCCAATCAAGCTGAATTAAAAGCTAAGTATAATTTTGTGCTATATAAGCTTGTCTCATTAAAAATTGGGAGAGGAGGGGAGAACAGCCTTCTGACAATGAAATAAAGTAACTCTGATAATGCTTTGTGAGAATCAAGCAGAATGTTTGTATTCTCACACTCCTTGTTTTTACAAATGAAAGAAAGTTGTAATCAGGATTCAGTACATTTATCTGGAACCTCCAAAGCAGAACCCTCAAGAAATAATGAGGCATCAAGCTGGCTTTGCAGAAGAATCTCATGCTCCAAATGCAGCAACACTGGCTGTAGTTCAAAGTGGCAGAAAGTGACCCTTCTTCTGTACAATAGGTGCTTAATGTGATTGTTCTGACAAGAGCAGCTAGGGGTTTAGAAATAATCATCATGTCCAGGAAGATGTTTCTTACATGCCTCCCACTTAACCTTAACTGGATTAGGAGGATGTGCAGTGGTATTGCAAACAAACCTTGGTGATCTGAAGCACTGCTCTGAACAAAGAGGTTTTCTTTCCCCAGTTAAGTGAGCCTGGTACACAATTATTCCGAGGCTCCTTTTCACTCCTCTGCTGGCAGAGCAAAGTTACAAAGAGTCTGGGAGCTGGGATGCCAGTTTTCATACTGCTATTGAAAGCCACACACCTATTAAAATGGAGCAAGTTACTCAAAGTTACAGCTAGCTCATGCCAGGAAGGGTTTTGTGTGCAGAATATCTGACAGTTTTCACACCATGGCTGTAGAGCAAAATGCATGCCCTACTCTGCCAGACAGGATAGTTCTGAGCTGCAGAAACAGTCAAGAACTGAACAGATTTACACAAAACAGCTGTAGAAGAAAGAACCCCATCTTATGTTTCTCTTATCTTATGATTCCCCTTTCAGAAGAATTGAGGGCCAGCAGAGCTTTTCCTGATCCTCGTGGCCACAGGAGACCCTTAGAAAACATTCCTCTAAGGGGTAAGTACTAATCCCATCATGGCTATGTCAAAAAGCAAGGAAGCAGAACAGCACGGTAGGGCAGTAAATCAGGACTTTGAGCAAGCAGTGCACCTTATCTTCTCTTCTTTTAATTAGCTCTAAAACAAGAATAACACATTAACATGTTGACTTCTTCCAATCTGCTTTGTACCGTGTCTAAAGTTACAGTTATGGCTAGCATTCTTTGTCAAGATTTTCTGGTTCTTTATTTTAAATGTCACAGTCAAGTCAAGAGCCACTGTCAGGAGAATGAATGTGCAGTCACCTGTAGAAGAGTTGGCACTGACAGATATTCTCTGCCTGTTCTTTCATCAGAATCATTTCTCATCTCCCCATTTAGCCCTCAGGGATAACACAATCTACAAAAATGTCAGTTTCATAGCAAAATATTTTTGAATAAAAATACTCTGCCCAGATACAACAAACCCAGCCAACCACAGGATGTAGTTTGACAGAATAAGGAGGTGGGGAATAACATCCTATTTGTTGACTCTTTTTCAAGAAGTGGCTGCTCTTAAGGTGGTTCCACTTTGCTGGCCTCCTTCAAAACCTCTTCATACTTGGCAGTTCATACAGAAAGCCAGAAAACTATGGGGAAGGAAATGCCTTTGGGTGAGAAATGGTGTCAGATTAACAGCATCAGGTTAAATGGCAACTACACTCACTTTTGTGTGTTAAGTGGGACAAGAACCAGAGCCAAAGAGCAGAGGGCTGTTTTGATGTCAAGTTGATGACCGTAAAGAGGATACGTGCAATGATGCACAGATGCTTCCAAGTCAGCCTGTCCTTCCTTTTCTTCCTATTTCTTCTAATTTCTCTGATCCAGGCAGGGAGGCCACATTCAGCTATCTGGCTTTTGTAGATCAAAAATTGAACTGTGATACCAATGCTCTAGCCCACGTAGTTCAGCTGGTCAGGTAGGTATCACCAGCAAACTTAGAAGAGACATTCAGAGCACTCTCCTCCTTACAGCCATTCTCCCCTAATGTTTGCCACTTTACCTGTTCACATACTGCAGCTTCGTTATGGCTTCCCAATGACTCTCACAAATTCTCCTCTAAAGAACAGTACAGGCTAAAGGAGAAAAACACCTACAAAAGGATGGTAGAGAGTATAGCTTTTGCATAGCTTCTCCATGCTCTGCACATGTGGCAGAGTGCTCTCAACCTCAGTGGACCAACCAGTCACAGTGCCCACTCGTGCTTGCCACCACCAATTTGATCACTGCTTCTCTGCATACAGATGCAATCTTCAAGCAGGAGCCCATGTCATAAGAAGGAAGAGATGTCCACTTCATCACCTCATCAGTGCGGAGCCACCACCTGCACCTAAGCCATCCATCAAGGCTGTACTGTGTATTTGCTGTATGCAGTAATAGTATGCTCAGCTGTGTTTAATTGGAGACTGATTTCTAAATCTCTCAGATACACTAAATCAATCACTAGAAGGCAGGAAAACGATTTGTAGAAATGGGGTTTCTCTTTCCGTGCTGAACCAAGGGGCAGATTTAGCTCATTTTGTGCAACAGCACTATTTAGACCAGCCAGAGATCTGGTCCAGTTTTTCTGATCATTGTTTTCAGTGTAATTCCTCAGAGCTACCCTGAGCTGATGGCATCTGAGGATGTCTCCCTTACATTTGCTGTTGGGAACACGAGGCCATGGCCCTATAGCCACACTGATAACAATGTCACCTGTGATAACAGCATGATTAAGCAGGTACAGGCATTGTAGCTTCTCGGCAAACTGACTTTTTCCCTCATGAAAGCAAAGCACTTACTTCAGCTATTATCTTCAGTGCATAAGCTTATCATTTGATTTTCACGTTCTTTTCTATTTTTTTGACATTTTAAAACAAAAGCACCTTTGGCCTTACCAACTCCTCCTCCACACTTTTAGTACCTGACACACAGCTCTGCTGACTGGGCAGATGACCTTCTGCTCCCCTGAAATTAATTGAAGGTTCAGAGGTTTCGTTTCCAAGGCAACTCCTTTTGATGTGTGTGTGAAGTTATACGCTTTGGGGGAACCTGCAGAGCTGTTCCCTGCAGGAACGACACCCACAGCTCACTCTTTTGGGCTCATATATAAAGGACTGGATCCAACATGGGTTTAAGCTCTACCAAAGTCCTGTGACAACCTGACTGGATGAAGGTGACAGTCTAAAAGAGGAGCTGCACTGTGTGAAAATACCTGCAGCTTGCTTATTGGTAGAGAGGATAAAAAATCTCTGCTAAACACCATGCCTTCAAAGGTACTTAGCAAAACAGACAGCACAAACAACATTTCTGCAGCCTGAGAGCACTACCAGCCAGAGCATAGAATAGAAGCAGAACAGCTTCACAATTAGCAATGAAACTGCAAGAAGCATCTACATCTTGGTAACTGCATATGGCTGTACCTGAGGTCCCCATGGGAGCAGAGGTTTCCTGGACACAATTCCAGAGGGCAATGGACACTTTAGTGAGAGCATCTTTGAACTAACTGTCTGGAGGAAAACATGAATAAATTACTCTGAAGTGATTGGATGCCAGAGTGCTTCAGGATATATGACAAGGGAACACTGCTTAAAAAAAAAATCTTACCTAAAGAAAGCTCAAGCTCACAACACTGAAATGTCCAGGGTACAGCAAAGAGAAAGAGCCCCTGTGGAGAGAGGTGGAAGGCAGTTGCATCAGACACTGCTACAGGTAACAGAAGTCATGAATGTGAAAAACAGGTGAGATCTCCATTTCTGGTTGTTTAGTCCCTGCATAAACTACACAGGCCAAATCTGTGAAACCAGCAGAATCTTCTATTATTATTATAAGAAACCAATGTAAATTACTTGTTTAATCCTGTTATTGTTGTTCTTCCAAGGGACCATATACTAGTGTACAATTACTTCAACTAGAATTCACTAATGTTTCCCATTATAAATAGTTGATTCCAGTTGCTCACAACTTTGTCAAATTGTCAAAATTGAGCTTGCAACCTTATCCTGGTATTTTAAAAATGCATATTTTGCACTTAGAACATTAATACTTCAATTTGCTAGGAAAAAAAACTGGACTTAGTTTTGTCAGAGAAGGTTCTGGCTTTGTCGGAGAACATAATGGCACATCCACTGCATAATGAGCAAGCCCAAAGATGCACAGGAAGGATGAATGCCTGGTTTATGTGAAATTTTAGTCCTGATTCTACAGCAAGGCTTCTGTGCAGTTCTGCTTGAGAGAAAGGATTGGACTTGCCTGCTTTCTCATGGTGAAATGGGGCAATTGTTTTTCTTCTCTACCAGCCATTATCTGTGTACATCCAAACAAAACATTTCTTGTTTCTCCCTTTGTGAATGTTGGAATCCCTATGGCCCACAGAGGGTGAAACAGAAAGTGGTTTGGGAAACATTATCTCAACCATAGATTTGCCTCTGTGACAAGCACCAAGATCCAGCTCAACACAATGAAATAATCAGTTTTGTATTGTAAAGCTGAAACTTTGTGATTTATACAGTCTCGGCAATGCTGCAACCAGCAAGAAGGTCGTAAAACTCACTGATATCTGCCAGTGGAAAGTCACATTACAGAAAAGGAGCAGCAGTTATGCCATGTTGGTACCAGATGACAGCACAAGCCACCTAATGGAAAAGGTGGAGGGCGAGGGGCAGAGAACACTCCAACCCAACACACAGGGCAAGGGAGGCTGGAGAAATGGTCCCAAGGGGTGAGACAGCTGCACTCCCACTTTCCAGAAGCTAGCTGGAAGGAGCACATCTCAGCAGTGCTAGCAGCAGAGTGCTACGGAAAGCATCCAAAGGTGGCTGCAGGTGGCACTGAGACTTGTAGGGTGGTTACATTTGCAGCATGAGAGTCAGCAAATCCAGAAAAAAAACATGTGCCCAGCACTCAGAAAGGGTAAGCAGACATGGGAGTCTCAGATCCAGACAGAAAAGGGAAGAGGGCTGCTACCAAAGTCAGTCCCTGGGCTGATTGTTGGTACGCTCTGCAGGTATGGCAGACGTAAAACAGCATATCTTGGCTGAGTAACAGACAGCTCAAAACCTGCACACCTTGCTGCCATATACTTACTTACATACTCCTTCAAATAGAGTTGCAAGGCTTTCCAAAATGACCACCAACACAACTGCTCCCAAACACACTGCTCTATTTTATGCTGAAAAGCACTCCAGACATATGGAACCTGCCCACCTCTCTTGAAATAACATAAAGCATCTTAAGAATCAATTCTTGTTCAGTACATACAATCTTGATTATCAGTTTTCTTCATGACAGTTTTGAAACATTATAGATATCTGCATTTCTGTGAACTAACTGTATTGAGACCTCAATTCAGATAGATATAAAAACATATTTTCACAAAGAACACATTGTTCCCTAGCAGAGGTTTCTGTCTTCAAGGACATCTAGAAACAACAGCACCAAGTCAGCTCATGTTACTGTGATTTTTTTTTATTTTTTAATTAGTAGCATTTTTCATCTATTCCTATAATAATCTCTGAAAGACTTTTGAAGTCTAGGTTAAAAAAAAAAAAAAAAAAGGTATGTAGCTACAGAGCAAAACTAAATTGAATTGAGCCTATCATCCTCTGCTGCTGTTAGCAACCTTCAGTCATTCTTTCTTTCAGTTTTCACGTTGCTTTCTCTATTTAAAGGAATAAAGCCAGCATTGCTCACCACCAAGGGAAAATATTCAGTAAATGCAGTAGCCTCCAGCCTAACTAAATCCTAATGTTATTCAGCCCAGCAGTGCACAATGACCATCATCACCACTCCTGGTGGATTGTTAATTGGGTTCTCTGCCTTATTATACTCATTACAGAAGCAACTGTAATCAAATGGTAGCGTACAAAAAAACACATCAGTGACCCCCTGCATGCAATTTTTCCTGAGGTATGCTCTTGTTTTTTAACCATCAGCCACTATTCCCTAGAGGCAAACACACAGAATCTGTACCATCTCTCTGACAGCACCTGAAAGGGAGACCTGATTTAAAAACAAAACCAACAACAGCAAAAAAAACCCCAAGTATTTCTGAGGGAGAAAAGTAAAACTGGTGTAGGAAAAGATAATCTAAAATTAAACAGTGATGCTTGCATAACGAATGGTGTGACTAGTTAGAAATCTTTAATTGCTTTTTACCTTTTGGCGTAAGTATTTTCATATACACAATCAACCTTCTAAACATCTCCCTTGAGAACTCCATGACAGAGCCAAGGTTCCCTCTTCCCAGTACCAGAAATACTTGCGGTGTCAAAGTTGCAATGTTTAAAGCATGGATGCAGGCCCTTAGCTTTACATTACACTTAGTTTCTGGTACTACTGAAACACAACCATTTGTTGTACCATTGCTCTTCATAATCATACGTGAAATTTTATCTTTGGGAAGGTGGCAGATTCAGCCTAAAAACAAAATAAATCTTGAGAGATTTGAAAGGCTCTCATTTCTGGTGCTTGGACTCAAAATTACTTGGCAGCAGGCTGAAAAACAAACAAGATTTTTTTTTCTCCCCTATGCAATACACTGTTTAATTCCAGAGCTCTCCACAACAGAACGTTGCAGAAGCCAAATTATAAATAGGTTGAAGAAATTAGACTCATTCATCATTGGTGGAATTAATCAGGATGGTCCAGCCACAGTCTCCCAGGCTGGAAAACAGTATTCATCAGATTGACAAAGGATAGAAAGCATTATATATGGAAAGGTATTTTAGGGACATCCTGTTCTATACAATGCTTTTTCCCAGTGTAGCTACTGGTTGAGACTATTTACTAGGCTGGATGTACTTCTGGAGAGATATATAAGCCTCTAACACAGAAGAGCTGCAAACTACAATAGCTTCCATTTCATTTGTCTGCTTTCCAAAGTTTAAGCACAGAATGTGATCTGGAATTCAATAAAATGTACCAACCTTTTTGATATTTGCATGGAAATTATTTTGATATTTTACAGTGGAACCTCAACAAACAGAAGATCTCAGTCTTTTAAGTTAATCCATCCTTAATAAAAGACTTTCCTGGTCTAACAAGAAGCTAAACTAAATATGAAGACAGGTGTTCAAGTTCATATGTATTCTAGAGCTGCAGGAAGATTTGCACTAAAGAAGCAAAACCAAAACTTTAATCATGAAATGAGTTTCTTTCTATTTATCTCCCTTTACAGTTGCAAACATGCTTCAGCAATCCTTGGAGATTTGCCTTTTGCCAGCTACCTTAATGGCAATTAAGAAACAGCTATAAGAACAGCATTTCCTTGTGTATTGCATTTCTTGTGCTGCATTTCTGAAAACATTATCGAGTCACAAAGGGGAAAAACCTCATTCAAACTGCCTTAGAGTTAGGCTGCATACTGCATTATTACTCATCTCCAGTGTCCAATGAGAGACTGTAGATTAATGTATTTTATAACAGTAGTCCAACGCATACTGACAAAAAGACCTGAATCCCTGAGACAAGTAGAGATGTCTCCATTGACATGCATCCATTTTACCAGCTCAAGATCTGACCTGTGGAATCAAATGGGAGCTCAATTTGGATCATCTTTCTTAGAGAAAGCATATACTGGGGTAGGCAACAGTTGGACTGAATCACCTTGGAAGTCTTTTCCAACCTTGGTGATTCTATGATACTAAATGGGTACATCTAGAATTGCATACCAAAGAGCCTCTGGCTGTTAAGAGTCTGCCTCACATAATGAAACAAAGTCCTGTGGCTTCTCTTAACACCCAAATTTCTTACCTTTCTTGAAGGTATGAATTGTATTGTCCATTCACCTCAAGGCGCTGTGCCACAGGGTGAGGAACCAATCTCTGCAGCAAACCTACATGGAAAATATGTCTCTGGAAAAAAAATCTCCTGACATAAAGAGTGTCAAAATCTGTTAAAATTTGACTTTTTTTTCTGGAAATTGATTTTGACTTCTCAAACAAAACTCAGACTCAAAACTCAGAGAAGCATTTCTTTTTTCTCGAGGCTGACCTTTTACTCAGAGAAGTATAGTAACAGAAGACTGATGTTACTTGTCTCTTCTGCAGCTGCAGATAACACAGACTTTCTCCTCTTCCACAGTTGGGCAGGCCTGTTCTGATTCGGAACAAGCAAAGAAGAAACAGCACAAAGGGAACAGGAGAAAAAGCACGGACAATGAAAAACTTTATCAGAAAACCTGCATGGGCAAATACAAAAGACAAAGAAAGCAAATAATATAAAAGCAGTAACACAACTAAAAACACTCCAGGCAAATACTAGCTGGAATTACTGCAAACTGAATGAATAAGGTAAATATTCAGAAGAGTGTATTGAGACCTTCCCATGGCTGCACTCCAGGGAGAAGAAGGAGAACAACCCCTCACAGATGAAGCTCTTGTTAATGGTAAGTCTGCCAAATATAACCTAGTAAATAAAAGTAAATTCACCAGACGACAATGCAAGGCCTTGCTAAAAAGCCAAATGGCTTTTTTCATGAAGACACTGGAGAACTATAGAATTTACAAAGCAAAATTACAGTGCTGCGAAAAAAATCAGCGTTGTTAAGAAAATTGTACACCAGTGGCATGAGGAAAATTTTGCAGGGAAAAGAGCTGAATGGAAGTCACACAAGATTTGTAAGAAATATCACTTATTCCCACTGTGAGTATTGCTGTATTCCTGAACAGATGATGGTGTACATTTCTGAACAGGCAGTGGTGAACTAAACTAACCCGTGTAGGTAGAGATGATATAGGTCCACTGTCTTATTTACAGTCTTTTCACCATACAGATGATAGATGAAAGTGCATTAAGGCAAGCATACTGTCGATACGACCCTTTTGTATCATCACTCTCAGATTTCAGCTTCCTTTTAGATTGATGACTTAGAATCACAGATTTTTTTTTTTATTGTTAGAAGGAAACCGATCACTCATGCAGCCTCCTAAAAAGCACTCTCTACAAAGGATCATAGAATGGCCTGGGTTGAAAAGGACCACAATGCTCATATAGTTCCAATCCCCTGCTATGTGCAGGGTCACCAACCAGCAGACCAGGCTGCCCAGAGCCACATCCAGCCTGGCCTTGAATGCCTCCAGGATGGGGCATCCACAACCTCCTTGGGCAGCCTGTTCCAGTGTCTCACCACGCTCTGTGTGAAAAACTTCCTCCTCGTATCTAACCTAATCTTCCCCTGCCTCAGTTTAAGACCATTCCCCCTTGTCCTATCACTGTCCACCCTTGGAAACAGCCATTCCCCCTCCTGTGCATGTTTTGCACAGAATATTTGTTGTACTAATGCTTAAGCTCAATACATCTCGTCAGTCCTGCTCAGAAAACTCATGTGTAGAACTAATACAAAAAACAAACCTTTCTTTACCACATTAAGCAGTACGAACCAAGACAGTGCAAGTTTTATCACAGCTGTAAAGATTGAGCACAACAGAGTATATTGCTTGTATTCAATAAAGTGATAGACACCATTAGAATATGCTTTAAACATACATATGTCTGCATTTGTGATTATAAAGAAAGAGATTACTCATTGTTTAGCTTAAAACAGTTGCTGCCATTGTACGTACCGACCCACTCTAACACTTCATGAGAGATACTGCAATTTTGCAAATCTTTTCCTCGATCCTTTCTATCCATTTTTCATTGGCTTGGACCAAAGCCGTAAATGCCATGAGGAATATCTCCCTGGTCAAATCTCCTGCAGCAGGCTTAGCTTCCACCTACAGACACCACTTCCAGGATTTGTCTGTTTTTCTCAGCTTCCCAAGGTCCTTCCATCCACACCACTCCATTTACTCCTCTGTCAAACTTTTCCCCAGGACTTCCACGTGATATTCTTGCTCTCCAGGCTCCCTTTACCGAGTTCATCACTGATGTTAGAAGCTTGCAAAGCCTTTTAAATTTCTTTTCCACTCTCCTTTCTGCACCCCTCCCTCCCCATTCTTTATGGCAAAAGAAGGCATGGATCCTCTCCTCAGTCCTACATAAACCACTGTTCTTTTGCTGCACTTCCTTAGCTGTTGGATGCCACAGTGTGTACACACACATGCTGAAGGAGACTGTTTTTCAGTCAACCTCACACATTATTGCCATTGGCTGCCAACTGTAGCAATACATCATTGGATGGAAAAAGGAGCAGAGAAGGTTTGAGCCTAAACCCTGCATGCACCTACCAGTCCCAGTAAGGCCTAGGATCAGAAGAATGTGCAATCTGGCTTTCTTCTGGATCATCAGAAGCAATGTTTCTTTTATCCCTCTTTCAAGCAAGAGACTTCAGAGTATTTACACAAGGCCCAGTTGCAGCTAAGGCTGAATTGTAGCTCTATTTAATAACATCAGGCTTGTTCTTCTCTATCACCTTTGCCTGGATATTAGGGCAAAAGTCTCAAAAGAGCTACAACTACACCAGGGCTTTGCACTGGCTTCCTGGATGCAGTAGGATGGGGATCTATCAGTATCTTTTGACTGCAAAACAGTCAATAAAACTTGCTCTCCTTTGTAAAATGCTTTATAGCTTAGGGATCAGAAGTACTACATGACAACTATGAATTTTAATTACCTCATCATTCTACCTTTTTTGGTGCATCCATCCACTTGCTCTGAGTCATGCATGGGCAGCAAGAGATAGAGTCATGAGCTTAGGCCAGAATGTAAAAGCACGATAATTGTAGACAGCTGGTGACAGAGATGCTGTCACTATGACATTCTTGCAATGACCACAGCACTGGACAGAGCTGCCTCTTCAGTGAAATCTCTACTATGCAAAAAACTGCTAGAGGAGTTGACAGCCTCCAAGCAGTTTCCCTAGAACTCAGCAAAACGATAAAGGAAATGTTTCAGTCAAAACGTGTGGAATTGAAGAGATATGCCTAAATACTTTTGCACTGGAGATTTTAAATTATTTTTTTCTTTTCATTTTAAGAGCTCAGCTGAAGATTATCTTCTCTCTCCTTTTCCCTCTCCATGCCAATTAGATTCTGCTGGGTCAGTGGAAGCCTTAGCATGGAAGGATTCAGGAACATTCCTGATTATTTTGTTATTAGTGTCTTGGGATAAGAGAGTAAAAATCTTACCTGCTTATGGTTTTGGGACATTCAATAAGCTCCATAGCCAAAGGGCTATTATAAGATATATACTATTTGCAAGATTAGACTGAACAATGGCTACATAGAGATTAAGATATAGATAGATGAAAAGATGTAACATTCAGAAAGATCTGGACTATATTCAGTTTCTGTATTCAGTTTAATTGTTCTTCTTAGCTATCAGAAGCATTTTTTGTTGGACCTTCTGAGAGAAGATGGGCAGCTGAGACCTTGAAAAATGCACGTTTGTCCTTCATAATAGTAATAGTTTTTTTTCCACGTACACTCCACTGAACAAACATCTACCACATCTTGATTGTGAAATATTAACCATATCACCTATTTATGTTCTCCAGTATTAGCTTTGATCAAATGCTGATATCTCTTAATGACATCTTAAGCTATTACTCTTAAATAATAGTTTGAATATCTACAGTCCAAGTGCCAACTATTCAAGGCCCATTCAGTTCTGCAGACATTAGATCAAATTATAGATAATAGCTCTTGAAAAAGGATTTTAAAACAACATTTCATATATGATCAACCATAACAGTGTCAGACAGCATCAGTAAAAATGGAAGAACTCGAGGAAGCAAAGGAACAAAGAGTAGAGAGGGTGGAGAAATAGTTTGCTTTCCTTTGTGAAGAGGTATAAGTAAGAATAATTCTATTTTCATAATTATTTATTATTAAATCCAGTAGATGTCTTGCCTTAGAATGAATAAATATACACAGTAAAAATGGTTGAGATCCATATTACTAGTAACCCCACTGAATGCTAACTGCACAATAATGTTTTCTTCATCTCTATCTGGCATAATAAGTGTTATTCTGGCTATTAAAGACCTGACAACAAAGTACTGTTAATTTATCCAACAAATACAGCACATCTCCAAGCCTTGCAAAGCTCTGACATCTACAATTCATTTTTATTTATTTATTTTTTAAATAAGAAGATAGTGTGCCAAACTTCAGCAGCTACACCAGAAACCCCATAAGCTTCTCAGGTCAACATTTCCTCAGTGGGATACACTGAGTTTCCCAGTGGCAGTGGAAAATTTACTCCTGCATTTGTTTTTGTCATCTATTCTTCTGTCCACTTGTCTCTATTTATTTTATGGTGACTTGAATTGAATCTAAGGTCTAAATTTGTGCTTAAGCTATCCCCACATCTCCTACAAACAGTTTGCTCAGCTAAGAAGTGGACAGGTAAGCACTACAGGGTCTTATCCAGTACTTAGCAAGCACTAATCCAGAGAGGTTGTTTACTGGGAGGTTCAGTTAAACCCTGAAATGACCCTTGCTCTGAACATGCTTTATTTTAATTCAGAAAGATGGTCCTTTTCACCTTTTAGTTTCCATACAAAGGAACAATAGGACATTTTGCCCAATTGCTTTGTCTAGTCTAGAGCCACCTTCTTCCTTTACAAATGAGAAAGCTGTTCCACTTCACACATTTCCAGCCTTCTGCTTCTTGTCTGACACGTAGTAACGCTTCAAATAAAATAGTAACGCCTTCTTTCACATCAGCAAGATTTTTCAAATACACAACCATTTTTAAGATGTGAGACAATAAGAGTTGGGTTTTTCTTTTGTTGTTGGTGCTGATGTTTTTTTGTTTGGTTGGTTTTGTTTTTAAAGAAATTGCAGCCTACATGCTATAGCAATTGGACAGGTCAATACAGTGGGAAGGGTATTACAACACAGGTGTGATGGCAGAAGGACCAGTGCCATAGAAAGGTACTATAAAGGAATGGAAGAAGATTGCTCACCCATATCAGAAAAGTACAGGTTGACAGAGGAAAGCCTCACCAAGGAGAGATCTCCAGAAACAGGTCCTTCCCCAGTGGCATTCAGCCCTCACACGAGGTTTAAGAGAGGTGCAGCGGCTCTCTTAGAATGCTGAATTGCCCTCACCTGTGCTCCCAAGGCTGACCGGGTCCTTTCCCCAGGTGCTCAATCAGTGGCTCAGGCCATGACTCAGCAGTTCACATGCAGTTGGAACAACATACAAATTATTCCAAGTAATGCAAATAACTGTTTTAAATGTGTGGTTAAGTGAAGAGCACCAAACCTCAGCTGGAGGAGGCTTTGGTTCAGCAATGTGTTGCAAGAGGCCTCTAGTATTCTTATAGGTCCCCTTCAATATTTTATCCAACAATTCTGGTTAGCTAACCCTGTCCCATGGATATATATCAGCATAGCAGACTTTCTGCAGCTACTTCATGTTACAGAATCACAGACTTGTAGGGCTGGAAGGGATCTCAAGAGATCACAGTCAAACCCTGTGCCAAAGCAGTTCCATACAGCAGGTTGCACAGATAGGCATCCAGACAGGTCTTGAATATCTTCAGATGAGGAGACTCTACAACCTCTCTGGGCAGCCTGTTCCAGTGCTCTGTCACTCTGACAATAAAGAAATTCTTCCTTGTGTTAGTACAGAACTTTCTGTGATCCAGTTTCTGCCCATTGCCCCTTTCCTATTGTGGCTCGCCGTCTGAAAGAGTCTGCCCTCATCAGCTTGACTCCTTACTTCATATATTTCTAAACAGCTGTGAGAGCCCCTCTCAGCCTTCTCTTTGCCAGCCTGAACAGCCCCAGGTTTCTCAGCCTTTCCTCATAAGGGAGATGCTCCAGGCCCTTTATTTTTGTGGTCCTCAGCTGCACTTCAGCCCCTAACCTGTACTGGTGCATGCAGTTATTCCTCCCCGGGTGCAAGACTCCACACTTGCTCTTGTTGAACCTCATCAGGCTTCTCTGTGCCCAACTCCCTAGTCTGTCCAGGTCTTGTTATATAGCAGCACAGCCTTCTGGTGTGTCAGCCACTCCTTCTAGCTATGTATCATCAGCAATCTACCCAACACATTAATGTATATACAGTTTTCTATCACAAGAATAGTAGGAAGAATTGAGGGTGAGGGGTGGTTTTCAAAAACTGACCTTTGAACAAGCTAGGAGCTGGGAATAGAGAGTGGTAAGAGGAATCAGATTAAAAAGCCACTAAAATTCATTGATAGTCAAAGTAAATGAAGTAAACATTGAGAGAAAATTGTGATTTCAGAAAGATAAAGATTAGAAACTAAAAAGGTTAATTAATAATGGTGGACCTGACCCTAAAAACCCCAAAATATAACACCATCCTCCCTGTTTTTGCTTTGTTTTCTAGACTCTCACTCTTTAACATGAAATAAAGCACTTGAACAGTTTTGGTAGACTATACAGTACTCTGTAAACAACCTACTGATAGCTGCATTATAAGGAAATTCTAAGAAAATGTCAGGATAAGGAATCAATTGTATGACTGGAAATGCCCCATGGGGAAGTACAGCCATCCAAGTACTGAGGCTGATTTGATATTCCAATTTCTGTTGCAGAGTATCAAAGCTGAGAATCATAGTGTCCTCTGTTTAGATCACGTAGCAGGCTGGGGACAAGATGAATTTTCTACTGATACTATGTCTGAGGAAATTGCTTATTTCATGTTCCCTCAGGCTGGATGCCAAAAGGAAATTAAAGATACATCGGCCAACTCAGCTGCTGTGCACTAACAGTATCTGAAAAATACAGCACACAATCTTTGCCATGTCAGGGCAACCTCTCTGCAAATGAAAGCTAATAAGATTTGGATTGAAAGGAATAGCGATAAAGAGTTTCTGTCCTCCAGGAAAGACTCTCAGCTGCTGGCATGGCTGCAAGAGCCAGTATAGAATGCTTGCTGGAGACTTGGACCCACAGTATTGTCGTATTTATCACCCTCCTTTCTACCAATTCATTTGTAGCATGAAAGGAAAATGCTACAGCTTGCTGAGGAGCAAGATTTTGTCAGCAATCAGAACAATGCCAATGTGTTGTAACTGGTACCAAGTTCGAGTTTTCCAACTGCTGGTTTCATTTGGGCAGGGCTATAAAGGGAGTTGAAACAGAAGCAGCACTTTTCTTAATTTCCACAGTTGCAAACTTTGTTTTTAAAAAATCCCTCTCAGACAGATGTGACTGGACAATCTACTCGTTGTTGAAAAAACAGCAGGCCACAAACCACTAAATTATGCATCCACTTAGAAAAAGGCTATCTGGATCCTCCTGTTTTCACATCACTCCATTCCTCTCACATGCAAGGCTTTCTCTGTCACACAGATATTCAGAGAGGTCCCTGCCCTTTGAGATACTGAACACTGTGTCCTAATAGCAAAAAACACTCACAGATGAGAGTAATTTTATCAACAAATTCGCATTTCAGATACTCTCAAGGACAAAGACAGAACACTCAACAATATCCAGGACAGAGCCCATGGTCATGCCATCCGTCCATCATAGTACCACTAAGAGCCATCACCTTTTGTGCATTTCTCCTGCAAAGAACAGCAGAGTTCTTTTAGCAAAAGGAGAAAAAATCCAAGGTATTTTTGTGCTCACTTGGAATTAGCTAGACCTACCTTTCTTCAAATGACACTGCAGTCATTTGAATTTCCCCTTCATATGTACTTGGCCATTATACATGAGCAAGGATGATTTGCAACTGTAGCCCTCATATAATTCCAGTGTATCTATTCATCAAATATCTGGAGTTGGAAGGGATCCACAAAGATCATCAAATCAAATTCCTAGCTCCACAGAGGACAATCCAAAGTTCAAACCCTATGTCTGAGAGTATTGTCCAAATGCTCCTTGAATTCTGGAAGCTTGGGGCTGTGACCATTGCCCTGGGGAGCCTGGTCCATGCCCACCCCCTGCTGGTGAAGAACCTTTTTCTAGTATTTTCCTCTGACACAACTCCATGCCATTCCCTCAGTTCCTGTCGCTGTCACTAAAGAGCAGAGATCAGCTCCCTGTGAGGAGCTGTAGGCTGCCATGAGGTCTCCCCCCCACAAAACATCACCCACAAAGAAATACGTAAGTTTATACTTTTAGGGTAACCTTACTAACTTTTATAAGTGAGGAGGAGACAGGTTACTGTAGAGTACCTCCTTACTTAGTGCCACAGCACTAAGTGCACTGCAGTACACTCATATAGTGATGCTTCTGTGTTGGACACATTGCCTGTAGAAAACACACCACTTATTTGACAGGAGGGTTGGAAAAGCACAAGATCTTCCTTCTACATTAGATGGAATAGCATCAATTTCAGTCCTTCAGGGACAGGACAGAATTTGTAGCCAAGAAAAGCCTTTTGCCTCATCCAAAAGAAAAGGTCATTTTCAGCATAAGTTAAGGCCACTGTCAGTATTGTCAGGGCTTGCTAACAATAACTTCAGTGAGAATGGGTCTCAGATGCAGGGGGAAATGTATAAGTATTGTCCATGGTTACAGATTTCAAACATAGCCATCTGAGGAGTGACTGCTTTTGTATGCCACTTAGTATAACAAGAATGGAAGTATCTTCAAAAGCAAATTGCAGATCCTGTTTAGACCACAGCCAAAAATGGCTATCTGTAGGAGACCATGCTTCCCAGAAAATGCACCATGTTAATAATGAGATCAATAAAATGCAACTGGAACATAAAGAAATTAATATTCAACACGGATGAATGCTCGATTGATATTATATGACCAGTGACAGAAACTATGTCTTCAAAAAGGCATGGACCACTTAGAAAATGATCAGAATTCTAGAAGATATGACCTCTGAAAGAAGATGAAATTAATGTTCAGCCTACAGAGCAGTCAACTGGAAAAGGACATGATATGTAAAAGCATTCAAATAGATAACAAACAGTTGCAGTTAGAGAAAAATCAAGCCAAGTGGAAGAATAATCCATTGCAATTTGATGACTAGAGAAACCACAAATGGCTCAGAAAATCCTGTGAGCTATAATGCATCTGGCCATGCTTTTTTTCTGATAGCAGTACCGTGTATTCTTGGCTTTGACTGCTGATGGAAGCAGACTGCTGTGTTAAAAAGACCTTTGCTTTGGATCGCAACAGAACTCTTGCAGACCTCAGTGGTCTCCATGCCCACAGAGAATACAGACAAAATGATCAGGATTAAATCTACACAAAGGAAAAATAATTTTTGTGGGGTTTTTTTGGTTTATTTTTATTAGAAATGGGAGAAAGAAACTCGTCAGGAGGGACACAGGTCCTGCCTTTGGAGAGAAGAATGGACTGAAGCACCATTAGATCTTCAATTATAATATGGTATAGGGATTCAATATCAAAAGGTTGTCAACTCACCACCCTCCTCCATAAGTTCTCTAGAGTGGTTTCAGAGACCTCAGCTAGCTAGAAAACATCTGGTTGGTGAACACCTCTTCTGTAATGTTGCAATGTTGTTTCCTAGGTGGATCATTAATTAAACAAAAGGTGAGGAAGACAGTTCAGCTGCCCAAGGCTACAGCTGGGACACTTCTTGAGCACGAAGGAATGTATGTCTGCCAAAAGGCTTCGTGAACCTTCTCTGCATGCTGAAAATATCTTGCAAACTGGTTGCTAGGTGCTCAGCTCCTTGACATTTACATGCTTGAGCAAAAACACATCTGCTGTTTAGCAAAACGTCATAATAAATGTCATTTTTAAAGACTGTCTGCTCCAATTTTGATTAGCTTTTAAGCAAAACATGAGTACCGTTTCAGTTCTTGGAGGTAAGTCCTGTTATGTGATGGCCAAGTACAGGCTTACAGGCTTTTTACAATGCTGGTGGCTGTTGCAGCCACAAGTAGAAAGTGAGTTTAAAAAAAAATCTCAACTTAAAAAACTCAAAAACTTAACAAAATATATGATACTTGAATGATGTGAAAGGATTCATGCAATCTATTTCTTAAAATAATTCTGGGTTAACAATAGCTTGTTCTCCCTATATGTATTTTTCAGGTGCTGGAGGAGTACAGTGCTACTCCTGTCTAATTAGTTGTTGAAGGAGATATCTCTTGCCCTTGGTAAATGTTCTGGGGGACCTGTGTGCAGAGGCAAGCTGATAAACAAACAACTACAGGCGGCTTTCAAAGACGAAGTCCTATAATATTGCTGGACCAATAACATTCAGACTCAAATAAGAGAATGCTGTGAAGTGTTTCCCTCTTGATGACTCTTTACATCAGCTTTCAGTGATTAAAGGCCTCTCTTGCTGGGTATGTCAGGGATTCACAGCTATTAAGGCTGACTGTAGCAGTGACAGTGTGAGAAGAGCATCCCTGGGCAGCACTACTCCAGGGAGGAGATGGGATGAGAATAGTTAGTTCACGTTCTATCAACAGCTGCTGAGCTGCAAGAAGCTGTGGGAAAGGCAAATGGAAGAGCAGGCCCTTATTTCATTCCTGCTGCTATTGTTATAAAAATAAATTGATAGACAGCAGAGGTTTTCACCTCTAAATCCAAGCCTGACTGACAGTGATTGAAAGCCTTTATCAGGATGGCTGTTCAGTGACAAGGCATGAGGGAAAGTTTGAGCAGTGTGACTCTAGCTTCTAGGAGGTGTATGTCAGCATCACAAGAGAGACTGACAGCTTCCACCTGACAGCTAAGGAATGAGTAACTAGCATACACTTTATATAAGTTTTGGGTACCTCAAATCCACAGCTCCTGCAGTACTTTTCTAAGAACAGTATGCTTGGGCTAGGTTTATAACGTTCAGTCAGTTCTACAGCCAGAGAATAAAATAAAAAGATCTTGGCTCATCTTGGCTTTTAACATGGGTCCCACACAACATTTTTATCTCCAAGCTGAAGAGAAACAGATTCAGTGGTTGGACAGTATGGTGGGTATGGAATTGGTTGGATGATCACAGCCAGAAGGTTGTGGTCACCAGTTCTATGTTCAGGTGGAGGCTGGACACAAGTGGTGCTCCTCAAGTGTCTGTTTTGGGACCAGTGTTCTTCAACATCTTCATCAATTACATAAACAGAGGGACTGAGTTCAACTTCAGTAAGTTAGCTGATGACACCAAGGTGGGTGGTGCAGTTGATCTGACAGAAGGAAGGGATGCCATCCAGAGGGACCTGGACAAAGCTTGAAAAGCATACTTGTGTAAACTGTAGGCTGCACTCAAATGATGGGTGACAGCAGGGTGGGGAGGGGATTGTTTCCTTCTATTCTGTCCTCATGAGGCCCCATCTGTAGTACTGTGCTCAAATCTGGGTCAGCACAGGAAAAACATGGAGCTGTTGGAGCGGGTCCAGAGGAGGCCACAAAGCTGATCAGGGGGCTGGAGCACTGCTCCTATGAAGAAAGGCTGAGACAGAAGAGAATAGGAAGAGAAGACCTGATTGCAGCCTTTCAGTAATTAAATGGAGCTTATAAATAAGATAGAAACTAACTTTTTACATAGTCTAATAATGATAAGACAGGGGGGTATGGCTTTAAACTAAAAGTGGAGAGATTTAGGTAAGATATTAGGAAGACATTCTTTATTCAGAGGGTGGTGAAACATTGGCATAGGCTGCCCAGAGAAGCTGTGGATGTCGTGTCTGTGCAGTCATTCAAGATCAAGTTGGATGGGGCCCTGCATAACCCAATCTAGTTCTTGGCAATCCTGCAGAGAGGTTGGCAATAGATAAGGTAGCTCCCAACTCAAGCCATTCTATGATTCCATGATGTTATAATCTGTCTTTTGGGAGAACAAGGTGACTTCATGCAGCCCATTATAAACCGACGTGAGAAACTCTCAAAAGTTGTTAATTATACTTTGTGCTAGCTTTGTTCGTCTTCCCTAACCAAAATCTTCCACTGTGTGCATCAGAAAACCCATTAGCTGATCAGATCTGAATTTAGCAATATTGCAGAAACTGAGCACAAAGGACAGATTTCTCATGGAACACAGGTTAAGATGAAGAGTCCTACTACATACTGAAATGCATGAATATACATCTAAACATAAGACTGCCTGCAGTATAAGGCTGGAAAACATAGAATGGGGGGCAATGGTATAGAATAAGTATGAATTTGGGTTCAAAGGGAAGAACAAAAAGTATAAAAGTAAATTAGGGACTCTGGGAAGCTGAGGTGGTCAAAGTTAACAAATCTGATTTAAACATGGAAGGACTTAGATAAAATACTTGTCACTGTATACTTTGTGGTTTCCACTTTATATCTCACAATACTTTGTTGCTGATTTCAAGATGAAGCTCTTGGAGATAGAAGCCAATGTAAGAAATTCAATTTGTTTCTTGCAAGGAAAAGCTCAAAACTTGAGCGAACTCCAAAAGTAGCCCATGGGTCTAAAAAAAAGAACCTCCCATAACATGCAGAGTAGATAAAAAGTGAATTAATATAACTATGATGAAAACCAACCAGCGCTGAGATGCAGCCATTGTTCCTGATAACATATTTCTGGTTCAGATATTCTGCCAATTCTGCAATTTTGCCTGGTTACAATGCCAAGCCCAATGAAGGAAGACTCAAGTATCTTTTATTCATCCTTTAGACACTGTGCACAGGCCCCAGATGTATGCTTTAGACATACCAAAACAGTTACTCTGAATTATTGTAAAATATGCTTCTGCAAGAGGGAAGAGGAATGATAAAAAGGCCACTGCTCTACTCTGCATGTTCAGTGGATTCCAACTTTGACAAAGTGATAAGTAGAACTTACTGAAGATTTGCCCATCATCTTGAGACTGAAAATTCTCCACTCTGATGTTTGTAAAGCAGGCAGACCACCTGTTATTCTTATGTGATGTATTTGCCCTGGAACTTTATGGCTCAGTCTGTTGTAAGGAATATAACAATAATAATGAAAACTTCCACTTCTGTCATAGCAGATGAAAATGAGGAAATGCTGATAACGTGAGAAAAAGGTTTATCCATACATCTGACAGCACACATTTATAAACAATGCACATAATGCTAGGAGGCATTCAAGTGACTTAACTGTGTAAATCTCTGTTAATTAGAACTGCAAACAGTTAGGGGAGGTCTGTTTCACAACATCTGATGCTTATGCATGTTTGGGGGGCTATTTTTAAAAAGCTGAAGGCAGAGTATGATTATTTCGGAAACATTGCAGTGTGCTGTTTCTCACAAAGCCTAAGTGATTAATGCTGAGGGTAATTTGTGTAGAGGTGTTTATCACCTTTGTGCTGGTATTTCTTACTACAGTTTTTCTACTAATGCAACAATTTGATACCCAGGTGACATACTGAGGGCTGGTACAGTGGAAAAGCAGAAATAATATTATAAATAATGAGCAGCTCAGAGTGATAGCACTTGACTGACACTGTGAATTTACTCTCCCTGAGACACAGTATGGCTTTTCTGGCTACCTTCTGGAAAAGCAATTAACAGTAGATTGTTATGGTAAAACAAGTTTAACTAAACATATCAAAATCATGTTACATTTCTACCAGTTATTCAAGGCCAGGCATTTAATAAGTAGGATTGAAAGGAATGGAAAAAAATTCAGATTCATGATCCTGTTCTTACCTTATGCCATATTTTTTCCCTATCACTCTCAAATTTCATGTAAACAATTTATTCAATTATGTAATTGAAGATTGATAGTTTTTTCTATGTAGTAACAGACTAGGAATCTAGCTCATGTTTAGATGTTAAGAAATGTCTATCCTTCTTGGAAGGAGAAGAATCTTGTATAAACTTTTGTTAGCATAACCCAAAAGTTTTTCTACTTATGAGGAAGGGAGCATAGGGAAATAAGAAGTAAGAGAGATAAGTAAGAGATATAAGGTAGCCTAAAATTAGGACTCCAACTTGAGAGAATAACATTAAGTTCTGAATGATACAATGAATAGAGATTCATTTTAAGCACTCCTCTTTGGAGTTAATGGTAATCATATTATCCAACAGCTTTTAATTCATTGTAAGATGATTCCAGTAAACCTTTTAGACTATTCTGAAAATGAAGGCCTTAAGGAACTGACCTCTATAAGGGAAGCTGACACTTGGATCACATGAGAAAAAAACATTATCCTGACATATTTTTCTCCATATGAAAACCAGCCCATCACTTGCAAAAAGGCGTATATATTTTATACAGCTCAGTCCTGTAAAAAGCTTGTCCAGTTACAGTAACATCATATCCTAATGTTTATAACTCATTCCTCCACACCACCTATGGAGAGAATCTCATGTAAGATGGACACAACCAACATTCCATCTGTTTTAGTAGAAGCACAGCAGTTGTTGCTAGTGCTTCTAGTAATTGCTATTAGTTATTGCTATTTAACACATGCCAGCTTGTTGGTCATACTTCTGGATTATACTGCAGACCATAAGTTTTAGAAACTGGGACTACATTGCTCCAGTGTTGGTTTCTGTGTAAAGTATTCATTCTGAGGTTAATTTATCACACATGCTGGCAAATTCCACTTTGAAACAGCATTTGCTGTTAAAGAAGATCTGCATCTGTGTTTCTGTTTGTAAATAATTCTCTATAAAGCATAGAGTTCCTTAGAAATAATTCCAGAATTGACTACTAGACTTTGTCAAAAAGAACCGTGATTTGGAGAGGTTTCAAGCTGGATATTCAGGCTGGATATTAGGAAAAAATTCTTCTCAGGAAGAGCAGTGAGGCAGTGGCACAGGCTGCCCATGGACGTGGTGGGGTCAACAACCCTGGAGGTGTTAAAGAAATGTTTAGATGTTGTAGTGAGGGACATGGCTTAGTGGGGTGGGCAGTGGGACGAGACAGACAAATGGGACCTTGGTGGTGGGTGGACAGATGGACCGGAAGATTTCTTTCTTCATAAGAAATTCTAAGATTTCTTATGACTTGGGAATTAAAAGGGAAAGAAGAGAAATGAAGACTCCTTGAGTTTTTAATATAAAAATATTTCCCTTCTAAAATATTTTACATGAGCTTGCCTATCTCGAATAAACCAGAGAAATGAGGATGTTTTTTTTTTTAATAATTTTAAATAAATATTTTACGAAGTGTTAGAAATTTTTTTGTGTGCGTGTTCTGCTTTAGCAATTTATTTTTCTAATTCACTACATTAAAATAGAGAATAGGTCAAGTTGTCAAAACCGAATTTGTAGTGCAGAGCTCACAGTGAGTAATCTTGCTTAATGAAGCTGTAATCAATGTCTGAGCAACTCCATCATTAGTATCATTACGTTATTTATTTATGCTCTGTATTGCTAAACTCTTCTCTATAAATAATCCTCAAAGGCAAAATCTGCATAAGCTAAAAAGTGTATATTACTCCAGAGTTTTGCAAACAACCTCTTGTAGCTCTCATGTGACACACAACATGAGATCCAGTTGATCAAGTTCAGACATTGGTTTAAGTCAGCCCACTAGGAGGTGTCTGACCTTTTAGCAACACAAGCAACTAGAACAGATAGAAGATGCTAACAGCAGTTTGAGCTGTGCTGGGAGTTCATACTTGCTAATGGTAATTGTGACAGCTTTCTTCAGAATCATCACTGCCTGGACCACTAAGTGAACTTGATTTGCTAAGCCTGGAAACTTGTGTTTTCCTTAATTCCCTTTTTAGTTTGTGGCAGGAAAGGAGCAGCTTTGTCACAGTGGTTCACCAAGTACCAGTTACACAAGATGTTTCACAAAGTGGTACCTGCAAGGATTTAGAATAATGACACCCAGAAGACCCAAGACCTCTCCAGCACCAGGAACAAAGTACAAAGACAAGGCTTTATGCTGAAACTCCAAAATAAATTCTCCTAAAAAAATATAAACATCAAAACATTTCCATTCATTTTGTAGCCCTCCCCCTTTTATCAAGTAGAATAGATGCAGAAAAGTTTGATTTATATATACAAAATAGATGTTTTTATTTTAAGAAAAAAAGAATTGTTTTCATCAGCTTTGGTACCAAAGAACCAAAGTATTCAACAAATTGACCATGGGATTTACAAAAAAAAAAAAAAAATAGTGACAGCAATCTTACTGGTCTATAGAAAAGTAATTAAATGTCTTCCTCAATTAACCTCAGCCATGAGAGATAGTGCTTATTTCATGAGACTGCTCCTGCTACCTGGCGATATAGGGGCAAAGCAATATTTCATTATCTCCTAAAAGAAGATCATCTTATTCCAGTATCAGAATCTATATCCTGTCCAGTGATAAGAAAATTAAATGTTATGCTAGGAATACAGGCTTCTTAATAATACTGGTCTAGATGAATATTAAACAAAGGCTAACAAGAAATGGAAAGCAATTACAAAGCCTTGGAGACAGGTTCCTGCTATACGCCACTGGAATAAGTTAACTGGTTTCAGCTGAAGAATACCACACTGCCTGAATTTCACTTCCAAATTTCACTTACAAATCAACTTCTATTGTTGCTTAGAAGTGATGTAGAGAGCACTGTCATTGCTTATACGACTGCGTGACCACAAAGCTTTATGAGAGCATGTGCATTCAGTACATCTCAAAATGTTAACCAGTGTTACCTTTTAAATTGACAGTGTAAGCTTTGGATATCAATTACCACGAGATCCTGTGTTGTTGCAAACTAAATCTGTAAGGTGATTATCTGATCATTCTCTGCATATCCTATATACAACCTTAATGTTTATGCTTAGGCTGCTGAGACATGCTCCGACTCCTTCAGACTCATAGGAAAAGAAGGAATTAGAATCAGAAAATTAAGGCTTTAAAATTGAAGCAGAGGGTCAGATCATAAATTGGAGTGGAAGAACTCAGCTTCGATGGCACAGATTAGCTGTCTCCAGTTAAACAGTGAGAAAATGCTTCGTAACACTTCTAGGTTCACAAAAAATGTCAGATATGAACGATGGGAGAAAAAGCAAAACAACAAAAAGAAACCACCCTCTCCTTTCACTCCAGACAATGCCATATGTGAACTTTGTGTTCATTTATTTCACATAAATACTACATAATTTTAAATTGCAACTAGGGTTATATAGCACTAACCAGTAAAACTGATGCCAAGTTTTCACCAGTCACTTTCTAATGTTCATTGTGGTACTAAGACTAACAGATCTACTGGTAAATACTGTTTTATTTGTGATCAAGCATTAACTTAGGAGTTATATAGCTAAAATGCAGATAAATTCTCTACATCTTTGCATTAATTTGCATTACCAATACTGGCTTTTTAATGGAAGCAACACATTTATATTCTGTAACTTGCCCTTTTTCAGGTGTCCAGGTTTCTCCACCTCAACAGCCAACTACAGAAACCACAAAGAGGAGAGGTGCTACAAAGTTGGAGCCAGATTCATACATAAGTAATCCAGTGTAAGGAGACTCATTCCATCTATGCAGTACTGCTTTATTGTATGTGAAAGGGTAAGAGATAATAAGAAAGCAGCTAGCATTGTTACTAGACAGCAGGTTGGTCTTTGAGCAAAATTCCCCAGTGCATGCTAGTGGCTGTCCCTAATGTGAACATCATTAAGATGGATAAAAAGATACCTTAGCTAATTTAGTCAAACTGAAAATGAAGACACTGGAAACACATAAAAAAATACTACCATTGTTGCACCAAGTTGCAATGAACATTACAAACAAGGACTTTGTGGCATGAGATTTTAATCAGAAAGATTCTAAGTAAACAGACTATAATTCCCCTTTGGTTGGATTAGGAAATATAAGCATTTGATGGCTTAATTTCATTACCAACAATACTATGTGCTCTTCAGAGTCTTCCACTGTACCTACATATATGTGATATTTTACTCAAATAAATTGGCTGCAGAGGATGGAGTGTGGAATTTTACTATTGCTAATGACTATGATAGAAAAGCAAAGGCAGAGCAAAAGAAAAATTCAGATCAAACCAGAATCCAGCTAAGGCAAACTGTTTCTTTTATGAGGAGGGGAACTGTTTTGAACCTGCTGTTTCAGGTAGAAATTACACTCTTATAAATTGACAGAATGATTATGCCAATTAAGCCTACTTAATGCAGTATTGTTACATGCTTTATAACTATTGATGCCAGTAACCATCACTGGCCCAAACACATTTCAGTCAAATGTTGAACTGGTGCAGTAGAAAAATGTTTTTAAATCCCATTAAAGACAGTAGATAAGTTCAAAACAAATGTGGTGGTGAGCAAGCACCCTCTTAAAGGGTATTTGATACTAACAGTGTTCCTTACATTCACTTACGTAACTGGGAAGTTCAACACTCTTTCCCACAAATAAAATGGCAGCTTCTGACATTCCCCAGTCCCAACATTTCTAAAGTGTTGTGAAAGATTTAGAAATATTGTCTAGAGTTCTAGTCACTTCTATTTCTAAATGAAATCACTGGTCACTGCAGGTACTGCATTTGCCAAAAGAATGATATAAAAATAGTCTTTCCAGCCTACAATACTTCCTTGGCCCATTTCTCTAACAGGAATTAATACCAGGATGTTTTCTCTTATTGGGGGTGGTGGTGGGGATGCAGGGGAAGAATCAACTAGTGGATTTTGTCTTCTCAAATTCTGTAGTAAGCCAAACAAAAGTAAGAAATCATCCTAATTATTGATGTTGCAGATACTGCTAGGTTTTCTTATCACAGTGACACAAAATACAGCCGAAGTAAGAGAAAATCAAAAAGTTCTATTTTGATTTAGAAAAGAATACTGAAAAAATAGCATGTGCGTCAGACTTCAAATTGCCTTCAGAACCTGCAGTAAGAGTCCAATAGGTAAAGATTGGTATGCTGTTCTGGAAAGTGCTTAGCCAGGCTGGGCAGAGCAATATGGGAGAGCTCCCACAAATTCAGGTTGACATGATACTGGGACAAAACAGCAACCTCAGTTTTTCTCTGACGTGGTTATTGCAGACTTGGTTATAGAAAACTGGCTCACTAGAAATTGAAACTTGCTCAGAATGGTCTGTAATACAGCCTTGGCCATGTAAGTGTTGTTAAACTATCAGGGTGGCAATTTCAGGATCTAGTTATAATTGAAGAAATAGCAGAATCTTCCCTTACTTGAACGAATGGCCACTTCCACCTCTTAGGTCAGTCAGGCTAGTATTGCAACACTAAGCATAAAAACAGTGCTGTAGGGAACAGATTACTTAGGATACTGTCAGATTGTATTCTGCCACACATCCAGCTGTAAAACTAAAAAAAAAAAACCACCAACCCTTCAAGACTGCTTTCCATCTAATAGGCCCCAAAACCCAGGTCAGCTCTACACTCCAAAGCAATTCATCAGATCAGCTGAGCCAGTTTCTCAGTCACTGAAAACCCCATTGGCTCTTCTGTTGTCTGCCTTAAAACCTCCTTCAAGAAGCTTTTCCCCATCAAATGGCTGGCAACAGCAGAAGTGGCAGGAACAAATATCATCATATATGGCTAACAAAGAGATCACCATACATTCCTTTCAATCAGATACCTCTTACCTGCCTGGATTTTCAAAATAATTTCATCTTTTAATTCCATAGAACAACCTTTTCTCCTCTGCTCCACCCGAAAAGACAGCTCAGACACTCTGTCAGGAGTTTTATCCCCATTTAAGAACTGTCAGTTTTCCCTGGCATCCTTGAAGAACACATCAGCCTCACATACAGCTGGCAGCTTGTGCAAGGCATCAGAGGACTTTCCAAGCATGATCCAGTCCAGAATGGGTTCTGCATCACTCTGGTGCCTGAATAGAGATTTACAGTCTCCTCTCATGCCTCTGCAACACTCACTTCAACCCAGTCTATGGGAATTATTCCTCATCTTCCAAGACACCACCATGATAATCGAGTTGTGCAGAAGTCATATAGAACAGGGCACTTACATCTGCCCCAGCAAGCAGATGAGTAGACAAGAGCTAGTGAAAAGAATTCATTACCCTACTTTCGATAGCCCCTGTCATTAGATGCCTTTGGCAAATACAAAGCAGAGCTGCAGAAAGTTGTGGACAATTCATCTCTCCCAGTAGGCCTTATCCTGGTCTCCAGTAGTGAGAGCATGACTTAATTTCCTTCAAAACACAAAAAGATCTTCTGACTAGAGAGACACAATCCTCTAGAAAATCATGCAATTCCTTACACAAATCATTATGGCCCAGTTTTAGCAAGCCTCAGAACAGCAGAGGTAATTTTTTCACTTGTGTCTCAGTATTATGTATTAATAACAGAGTATACAGGCTCATTAATGACTCAAGGAAGCACTCAGACTCCCTGTGCAACAAAACAGCTCACAAGAGTTGGCCATCAACTTGGCATAGCTTACATAGACTTAATGTTGCATAAGAAAGAATAAAGCCATGTCATTCTGGCAGGAGTGACCTATAAGCTGCTGAACACAGGATGATCTTTTCACAGCTCTTCTTTGGCCCCAGACAAACCAGATGGTAACCCCTCAACAAAGCCAGTGGTTTCTTTCATTGTTCCATTGACTGGGTTTCCCTGTCCATTTTGGTATGTTTCTTAAATATAGTGTATCAAGAAACTGTCTACTTTCAGTGTAGCTATAGCACTCACTGCTTCAGGAGGTAGACCAGTCAATAAGGAAAGACAATTGAGGAACTTTAAAGGATGCCTGTTTTCTAACACCACAGTCTCATATTTCCCATTGTATAATCTTATATTTTATATATTGTTTTTGGAGTAAATTCTAATGTTTCTCAGATTAAAAAAAAGTCTAGAAATATTTGCTTTAGACATTTACAGACGAGCCCAATTTTGGAATGGGCCTTCACAGCATGCAGCAGCAGCCAGCAGAAAGAGAAGCAGTTCTAGAAAGAAGCATTACAAGAGAGCCAGCTCTGTAAACACTTTTCTAGCCTGAAAATTCTCTTCACTTCTACAGAAGGCTCAGGAGAGCTTTCAGCTCTTTAATGATTTATTTTTCTTAGGAACACACCTGTTTCAGGAACCCCTGGTGATCAGATGAGTAATCATCAACAATGACACCAGAGTGGAAATTAATGTTTTACAGATTTAAACTACTATGTTATAGAATCACTGTGGAAATACTAAAAGTTACCCTCTCATAGATGTTTTCGTTTATAAGAACATACAATAGTCAAAATACCTTTGAACAATTGTCCTAGTTTAACATAGCCAGCCATCACAAGAGAAGAACTAAAAAAAATCTGGTCTTATCGCAACTAGAGAGCAACTAGAGCAAGAAAACTTTGCAGCTTACCTGTTGGATTTGTGCAGGATATGTTCATGACAACAGTATCCAACAAATTAGCCCTGTGATACGATTTTGCTGCTATAGTAATATGCTATAAGCTTTGTACGAGTTCTCAGGGACCCAGAACTGAGACTTACCAGCCTTGCTCTATCTGAAATTAGCTTGACTTGTCTGCAATTTAGATTTAGTTTTGTGTAGCTGTAACACTGAGTCTCTTAACAGACTAGATGTCTATGGCTAATCTGTTTTACCTCCATATGATGTAGCCATGGTTTTATGACTCAGACATACCAGTGTAGCATAGAGAAACACAGCCTGATATGTCATCAGAGAAGTGTAGACAGAGGATGTCATGTAGATATACAGCTATGGGTTGATAAAAAATGGGGCACAGTCTTGTCACCAGAGACTCCACGGTAATAACCTACTCACCAATGGCCAGTTAAAGAAATGAAGACCTGAACAAAGCTGGTTTTAGGTGTACCAAATAAAGCAATAGTATCTAACATAAGCAAAATGACCACATATAGCAAATTTGAATGTAACATGGAGCTGCAGAACAATGAAGAATAAGTAATGGAGTAAAAATGTTAGCAGACAGAAACATGAACTCAAGCAGATCTCAGAAAAAGGAAAAAACAGCCATAAATAGGAATGTTCTATTGCTCCTAGTGGTGTACACCACAAGCTAACAACACCCCTTAACATCAGCACCAAAGCAAAAACAAAGGCCATAGGACCTTAGGAAGTGGAATGGCTGTGTCAGCGTAGTACTAGTTTGCACTTGGACAGCATGCTGGTTTATGTACATGAAATGATAATATTATGCCATCAGAATATACCAGGAATACAGCTAGGCTAGGGACATTTCTGAGGGAATGCACTGTACTGAGCATACGTATCCAAGCCAGTACACAGCTTCAGCTAGAGCACTTTGTCTAGTGCTACTTCACACCTTGACTGTCACATGGTAATTTAAATAATAAAGCAAGAAACTCCTTTAACGGACTGCAGCTACCCAGAAAAAAAGATTCCTTCCAACATTATTGTCTTGTCTATGCTCAACTGATACCTAAAAATCAAGCTGTTTTCCAGCATTATCCGAGACCATACATGAGTCTTACTAGCAAGAAACTTTTCTTTAGACTTGCACTTACCTATTCCTAATTATATGCCAGCCTTTTCTTCCTGGTCAGATTACAGACTGCACATACACAGGGCTCACCTCACTCAGGACTCCACACAGGTTTGCTGTGACCAGTGAGACAACAGGAAGAGGTAGTGAAACAAAATTAAAAAAAGCAGTTATCTCTGTCACATGGGTGCAACCATACAGACACTGGGTAGTGCTAGTAGCAGAGGAGACATCCTTCTAGCATTGTACCTTTTCTCTCAGGAGTCTCCCTCACAGCTCCTCAGTTACACTGCTGTAGAAAATCTAGTTTTATTTACTTTATTACTCTTTCCAGTTTCTTAAGTTGGAAAACATGGTGTGTTTCTCTACAAGACTGTACCAGCTGTACCAACATAAATCACAGTACAGATTATTTTTAGAAAGATAATAATTGGTACAACTAACTAGGTGTCAACACTCAATCTCTTAATGTCTTTCCCTGTGAAGTGCTTGAGCTGGAAAGGATTGTGATGGAGTACTGTATTGTTTGGGATATGAAAATTGTTCTACCTGTTTCTCTGTAAGAGGACTTGAAGAGCGAATAATTTCTGGTGTGTCCCCTGTGCTGTCAGTGGATAAACCATCAGACACAACTGTCTCTTAATAACAACGCATCCATTACTGGCATGGTTATGTCCATGCAGGAAAGGAAAATGGTGCAAACATTGCTTCCTCATTTGGAAACATGGATTAATTCTAATTAAATGTCTATTCAGTAGGACATCACCAATATGCTAACGTTATTCCTTTAACAATTATGTACAAGCCTGGGAGATGTAAGTAAGAGAGAAAGGCAGCTGGAACAGCAATAATAGGTCTAAGCGACTAACAGAAAATTTTGCTCTAAATACTTTTTCCGAGGAAATTTTCTATTCCTGCTCAAATTTGCTCCAAGAAATGACATTCTCTTTCACTCCTCCACACACTCATTTGCATTTCACACACAAGTCTGACCAACAGAAACTGAGGAAGAGATATACTGTTATAGACAGCAAATGTGCAAACCCGACCTTTTCTCTAATTGGATAATGTCTCCTAAGACATTCAGAGTCTGAGTTTTTTCTTCATTACATGGATGTAAATCAGGATGAGTTTTTTCTGAGATCAGAAGAATTATATTCTTAGCCTTTATGCCTTCTGGTGGTCTTTTACACAGAAGCATGCTCATCCTTCAGCCATGGATAACTGTGATACTTGGCTGCCTGTAGCACATTAGCACTAGATGTGAGGTGAACCACACAGGGTCAGATAGCAATAGATGCTGATAGTAAAAACTGATTTGTGCAGTCCTCATATTACTAGCACTAGATGTAGGTGACACGGCATACAAGAATGCTGCAGTGTCAAGAAACATATTCATGAGCGTTCACATTCCTTAGGCCAATTTTTAAAGAGTAGGTCCTGAAGGCAATAGAAAATTAAAACACTTTTTAAGAACTGATGGCAATTAGCCCATAAGTCATCTGTACTGCCTACCATGAAAGTTTATCTGTATAATTACTAGCTATAAAATGAGTGCTGTAGATTCAAACAGAATTCCCACAGTTTCCTTTTGGGAGGAAGCTACCTTCTGGCTATAAAACTGACAGCACACTAATGAGAGGCTTGGGAGCAACATGCAAGAATGTGAAAGAGCCCTCTTTTCAGAACTCAGAATTACCTTCATCTCAGTTTTCACCTTAAAAAAAAAAAAAAAAACTTTTGAAAGAGTGTTCCAATTAATTCAAAAATCCACCACAACAGCATTTTTGATCAAATAAATGATGAACTTTGACACTTTGATGATGCTTTTCCTAGTTAGTTCCAGGAACTGTTTTGATAGTTATTTTAATGAGTGAAAAATAAAAGATTTTGTAGAAGAAGATAAAAACCACTGAAAAAAAATGGAGCATGACTGAAATCCTAGTCTATAACCTTTCAGAAGAATAAACATCAAAGTATTTTAGGGCATTAGCAAATGAAGATGGATTTAATCAAAAGAATATTTACTTATGAAGAATATAGCTTGTTATACATTTATAGCCCATCCACGGAAAATTAAATTAATTTGCAATGCAAACCAGCCTGGGTTAGTTATCAGAGTCAACACTGATGAAAGAACTGTATTTAATTGGTTAAAAAAAGTCCTGGTTTGTTGGGGTTTTTTTTGGCAATTGCTTATTGTACAGCACAAAGACTTTCTGAAGTCACTGAGCAACTGGTAAGGAGACCATTAAGAAAAAAAAAGTTTTACAGTATGTAATGATCTTTACACTCACTTTTTGTAGAAACAAGGTTTAGCTTAACTCACAAAAAAAAAAAAAAAAAAAAAAAAAAAAAAAAAAAAGAAGATGTGGAAAGTGAGCAGAATGCACTGCATCCTCAGTAAAGTAGCTTCTTCATATCTGTTCAAAAAGGGCATCATTGTGTGGAGATGGAATTTGTCTGGTGACATTTCTGTACAGCTAGGAGCAGCCCAGTGATGGTTGAGAAAAAAGAAGAAAAAAATCAACTCCTACCTTCCCTTCTCCACCCTTTCTGTCTTTCCCATTTAAGGTATTGAGAGCACCATGATGAGAAGTTTTTACTAATACCTGATGGAGCACAAAGCAGAGTTCAAAGTTACAGAAAAGTAACTTTGTCATTTCTACAGGAAGGAAATAAAGTTACTGGTGTGTTCACTGCAATAAAACACAAGATTCAAAACACAAGGAGGGAAAGTAACTGAATATACTGAACACTTCAACAACAGAACTATGCATAAGGTTCTACTACATTTGCCCAGAAGGTACTTCATAAAGAAACATGAGCTAACACATCCAACTAGAGAAATATCACTCTGAAATAATAATAAAAAATCACTCTCCCCCTCTGAATAATTATACCTTTCATTCATCAGTGATACGCAGTGGGTAAGATTCACAAGAGCAGATCGAGGACAAGGAGGAGGCTGGGGATCTGGGAGATCATGAAGCAGATCCTCCTGGAAGTTATGCTAAGGCATATAGAAGAGAGAGAGGTGACATGCGATAACCAGCATGGATTCACCACAGGCAGGTCCTGCTCCACAAGGGAAGAGTCACTGATGTCCTTTATTTGGACTTCAGTAAGGCCTTTGACACAGTCCCTCATAACATTCTTCTCTCCAAATTGGAAAGATATGGATTTGATGAGTGAACTGTTCAACAGATGAGGAACTGGTAGCAAGACTGTACCCAGAGAGTGGTGGTCAATGGCCTGGTGCCCAGATGGAGATCAGTGATCAGAGGAGTCCCTCAGGGGTCAGAACTAGGACCTGTGCAACACCTTCATCAATGACAGTGGGATTGAGGGCAACCTCAGCAGTTTGTGAATGACACCAATAAGCTGTGTGGTGCAGTGAAACCACTTGAGGGACAGGATGCTGTCTAGAGAGACCTAGACTGGCTGAGCAAGTGAATCTTATGAGGTTCAACAAATCTAAGGGCAAGGTCTTGCACGTGGGTTATGGCAACTCCCACTATCAGTACAAACTGGAGGATGTAAGGATAGAGCATAGAGCACAACTCAGCCAAAAAATACTTGCAGGTACTGGTGGATGGCAGCTGGACATGAGCCAGCACTGTGCCCTCACAGCCCAGAGAGCCAACAACATCCTGGGCTGCATACAAAGCAGCGTGGCCAGCAGGGTGAAGGAGGAGATCTGCCCCTCTGCTCTGGAGCACTGCCTCCAGATGAGGAGTGCTCAGTACAGGAGAGACATGGACCTGTTAGAGAGTGTGCAGAGGAGGGCCAAAAAAAGTGACCCAGGGATGGATCACCTCCCTATGAGGACAGATTGAGAGAGCACGGACTGTTCTGCCTGGAGAATAGAAGGCTTCAGGAGACCTGATAGCAACCTTTCAGTATCTAAAGGAGGGCTATAAGAAAGAACAGGACAGACTCTTTAGTGGGGTATGTTGTGACAGTACACGGGGAAATGGTTTCACAATAAAAGAGGGGAGATTTACACTAAGGGTGGTGAGGCACTGGGGAACAGGTTGCCCAGAGGGGTGGTGGATGTCCCATCCCTGAAGACATTCAAGGTCAGGCTGGAGGGTGCTCTGAGCAACCTCCTATCTAGCTGTAGGTGTCCCTGTTCATTGCAGGGGAGCTGGAGTAAGTGGCCTCTAAGGGTCCCTTCAATTCCTTTCAGGAATCCTCATGCCTACTTCATTATTATGCTGCAGTGCTACTTTGCTGTTATTGTTTATTGTGAGGGGTCAGCAGGTAGCACAGACACCTGCATGTGATGCAAGACACCTCCTCCCTTCAAAGGCTACCATTAGAGGAATGCAGGAGCTCAAACTGTGTATGACGAAGCAAAATGAAATACATTCCTTTGCAGTAAGTTATGTGTGAAGTCAATGCCAGTTTCACCCATCCATGGTAATTCAAAGTTACTGCCAAGAACTGTTTGTCCAGCCCTTTGGACACTCAGGAGGAAATACAGAATTGCAACTTGTAAGATATGTTTTTAAAAAAAAGCACGATTTTGCAGAAATGATGATTTTTGTCAAAGCACCCTTTGAGTAGGGAAAGAGGGATAGTTCTGCTCAAAATCTATAATGAAATTCCCTCTGGTTGAAAAAAACAACTCAAGAAATGACGCACTTAAGTAGCTTGAGACTACCAACACAGGTAGAAGTGCAAGAAGGGTGTAGTAGTTCATATGAATCTCTTGATAGAAACACTGTTGCCATAACAACAGCATATTAGAAGGTTAGGGGGAAAAGCCAGAAACACATAACTTTAATAATGTAAAAAATCTAGTTTCAGGTCTTCTCTATAATATGCTACAGCTCATTTACCACAGCTAAATAAGCACAGACTGCAAACAATGCATTTCAAACCAGCAAGCATCTATTTTCTTTGCTACACTTCTCACCTTTCTCATATCTAAACACTTCAGAAAGCATTAGTCATTAAAGTACCCTTGTGAGAAAAGTGGCTTTATCACTGTTGTCTGGCACTGGGATAAGTCAATCAGAAAGTACCAATTAACCCATCTAAAGTTCTATTAGAGACCTACTACACAAGAACTGTGTTCCAGGCTCTGACACAGCCATACATGACCCTGCCTTTGGGCTGTCTCTGTTCCCAGCACTGCTCAGCAGATAGCTCAGCCTCTTCCTGATACTCAGA
Source organism: Phasianus colchicus (assembly GCF_987193195.1). Lineage (NCBI taxonomy): Eukaryota > Metazoa > Chordata > Aves > Galliformes > Phasianidae > Phasianus > Phasianus colchicus. The sequence goes on along the minus strand of NC_143437.1, from coordinate 6,131,458 downwards.
AAAAGGTATTTTGGTAACAGAAAAAGCACCATATGGAACAACTGGTGTGGTGAGCATTAAGGATTCCCTCCTGCATTTGTTCTTGTTACAAAACAGACTCCCCAGGTTCCACTACAAAAAGTAAAGATTTCTTCATTTGCACAAGAAGTACTAATGTGGAAGCAAATGCCCGGAATGGGATCTCCCTTTAAAGGGACAATGGTCTCCAGAACAATTTGTAAAGCATAAATGTATCGTTTGTGTGAGTTTGCCTGGGAAAATTGTCCCTCAGTACAAAGGATATAAAACTATTGGTAAATGTCTTCTTTTTCTAGGTTTTTTTTTCTTTTTTTCCCCTTCTCTCTCTCTTCTCTCTTTGTTATTCCTCTGAGGGCTAAATTACCATAGTTTTTTATTTCCAGAGTTCCCACATGCTATTATTATTCCTTGGGTGAATCTGATTCAGAGCCCTGTAGCTTGCTTCCTGACAAGTTTCAGTATAGTCTTGCAATTCTGACATGGGAAAAAGAAGTCTTATAAATGCTTTTTAATTGATTTTAAGAATTTTAGATTGGGCATAGAAGGCTGCTATTTAGCCTATTCTACTTCCTCAGTCTTCTCCCCTCACATATATTTAGGATGCCATAAGGATTTAAATGAGCTATTCACTACGCTTCTGTTGAATATTCCTTATGGCCATGGAAGCTTGAACTTCTGCATATCTGTCTTGCAGTCAAGAAACTACCTACCAGATGGTGTTTAAGTCAACTTCATCACGCATTTCTGTTCTTAATGCTGCTGGATATTAAGACACTGGCAGATAGTAAAAAGGGGTAAATAAATACTTTTACCAATAATGCTACTATGCTGCTGCTTCCCAGACCCATCACAGGGAAGTATTAGTGATATGGCCTGCAGCACCCACGTACATGTCTCCAGGTTCCCTGTTCCCATTCTTCAGAGCAATGGGAGATCCAGGTACATATTTTTGGCCATATGACAATGTGAGGAAGGCAGCTCGCAAACACTGTATTCTGGAGTAGCATAAGCCTTCAAATCACAACTGAATCACAAGCAAGCCTTTTTTCTTTCTACACAACTTTCATAACTTTGAAAAGATTTTACCGAAGAGAAAACAATTTCTGAATGCATTCTTCTGTAAATAGTAGCAAGTCATTAGTTTCTGCTTTGTTGCATTGTTTACTTAGTTCATCTGGTCAACATCTGTAAGTGACTCTTCAGAGAGCCAAACTCTATTGTTTTACTAGAGACAGGTTCCTTCAGACTAAAAACAGGTAAAGTACTCTGTTTTTCCTCAGTGAGAGTTCCTTAGGAATCTCTAAGGCTAGATATCACCACCCACACAAATCTCTTTGCAAAGACATTTGGATAGAACAATCTGTTTGAACCAACATACTCTCCTTTTTCTACAACCCTGCTCTAAGGACTTTAAAATCCCATCTTCAGAATATCTCTCTGTGACTCCCAGTTGTACAGTGATTTGGCAGAGGGGGCTGTTTTTAACTCTGAATAAGACTTGGCCCAGTGTAGATTTTGTAGCTATTGCTACTACACTTGAATTTATATGATTTGTGACTCTAGCTTTTTTTCCTCTTAATGCTGATAAAAATAATTGAGGCATGATGCCACAGCTTATATAGTCGTAGTTTAGATAGCCATTTCATGAAGTGTACTGAGCACTAAGATGCTTCCTCAGAATTACGTACTGTCTGGGATTCCTGGAAAAGGGGAATAACCTACATGTTGCTTCAGCATCCTTATTTACATGCATTTGTCAGCCTGGTAAACAGTTGCAGTGGAAAGATAGACCTCTGTGCAATGAAATAGTCTTTCCAATCCCTTTCAGCTGGAGCCCAAGTGCCAAGAGCAGCAAATTGTTTATCTCTTCTTGCCATTTCTTATGCAGCATTGTCCTGGAAGAACATTCACATATCAGCCAGCAACACCCCCTGGAGCTCGGGCACAGCATGTTTCCACTGCAAAGAACACTCTTCTCCTGACCCCGATGAATGATTACAGAGTAGCTCTGATTCAGCACTACCTTTGCTGCACTGCATCATTAAGCTGGAACACAATAAAATTGCCTCTTGCTATCCTCCACAACTCTCTGCAACCTCCACTCTGATAAAAACTTGTTTTCTGTTTTCCTCTATTAAAAAACAGCTCAGAGTTCCACAATGGTAGCACACTAGCCAGCTTATTCTTCTCCACAGGTTCATAATACCTTACCCCTAATCAAACAATGAAAATCTTGAGGTTAAATATACAATCTTGCAAGCTTTATTCATCTCCAGAACAAACTTTATTATTTATCTAACTTCATTTCACTCAGCAGTGACTGAAGTTCCCATCTGAACCCCTAATCACTCCAGAACAATTAAGTCAACATATGTTAATCGCAGTTTTGTGCCCTCTCTACCTTGACTCCATCTATAATACTGGTTTTCTGAAAGATTTCCCACAATGACGTAACATGCAATGCAGGAGATTAAACATCCTATCATTATATGGAAACAGTGAGCAATTATTACTCACTTTCAGAGTCTTCCCAAGGGCAACCCGTAAATAGTACAATGGCTAAAAAAGGAATGCACAGGTCCTGAATTTCCATACACAGGCTCTCCAAATTTACATCCACAGCCCCACTTTCTAATATAAATTCAACTGGAAGATTTCATAACAGTTTTCATGTAGATCATAGAAGGTTGCCAACAGACTAAATTAACTCACATTTGTCATGCCTCCCTCATTTACACCTACTCTGAGCTGGGAGAACTTTAAGACTTGTGTATTGGTGCTTATTGTAAATGTCAGTCATCAACAAACTGTTCTACTCTGTTCCTAGAGCAACGTGAGACTTTAAAATACAGTGCATTCTAGGCTCTTGTTTTCCTTTGTATCTTTAAAGGCCATAAATTGACTGCACAAGGCAGTAAAGAAACACACAAGGTCACAGTCAACAAAAGGAAGGCTCAAAACTATTACTTCATCATTATCAGCACTTGAAAGCAGCACTGGCGTGAAGTAAACAGTAATTAGAAACATCCTTTCCCTATCCTTCCAAGAAGCTGTCTGCCACTAGTGTGATGAAGGAAAGGCATGAGATCCTCACTGCATGAACACATGGAACAGAGGTCAGTAAATATGTTCCTAAACAAGGAAATCTGTACAAAAGTTCAACACATTTGTCAGTTCAATATACTAACAAGATCTGCGAACAAGAGCTAGTACTTCTCATGGAATATTTCTTCTCACCAACTCCCAGCTTTCATTTTTTTTTCTGTAAGGAAAAAAACATGTATATATATGGATATACAATGGGAGGCATTCTCAAGGCTTAGTAAACATAGCCAGCAAAGTATAATAACAACACTTTAAAAACAAATCACTTTTTCATTCTTATTTGTTGTCTTGCTATGTGATGTAGGCAACAAAGAAAGGAATCAAGTGACAGTGAAGGATGCATATTTCACAACCTTAAAAAAGTGCAAGTGCTATTCCAGCTTTGCAGGAAGAAACTTGGTTATTTTCTCAAAATTTTCTTTGACAGAAAAAGAGAACAAGACTCAAAAGCTCTACAAGAGAAAATCACCAATAATTGATAATTTTACAAGTTTCAAAGAACTTCAGAAAAGCAACATACAAAGGACTGTGCAGGTGAACAGAATGAACCACAGGAAAATTTAGAATCATAGAATCACCACAGCTGGAAAAGACCTCCAAGATCATCCAGTCCAACTGTCCACCTATCAACAGCATTTCACCACAAAACCACGTCCCTTAGTGCCACATCTAAACGTTTCTTTAACACCTCCTTGGACAGCCCCGTTCCTGCACCCGACCACTCTTTGGCAAAGAAAACTCACTGCCCTTCTTGCAGAGAGGGGCCCAACACAGAACACAGCACTCAAAGTACAGCCTCACCAGTGCTGAGCACAGAGGAACAATCACTTCCCTGCTCCTGCTGCCAGCATTATTGTTGATACAAGCCAAGATGCTCGTATCATGTTCACCTGTGCACACTGCTGGCTCATGTTCAGCCGAGCATCAACCAACACCCCCAGGTCTGTTTCTTCCACACAGTCTTCCAGCCACTCTTCCCTTGCCTGTAGTATTGTTGTGTCCAAAGTGCAGGACCTGGCATTTGGTCTTGTTGAACTTCATCCCATTGGTCTCAGCCCAGCTATCCAGCCTGTCCAGATCCTCTGTAAAGCCTTGCTACCCCCAGGCAGACCAACACATCCTGCCAACTTGGTGTCATCTGCAGCCTTACTGAGGGTACATTCAATGCCCTCATTCAAGTAATCAATAAAGATATTGAACAGGAGGGGCCAACTTACACGGGGTCATGCAGCAAGGTCATACTCAGGGTCATGACAGCTTTAGCAAGTTAATGATCATTCTGTTTCTGAAGAGCAAGTGTGTGGGGAGGAAAGGAGTTGGTCCACCTGCCTGTGGATCTTCAGTGCAAATAGATTGAGTTCTACCAATAGATCATAGAATTGAATCACAGAATCACAAAATCATTCAATTTGTAACAGACCACTAAGATCAACCATCCAATTGTCAACCCATAGCCACCATGCCCACTAGACAATGCCCCTAAAATACTATTAAATACTATGCAGCTGATGCCTTTTACACAACAAGCTGCAAACTTGATACTAGTACAGAGCAGTGTTTCACCTTCCCATAAGAATGACCTGTGCAGAATTACAACATATTATGGCACAAAATTTGCAGTGTATTTCTTAAATTGACTATGGCTCAGCAGCAGCAAAGCTAAGATAACAGGAGTTCATGTCAGAATCTCTTTCTTCCTATCGCTCTCCTGCTTCTAATCCCTCACCTATCCTCTATGGGCAGTACTATATGGTCTTTTCCCTCCTCCATTCCAAACGACACTTGCCTTTATTTCTAGTTACATGAGGAATAATTGAGAGATTTTGGTTTTTTGTTCTTCTGGTTTTGAAAGAAGCGAAGTGCCTACGTGTGCAAGTTGTAGACTGTAGATACTGCAATACCCTCTCCCAGTCTGTTCCAATGACTCAGGTTACACAGCACGAGGCAATATTGGACAGCATCAAGCTACCTGCGTGATCAGCAGCATCACAGCGAGCCATCTGCTCCTGCCACCACTTGCCTCAGTGCTGGGAGATGGCAGCGCTCACAGCAGAATGGCAAAGCTCATGTGCTGTACAGAAACAGCCATGATAAAGCATGCAGACACATTTGCAGGGAGTTCACTTTCAGCTCTGAATTACCAGTCTTGCAGTGCTCAGTTCTGAACACCAATGCTGCAGTGCATGAGAAAGAAGGAGAGGCAATTGTCTAGTCACATAAACACACACATGGTAATAAGTATTAAAACAGATAATCCAGTTAACTAGCAACAAAGTTTATTTTGTGTGTTGAGTTTACAGAAGATGACTAGCAGTAAAGAAACCTCATCCCAACTTCCTACGGTGTAGGAGATGACAGAGGTGGTATTAATCAATATGGTCACCAAAGATTACTGTAAAGTGTTCCCTTGTCTCAAGAACCTGCCTTCCAAAATAAAAGTAAAGCATCTTGCAAATGCAAGTTGTACCTTAGGTGACAAAGCTGGAGTACCAAATTTGTGTATGTAGTGACCTACACTGTTAGTAACACTGAATTATTAACTACAAAGTCATTGCTTGGGATTGGAATAACGGGCATCTACTCCCAAATCAGCACATTAGATGTCAAAGACTTTCTGTAAACTATTAAACCTGCACAAAAGAAGATCTCTGTGACTGTATCTCTTCCTACTCATCTTATGGCACTGTGGCTCCCACCCAGATCTGATCTTTCAGACAGCACAACCGCAGCTATTCTGGAAAATGTCAAAAACATTTCATATCTCCTTAACTTCAGTAAGTATAATCCGCTATTTAATGCTGTGTCATTATGACCTGCAGATCCAATTTTGTAGAAGAACCATAAATGGAAAGTTTAATGCTCTAAAGAATCTTTGGTTGTAATTTGTTTCAAGTGAAAAAAGGGGTTGAACTCAATGACCTCTAGAGGTCCTTTCCAACCCCTACGATTGGATGAATATTTGTGGCATGAATAACTTCAACAGGTCTCAGTTAAGGACTTAACATCTGATCTATTGTTTACACTGAAAGAAGTGAAATGGAAAACGTGAAGGTTTCACTGAAGAGAAAGTTTACCTTTCTGTAATGGAAACGTCAGTTCTGCCTTTTGCTTTTCAAAAGCTTTACAGTAGAATCTAAAAACTTTGAAGAAAAAAAAAACAGACCAAAAATAAGACTTAGTTTTTTATAAACAAAGTGATCCTTAGTACTGTGTTTTTCAATTCGGAATTCTTCTGAAGAGACTCAGATAAATTAGGTCCTTATACTCAATGGGAAAATGGTTTTCTTGACATCTGCCACAATAAAATATACTCTCCTTAACTCTTCTCTCAGAATTCCCACCCAAAACCCTGTTTGAGTGTCAGAGGATGTCACGTAGAGGCAAGTTTCATGCAATCTACAGAAAACTGGAAGAGCTTTGTGCCATTGAAAGTGCTGCTTCACTACAGATTATCAACTGAACAGAAGAGAAATAGTGATGTTGTGCCTTGTACAAAAACTTTCATGGCACACCGCTGAAAAAGTTATATAGAGCATAACAATGTCTGTAAATGCCAAGTTCAGTACAATCTCAAACATACTGTTATTTGCTCCCAATTTCTGTAGTGCAGTGTAAAGAACTACTTAAATGCAGTTCCATGCACAGATAGCTACGTGCAAAATAAGAGCCCTATGTATAATGGAAGGTGAATTGCAGGGAATAAACAGCAGCAAGAAGAGTATTAGTATTCTGTGCAGCTGCTGTAGAAGTATACTGTTATTCCATTAACTTGATGTTTTAGAACTGTTCCACTGTTATCCAGCACAGATGTGCCCAGACCAATACGTATCCCTATGTATACATATCCCATAACTATGAGAGTTAATTATGAGAACTTGCATTTTCAGAAAATAACTTTACTTCTTGAAATAGTTTGAATGACTTCTCTGCCACTTCCACATTGCACATCAGAGTTGCATTTGCTAAACTGAATTACACCAGTATGATCACTGACACAAGAGCTCCTGCTGTCACACTTACACAGTCTGCTTGTATCCACTCAGACTCTCCCATGGTACAAATTTGACGTAGTCCACAGAGAAGGAATGGAGCTAGATTGATCTGTATTAGCAATGCACCAAGGTCTAGCATTTTCATATTTGAACTGGAAAGAAAGTGCTAAACAAAAGCTGTTCCCTCAAGCCACTTTGGATTCTAGCTTCTGCTAATTTTTTGTTGTCTTTTCTTAATAGCTTAGGTCTGAGATAATGCTTTCTACAGAACAGGAGAAAAATGCAGTCCTTTCAGTTACATTTGACTTTTTCCCCTCTTTCAAAAATTGCCATCATTACTAATTATGATTGTGCACATATCAGCATGTTTTCTTAAGAACATTTTCTATGTAAAGAGATAAGCTAGGACTCTACCTCATGCACTCACCTACACTCCAACTCCATTATGAAAGCAAACATACATTTTTTAAGCAGCTGATGAAAGCCTTATGTCTCATTCCCTGGCAGCCACACTTGATAAATTACCAAATCACACAAGCTTCGCCTACTCTCTGTTTGCTTTACTAAAAGTAGTTTATTTTTAATATTAGAGAAGGAAAATATGAAAAGAAAAAAAATCTCTTATTAAATAAATGCAACCTGGAACTTGATTACTAGCCCTGAACAAAAAAGATAGTTTGACATTTCTGTACTTCAGATTGAAGACCCACTGGTTCATACAATTATGATTGCTAACAGTGAATCTCATGTCAGATCTTATGGGGAAAATAAGAACTTTGGTACAGAAAACAAAAATGTTCACCTAGAAGCCCCATTCTTCACATCTATTCCCAGTGAAACATCTGATTTCAGTAATGTCTTCCAGACCTAAGAAGGTAGAAAAGAGTACTTAATGTATGCTTAAAAAAAAAAAAAAAGAAGCAGCAATAAATAAAAACAAACATATTGAGATAAAAAAAACAACAATAGAATGATCTGAACAGTAAGGGAAAGATGTCAACAGGAAAAATGCTGTGCAAGAGGGAAAAATCCAGGAAGGTTTGGTAGTTTGAAATCATTTGATGTGAAATATTGTATATATGTGCAACCATTTTCAACTTAGACATTATTTTTTAGCACAATTCCACTCTTGAACAGAAAGATATATCAGTGTTATGATTGGAAATGGTACTTACAAGTGCAAGCATGTGTACAGAAGTATAACTAAAGTGATTTAACGTATAAGGCTTCTGGATTCAAGTCAGAGACTGGAAGGTGTTTTCCCTTCTATTTTGATGAGGCAGAGCTCACTGTTGTCCATGGGAAGACATTGATTTGTAGGTTGAACCCAGTGGTCAATGAATCATGATAATTGCAGTAGTGCAGTATATGCTACAAGACGTTCTTATGCATCATTTACAAGTTTTAATTGCATCTTCCACTTGCGAAATGGTGTCTACATGTGCTGCTGAAACAAGCAGAAATAGAAAATTAACTAAACCAAGAGCCAGGTTCTCATTTTGACCTCCATACAAAGTGTTTGCTTCTTTGCACGTAGCAGAGATTTCTCACTGACTTACTAGCAAATAGTGAATTTTCAGAAGCTGCCTTTATTTGCAGCCCTCATAACAGCACCTAAGGGATTGACTCTCACAAATTGCCTGGGACATTTATACCTTCACCTAATCTTGCTAAGGGGACTGCTTTCACTATGAGACGCTTTCCTAACGCCCTTTCCTCTGAGGCAATAGGAATGGTTTGGTTGTGATATTCAGCTTTTAATACTGGAATTCATAAAAAAATTGTCAACACAGGGCCAAGCTTCAGCAGCACTCATCTTTTCTGCTTTGTATTCTTTTAATAGAAAAGGAAAATTCAAGCTAACGTTTGCTATGACACATGCTTACCTGGAATTGTTCATTTCCTCAAAGTACTGCCAGTGGGTTCAAATGGATTTATAGGAAAGGTGCTAAAAACTAAGGAATAACAACTCAGAAAATGTAAACAACAGGTCAAACTTCTGAAGAGGAGACCTAAAAGGTAAGGAAGTGTTCTCTACTGGAATCTACGTGAAACCCTAGTGATCAGAGACAATTTTGCCCTTTACATTAAATGCCTTTGAAATAAAATTCAGAGGACAAATTTGAAACATTGCAATCTACAAACAAGAATGAATTCTGCTGCCCCCAAAACACTCTGATGATGCACAAAACCGAACACACTGACTTTTCAGAGTAATGTTATAGTTTCCAAAAATTTTAAGGTGCGAGGTTTGGCAGGCAATGCTATTTACCAAGTCCTGAAAGTGCGATATAATGCTTACTGAATAGAAAAATAACCCAAACATTTATTTTACTCATCAAAGGCAGGATGGATTGTAACATTTGTATTTGACACAGCATTCACTGTTGCAGATGCTTGCAACTCTGCTCCCCATAATCATATGGAAGATGAGAAGTAAACAGATAAACCAAAAAGTACCTCTACTTCCAAGTTTCTTTAAATGAAGCAAAGTTCCTAAAAGGGCAGAAAGAACCTGCAGTTCTTCCACTGACTCTTCTCAGAACAGAGGAGACATGGTTGTATGGAAAGAATACATAATTCATTGGATGGTCTCACTTGCATTTCCAACAGCGTTATCTAAATCCTGATCAAGACAGCATTGATGGATCTTCGTTTTCATTCTCTTAATCTTCTTAACTTCTTCTTACTCTTCTCAGCACTGTAAATTAAGTCTCTTGAGTGGATCAGACTGAGGAAAAGAACATTGGTTACACAGAGATAGTAAAAGAATAACTGATGCTAGAAAATAAAGAAGATGGTGCAAAAAGAGACCGTGACAGTAGCAAACCACAAGACAAGGACAGAGTAAGGCATACTGAATGCCGGACCAGTTTCAAAAACTGCCTGCAGCAACTGCAGCTGATACTGTTGGTTGCATAGGGCCAAGCTGGCAGAAAGATGTCTTGCACAGACCAGTGTGCTGGAGCAGGTCATCTCCTCTGCGTCACAAACCAAAACACATAATTGTCCCCTATGCACCTGGGCACTGAACCTCAGCTGGCACCAACCAGCTTTTCAGACTCCAAAGTCAGCAGCCCAGGATGTGTATGTCCAGCAAATTAAGCTGGGAGGGGGGCTAAAGGTAGAGAAAGCAGTGGAGGGAAATGCAACTGATATTTCAACAGGTGGAGGTTGGCACAATATCCTGCACTTAGCTGATTATTTTTATAGAATAGAAAACTCATCTGTCCATTTAATAGCTTAATTCTCCCCTTATTCAACCCTAGAATTCTAAGTGCTAGAATTCTACCGAGGGCATTTTTGGTGTTGCAGATGGAGGGAAAGAGGATGGTTTTGTTTTGACACAGAAAGAATATAGATATGACTTTTTTATTTTTAAAGCTGCCATCACTGACATGAGTAGAAAAGTAGATTTTAGGTCCTGCCTGTATTATTCTACAGTTTTCTGTACGCTGCTTGTCCACTAAAAGCATTTGGAGCAGGTCTGGGAAGGCCAAGAACTAGAAGATTTAGGGGCTCATTCCAGCAGCTGCTCTGCAAAGGCCACATCACCATCTAGATGAAGACATTGTAGACTTTCCAAAAAAGGCTGCCTATGATTCTTATTAAAAATAAATAAATCCTGCCGTGTAAGAAATACAGTCATGGGGCGATCAGGCTGACATTAGAAACTCCAAGGCTATAAACAACTCACCAGTGGGCAGATAAAAAAAATGCTAAGCTGTGAGCTGAACAAAACTGGTTGTAGGGGTAATAGAAAACAGAGCAATTATCTAACAAGTGAAATACGTTCTATACAGTAAATTGGAACACGGTGTAAAAATGCAAAACAGTCAAAAAAGAGCAATGTAGAAAAGCCTTTTAGAATACAAGAAAATATACCTTGTTCCTCCCAGTGATGTGTCTGAGAAGATCACAAGTCCCAGTAAACCCTTTCCCCTAATCCCCTAAGTCAACATGACCCCTAAGTCAACATGAAGACCACAGAGTCTGTGAAAGAACATGGGGCAAACACTGAGAAGCATCAGTTATTTGCCTAGCACTTGCTAAACCACAGCACCACAGGTGTTCTTGTGCTTCAAAATTGTTATTGAGAAGAGGCAACAGCAGCTGTCTATGCAGCGTGGATATAAAATATTATTCCTCAACCAGCATGCAGCAGAGTTGAGAAAAAAACATCTGGGAAAAGCTTCAAAAAAACAAAAACAAAAAACCACACAGAAGTAAAGCTGAAAGAATGGGCTGAAAATCATTTCTCTGGGATGAAAATGACATCAACAATAAGATGTGAGGAATGGAAGGCCATAACCTCAAGTGCTAAAGGAGACCTGCAGCCATTTCTCTCAGCCCAGCAGTCTGAGAGTTCACATGACAGAGAACTTGCAAACGCTGTAAACAAAATAAGCACAAGGCTTTTTTCTTCCCTTTAGAAACAAAATGAGAAAAAAAAACACTTAAGAGCAATTATCAGGAAAAGAGATTAACTGATGAATGACAATTATAATAAATCTTTTTCAAACGTTGTACCGCCCATTCTCCATTTCGTTTATGCCAATTACCTTCCTTATTCTCAAGATCAAGCAATTTCATAACCAATTTCTGCTGAGTGACTGTATGATAGCCAAGTCAGCAATCTCATCTATGCACTTTTATTTCCCAGTCTGTGCTCACAGTTGTTTGCTATCAGTAGGGCTTCAGGAGGCATAAGACCAGCATGTGTAGGGCTCATAAAACCACAAACAAAAATCAGTGAAATCTGTATTCAGCAGCAATGTAAGCACTGAGCTACTGGAACAAAAGGGAAAGTCAGCGTATGCAATCCTACAAGAAAATCCCAAAAGGAAGAATAGTGGTACACCTGGTTACGTGTCAGCCATCCTTACTAAAGTGGCCATGCAGCATTTCTGTGAGAATAGCAAAGACTGTGATAACATATACCACTATAATTCAGATTACTTATGATAAATACATGATAAATAGATGCAACAACTGCAGGGTTTGCAGTACTTGATACGCTGTGTTTAACACAGTAAAAATACCGAAGCCCCTCTTCAGGCAACTAGCAGATTTATTGCTTTTCTGTGCACAAACCTACTTTATGCCTGCTAATTTATTATTTTATAAATGAACCATTGCCAGGGCACAAGGAACATTTTTGCATCCTCTATAGAAAACAGCACAACTGCAAATAAAGGCAACAAGCCAAATTAAAATATAAAAGAACTCATGTAAATGTCACGGTGTCCTATCAACAAGCACTGTAGTAAATACTTAGTGTATTTCTAAGCTGCTCTATGTTGTAGCTTGATTATTTATTAATATATTCTAGCACCTTCATTCCTCTGAACTAAAAATGATAATTGCTTTCATTTACTGAAATCTCCCTCTCTCTCTCTCTACTTTTACATACATATGTATGGAATGAAAAATATTACCCCAAAAATTTACAAAACCCTTGTTTATAAATATAATCAAATGAACTGCGAGGAAGTGTACCTATTCTGTACAGCATGGTATATTTAAAATAATTTCTAGTGCATGAACAATCAGGCAGCAGATCACATCATAAACATAAGACTTATTAAAGGTGTTGAAAAGCAGATATAAGACTGGCAAATACTCCTTCCTTACATCTCAACACACGTTAAAGCTTAGGGTGAATCCAATAAATTCAATGAACTTCTACAAGTCCCAGGACACAATGAACATTTTAGCTCATAATTCTCTGAGGAGTAGTAATAGGAAAGTTAAGTTTTGAGTTGGATAACATTTGGAGCTGAGCACATCTCTCTGGACATAGATACGAGACATAGATACAACACAGGAGCATCTGTGATTCAGCTTCATCTTTGGAAGTTTAAAAACTGCCTACACGGAGTGAAATGGTAATGCTTTTCTATCAATTAAATCTCATTTTTTTGAGCACACTGATCAGAACAATTGACCAGATGTTCAGATGAGCCCCATCCAGTCTGGATTCACTGGCCAAACAGAAGTAAGCAGGTAGCACAGTATTTCCTTTCATTAAGTATAAAAAGCATTATTCATCCAAAATATCTACCTAATATTTCTCTCAATACATTTTCTTCATTTTGCTAAAACCATCTTACATGAGTCTGACGTCACACGGCCTGTCATCACCACAGTTTCTACCATAGCAACCCATTATGCTACACAGTCACATGAACTCAAGCTGAATGTGGCACTGTCCCTATGCATATGAAGTTTCAATTTAGGTCAGAATTCAGCAGTGCAGTCAAAGACTGTCTTTGCTATCCAGAGCACAAGGAGGTACGTACAGTGTGTACCAAGACAATTTATATATGGAGGCGTTTTTGCAATGTCACTGGCTAGGAAAAACATCAGTTATATCTCTGAGTTCAAGTGTCTCATTACTTTTTCTTCTCAACTCTTGTAATCACACTGTCATTTGTAACGGAAGGGTTTGTGGAGGAGCCTCAGAGAAACACGAAGGACTTTTGTGCATGTAGAGTTGGAAGAGCACAGCTTCTCCCTGGACAGTTAAGCAAAAGGCTGCAAGCAAACCCTTCAAACACTCCTGAAAACCCAGCTGCCTATTTCTATTGCTTGACAGGAAGCAGATTAATTTTTATAGCCCAAGATACATGTCCGGTTTGATCTTGATGTTAAAATGCATCTCGATATATAAATCAAATCCTAAATTGGAAATGTAAATTTTGTGTGTTAGAAATCCATTTTTTTCCCCTGGCTCTTCTGTAAGAGCACACAAGTGCTCATGTTTTCAAGGCTGATGTGAGAGGCTGATGTGGAATAATGTTCAGCACAAACAGGCAAATAAGTACAGCAGAATCAGGTTTCTCTGTTTGTTTTTAACAAGTGACAAGGGATTTGCTTGAACTCAGTGTTGGGAATATCCACATCCACCTCACAGAAGATCACTCTGCTTCCAGTGGGCTCGTAGAGCCATTGGTGGAAGATGGGCAAAAAGTTACTCAAAGGTCAGCTCCAAGACCCAGTGGATACCTAGCCATGAGAGTGAGTGAAACACAATAACTAAGACTGAATATCTAGTAAGTACCTGGAAATGGAAATTATTACGCAGAAACAACATTAAACAATTAAAATATTTTCTTCTGGCTCCAGTCATGGAAAGTAAAATGAGTATGGATTTCATATTTTATCCACAATGCAAAGAGCTGAACCACTGAGTAAAGAACATCACGTTAGAACTTATCTCTGAGGACTTAGGTGGGAGTAGAAGGTTAGCCAAGCATGACATTACAGGTTGGTTAATCTGACCTGAGTGTAAGGTTTTAGAACAAAATTGCAAGAGATGAAAAAAAATACAGAATAAGCAATACAAAATATAATAGAACATTTAATTAAAAGGTGAATGCATTCCTAGAGGATCACCCGAGAAACCAAAGGCAGAAGGCAGAAGGCTGAAGCATATGATCCCTAGAGAGCATCTCAACCAGTCTTCCATTCCACATCATACCTGGGGCTATTGAAATTACTTTCCTTTCCTATGCCCCAAAGTGGAAAGCAAAGCACTGATTCTGCTTTTTGGGCAAATTCTCAAAGAGCAATCTCACACTACAAAACTCTGTAAATCCCTGTTGCCAAGGAACCCTAGAGGCTTTTTGCTCTTCTTGTTTTTAAGCTTCATTTCCTTTCCAATTTCTCCTTCTCGATCCTTTTAATCACAGTACAATCCATAATTAGCCAAGTGGTGCAGATGAGTGCTCTGCATTCATAGGGGTGGGAACAAAAAAAAAAACAAAAACAGAAAACCCTCCACACTCAAACCTTTGCTGAGATTTCCAATCCACTGCAACAGTGCCTCACTGCCTAGAGTACTCAGGGTGTCAAGTAAGCTTCAGCTGAATCAGTTTATCTACAAATTAATATTGAGATCAGAGCACGTGCACTGGGTAAAACAGAAGATTTAAAAGTTGAGAGAACGCTAGAAAAGATTTCTGGATATATTTGGATTGTAAGATCCAAATATAGCATTGAATTGCACACACTGTATGGGAGCAAAGGCAAGAAAACCTTGTTGGTTTTATTTTCAGTTATCTTTGGCACTGACTATAATCAAATTCCAAAACAGCATTTCAATTAAGTTTTGTAGACTTCAACTAGGATCCAAAATTGAATACTGTTCATTTTCACTTGTGACTAGAAATTGTTTCCAATCAGTCTCTTAAATATCCATAAGAGCATTAAAATCTGTTTGTCCACAAAAAAAAAAAAAAAAAATCTCTTTATTGGTTGTTTCTATAGGTTTGTTTTCATCAAAACTCTTCATGACACTGCCAGAAATTGCTGGTGCTGAAATTTAAGGTCAGTCTTTCCACTTCTGAATTACATCATAACTTTCTGAAAATGATCCCTGTAGTGCTGAATAAACTCTTATTACTCTTCTTGTAGTTTACTACTTACACACACAAAGAAAATGCTTTATCTGGCTAACGATAAGCCCACTCTTAGTGGTTAGAGATTTTGTTTGTTTTATACAGAAATGATTGTGTCAAAGGAATTCTTTTACGGAACAAATGCTGAAAGTTTATCTTGAAAGCAGTCTCTTAGTACTGACTAAGATGACACCTCTCTCCTGAAGTAGCAAAGACATGCCCTTTTAGCTCCTTTTAAAGGATCGCACACTGCCACAAATTTAATAAGACAAGCAGATCAAAGCGCCCTTAATAAGCCACTGCATTTCAGCACTCCTTGAAGCTCATGAGAGCAAGGCTACATCTTACAGAATGGTGGTATTACTGATTTAGACTCATCTCCACTAAAAAATGATTTGTTACCATCCAAAGGGTATTTTTGCATTGTGAAAACTTGTCTCAGTGAAGCCACAAGGAAAAAGGAAAGCACAAGACTGTGGTAGTTCAACCCAGCAAACTGCTAAACACCCTGGAGTGTGATATAATCAACCCACCAGGCCCCTCAGTATTTATATTTCAGCCATTGTCTTCCATTTCCAAGAGTCTTTATCTACTTGGCTTGTTTAATTGCTGCGCGTGTTTCGCATTCGTGGATAACCTGTGCAATAGTGCCCATGGTCAAGTCCACTCCTCGAACCTGAGCCCATCTATACGTTGCATCTCTTCCTTCAGGGCCTGAAGTGTGATGAGCTCACCAATCTTAGCAGCCTAACCCACCTGCTGGCTGTTTTTACAATCTGCAGTGGCACAAATCTTGAGTACGTGGGGATCTACATGATGTACTTCACACCCATTTTCTCTACCTAGACAGCAATATCTTTCCACAATGCGGAGGCCCATATGAGTTGGTCTCTGTGCTGCCAGTTCTTCTTCCATTGCTACAACCACCCCCACAGTGCATTTGCTGCTATCCAGGAGTCAGTGCAGAGGTAGAGCACTGATCATTTCTCTCATTCAGCAATATCTAAAGCCTACTGGATGGCCTTCACTTCTGCAAATTCACTTGATTCACCTTCCCATTCCGTGACTTCTGCAATTCATTGTGCAGGACTTCACACAGCAGCTTTTTACCTCTGACAGTTTCCCACAATGCAGTAAGACCCATCAGTGTACAGGGCATATTTCTTCTCATTTTCTGGCAGCTTATTGTATAATGGATTCTTTTCAGTATGCATCACCTCCTCCTCTGGCAATATTCTGAAATCTTTGCCTTTAGGCTAGTCCATGAACACTTCCAAGATTCCTGCATTAAGGAGTTCTACATTTAAGAAGTATTTGTTGCCTCATCTAATTCAGACTCAACTATTTTTAAAGGGCACCACAGTGGTACTTTAAAAATCTTTTATGTTTATAGAGAGTGAAAACCTACTCTATGTAGTAATTATGCTCAAAAGATTAAATGCCTTTGTTTAGTCTGAGATCTCCCAAGCTAACACCTAAGATTGGCATTGTCTGGAAAGTTATAATTCCTGGCCAGACTCCACGGCAAAACATCAGAGAACCTCTGTGAGACCACCAAAAACACCATCAATTGTACAACAGCCACTGGCACATAAGGGAAATGTTTATCAATAACTAGGCAAAAGAGAGTGACTTGACAGTATGTTATGTTAGTGATAATCCACATCCATGTATTTTAAACTTATCTAGGAAAAAACTCTATAGGAACACAGTTAAGATCTTGAATCCACTGAAGTCAGTGGTAAAGACCACTGGAGATCAAGAAGTCTAGGATTTCATCTTAAGTTACTGCTTCCTGCCCACAGATGTTTTATTTTTGATAGCAAAAATGATAAACTGACAACTCTTTGGAACACTCCAAAGATTTACTTACTTTCCATTTTCCCAACTCTTGAGTTTGTTCAATGCTTTTGTTCCACAATACTCACTCTAAAATCCTTGCGTCTTTCACCAATATCTTACTTAACTACTCCTAATTCAGTTTCTTTGTTTCTGTGTTTGGTTCCTTTTCTAGCTGCAGAATGACATGTAATAATCTTGCTGAAAATAGCTGCAGCTTAAATACTAGTACCAGATTTTAGAGACTTATGTTTCTTCTCTCCTTTACACAATCTATTTTATCAATAGTACACAATTAAAAATAAAATAAGGAATGAGAAAACTGCCTCATAGAAGCACAAACTGTATTTTCTTTGGGCTTGGATTTTTCTTCAGTTTCCAAAAATAACATTAAATATGGAGAGAGATGTAAAGAGGAAACATAATAAAGTTTCAATTTTTTTCTAGAAACAACAGGCAGCCTGATACTGGAGTACTGTGAAATGAAGCCAATCTAAACAAAAAATAAAAAAGAAGAAAAGATCTCCAAAAGGTAACTCTACTGCTTTTTCTTTCTTCCAAATGAAGAAAAGCCTCAGATGGGCACTAGCATTAGAGAAGGAATGAACCTGAGGTCAAATTAACTACGTAGACACCCAATTTTACCGTTCCTTAATAGAACTCTACATTAGCCAGTGTTCTTGTAAGTCAGAGCTATTGCATCTGTACGAAATGAAATCCAATCCTGACCACTATACACCACATATTCAAAGCTTCTGTCTTTAGTACTCATTTTTGTAGCTTAATCTTCTCAGTATAGGACCAAAGTAACAGGAAGGAAGAGAAGAATACAGTCTCCTGACGCCTAAAACTACTAAGAGCTACTTTAGTCCCATTAGCAGATCAGAGGATCCCAGTACTAACCAACTGCAATGAGCCTTAAATCTATCTGTCACCTCAAAATCCTAGGAATGTCCAACATCAGAATGACCCCACTATCAGGAAGGAAAAATTCAGCTAACCTACAGTGTTATTTTTTACACTTCCTTATTGACACCAAGGGCATGGGTTACATGAATTGTTTTGACAGCAGTGGAAATAATGCAAACTCTCACTAATATAAGCTGATGGCTCACTACCTAGCATTGCCCTTGTAACCTAACATCAGCAGTAGTGTCAGTTCTATTGTTAAATCCTATCTACCTGTTTTTGGATTTCTATGCAGATATGACTATGGCACATAAATAATGAAAACTAAATCACTGCTGTCTTTGACCAGCTTTTCTTTGGGTTAGGGAGTGGAATATGTACTTTGTTTGATTTTTTTAAATTATTATGATTTCTTAGAAAAAAAAATACCGATAGTTTCCCAAATTCTTCAGAAATGTCTTACACTTTAATCAGTGTAACCAGGGAAATGGTAACCTTTGTGAGGACAGAATGAGAGACTGGCATTACTCAGATCTGCTAAATACAGAACAGGCATCTACAAACACAATGTTTTTTTTCCCCATTTTCACAAAATCTGCTCTTTTAATAAGCACACTTTATCACACGTGTGCTGTTGCTGCCGTAATATCTCATCTTTGCTCAAGACACTGTGATGACAGCTCTGTCACACATTTTCCATACTAATAAGAATCACTAAGAGATAGCACATAAAATAAAAAAGGCAGGAGTAGTATTTTGGATATTTTGTTTTCCTCCACAAGTATATTATAAGAGATGTACACATTAATTAAAAATAAATAGATTGAATACACACGTGTTCACTGAACCTGAACAATAATATGGTTGTGATCACAGACAAAAATATCAAATCTGTTTTTCCTGTGGTTTTTAATTCAATTGTGACTCCTTAAAACTATTTGGCCTAATCCTGGGGTTATGAGATGGCAATGAACAAATTTGGAACTTTACACAAGACAAATCCAAACTACAAGAACATCTATTTTATTAGTTTATGCAATCAGTGAGCAAATTCTTTCCACAGCTTCTGGCAATTAATATAGTATAGAGCCTAGTTGCTAGCCTTGGCTGAACGCGTGATTGTGAACTCTGAAAACATTCAATTATACATTTCTAATCATACACACTGAAATCAAATTACATACTGTGACAATCTATATGCCAGCCTACTTGCTTTCTGCATGGATTAACAGACCAATGATTTTGTATTCCATTGCCAAGACAACATTTTCAACATCTTATACCTTTAGACAACATATGTTCTAACTGAACTTTATGAAAAGGAATCATTCTTCAGGAATGCTGAGTGTGTGCAGAAATTTGGCCAGAAACATTGCATGGGCCTCAAAGCAGTGACTCAGAGATGTAGTTATATCCCATCACTGGGCCTCATTACTACTCCACAAGGAACAGAACTTACAGCAGGGTGCAGACAGACTCAGACTATACCTTTTTATTGGCTTGTACAGTGCTAATCTACCAGTAACTGGTCATGCTGAGAGGCCTAACTCTTGTTAATTTTGATCTGGAAGCTACTCACTAGTTTTAAGAGAGCACAGACGAGATGATGAAAGTCATCTGGAGGTCACAGATCAATTTGGATCAGGCTACTGTTACAGATGGTGTTAAACTGCACTGGGATCAGGACCTCAGAACTACAATAAAATAGCAGTAAAAACTTGCTGAACAATCTAACATCAGCTACTACTACAAGTCAAAGCAGGGCAGCTTGTACTGTTTCAGTATAGATTCAATACAAGACCACTGATATGTTTTCCCCTGGAGAGTTACACAATGTTTGTTTTAGTTTGGTTTTTAATCCATTAGTAAGGACCCAAGTAATTGCAATTACACTGCAGAAAACATAACATGAATTTTTGCCCATAAACAAAATGCTAGCACAGAAACTTGGCTCTTATTAGATCCTGCTGCAAGAATAACTTTCCCCACCTTCTCATCAATAAAAATATGATACCAATGTACTCTTAGACTTAACACATCCTATCTTAAAAATATAGCAAGGATGCCATTAGCTAGTACCCTCCTCTGTTGCTACAGATTAGTTTTAACAGCTAGCAAGCATGATGTTGATAATTAGCCTCTCTTTCTTTCTCCTTTTGCACTAAATAAGCTCTAGTCAAATGCCATGCTACCACAATGTTCAGGTTAGCCATCTTACCTAGGCTGCCAAGCAACAAGCACGTGTTATGTGGACTCTCTTTTAAAATAAACAAACAAATAAAAGGGCAATAGCTCTTCAAGGAAAACTTCCATAGCTCCTTCCCAATTCCAGGGAGAGCTGGCTCCCTCCCCAGGGACAGACCCCTCAAGCTGATTCTTGCTCACTTCCAGCTTCCAGCATCTGCTAGCTGTTTGCAACCACATTTGTTCATTCTAGTTCATTGGAAAACATCTATCCTTCCACAGCACAAAGCAATACAAAGCAGAACACAACTGAATCTGAATTAAGGCTCTAGTGCACTTAGCTAAGATACGTATCTAAATTGCAGAGAACAGAAATGATGTTTTCAATGACATACGCTAGCTGCCCTCATCACCCAGCTCATGATAAGCACTCATCACTAACAAGTTTACCTTCCTCCCACAAACATTTACCCATTTGGTATTTCTGCTCCACTGCTCTCTGAGAACCCAGCACCTCTCAGCAATTCGTAGCTCAGCAGCTTGCAAGTATCTGCCCACAAATTTTCATCACATTTACCTTCTGATACTGCATGATCTTCATGCATGTTTCAGGGCTAAAACTCTGTTCGTGTTTTACACATGTTTATAACTCACCTTAAAAATAAGCAGCTTTTTGAAAAGCTATTTTTTGCTGCATATAAAATGATTTGATGTTATCTAGAATACTTTAACAAAAGTAAAATTTAATAAATAATGCAAAAAGACCAATCATGTCACTTGTATTTTATCTAGCCATGCTGAAAAGAAAGGCGAGATGACTACCTCAAGAAATTCTAACTATGGACACCCAGAAAGAAGCCACTAGATCTACAGGTAGACACCTAGAGGAAGACACCTAGATGGCAAGCAGTGAATCTGTATTTTGTCAAGTGAATCTCAGTCTAAGCAGAGGATTATTGGGAGCAACTTCTATTCCCAGTGCAACAAGGTACTCAGAACGATACATTTCAATGATCAAGTTCACAGGAAGAAAAGCAACAAGAGTTTAAAATCACCACCTGCCATTCTGCCAGTACACATTGTCTGGCACACACTGTACCCTACTCCTTGGAAGCCTTGAGCCAACATACAGTCATCAGTTTTCTCCCCCAGCCACTCATACGGTTTTGTCTATTTGCCATCATACTTAAATTTGTTAGTCGACATAATTAACAACCATTGCTGACTAATTGTGGTATGTAAGCTCAGAGCTTTTTAAAAGTGAGCTGCCCACAGTCCATGTGGGACTTGCTCACAGTCTCTGATTCAGTGGAGATTTTACCTGATGTTGAGATTTACGTTTGTTTTCTGTGTTCAGTAAGTAGCTCCTGCAGAGATTTTGTTCCAAAGAGGACACTGTCTCACACAAAGAAAGAAAATGAAGTCATACAGAGTCCCAGAGCACCAACAAAGCTGCAAAAAGAGTGGAGAAAACCGTCTGGAAAAGAAACAACTTCAAATCTTTTGGGAGCTAATGAAGTGAATGGTCCTTAACAAACAAAACCAAAACCGTCTGATACCTTAGACCTGCTCCAAAATAGCACCTTTGCTCTGATCACATTTTCTTCCAGCCACATGTTTCTTTGTAGTTCATTCTGAAGTCAGAATAACCATTCCTTCCCAGGCTCATGCAGAGCTGCAGCAACTGCCAGTCATATTCTGAGAGAGAGAAGACACACTTTATGTTTCATTGAATGCCAGAGCAATGCTTTTTTTCACACAGTTTTGATATTGCAAGGAACAGTAGATCCCTTCATTTAACGGAACTGATTTTGATCACAGGCTGCCCAGTATTGTATTTGCCACAGCTCCCTTAATTTCAGTGGAATTTTGCTGATTTACTCACAAGCAATCAGATTCATTGTTCTGTAAACTCTTATTACTGTTCTCAGAGTTTTACAGATGAAAGAATACCTTCACATGGAATAAGATCAAAATCAAAACAAATCAAATCCAAACAAGCCAGAAAAAAAAGTTAACCCTCAACAATGCTCAATGCTCAGCACAGGAAACTAGATATTGTCTAATTATTGTCAGGTATTCTACTAGCAAAAAATAAGAAAAACACAGACCTAGGTCAATCATTCCTTTCTTTCTTTTTTTTTTTTTTTTTTTTAAATTTCAATACAATTTGATAACCACCACCAACAACCCCCACAAGAAAAAAAACACTACTCAATAACAATCAAGAAAAAAAACAGCCAAAAAAAAACAACCCTTAAACAAGAGGATGGCTAGATCTAAAACCCTGCACATTTCACCTGTGAAGCAGAGTTGAAAAAGCGCTGCTAGAGTGCAATTTGAGCTGAAGCTCAGAAAAGGATGATTTTAAGATGTTTATACTCATAACAATGTTTGGATTGTAACTCAGTGGGGTAGGATAGTTTTCTACATCTTTAGTATGATGAACGACCCCTGCTGTAGAGTCAGAGTCAGTTCCATGGGGTTTTTTTGTATCATGACTCATACAATGAAGGTAGGGATGACACCATAGAGAAATGTCTTTGCCTCCTTCTTTCAAACTTTCTTATCCACTGCCTGACGGCATGACTCATTTTAAGATCAAGTACAAATATAATAAGAACTTTTATCCAAAGAAAAAATGTTGTATTTCATGGCTGCCTTTAATGTCAAAAGAAAATGGGAAAATCTGGACTGGTAATTAGCTTATTTATGTAGTTATGCAGAAGTTGTGCTCAGCTCTCCATGTTTTTGACCTTTGTTAGAGTCTGACATGTAATTTCAACACCGGTTGTGGCACAGAGAAAGGTTTTACATATAAACATATTTTGCTCCTGGATAAAGTACCAGAACTGTATTCTTCCCATACTCAGTTTTTCAGAGGTTAATCAGAACTGTTTACACTGAATGAAATGGCAGGCTCATTGTCGTGGATTTAATTCATGGATCTTGCTATTTATCCTAATTTATGAGGCTCATGAGTCAGTCTGTCATGCACTCAGCAACAGGGCAGTCAAGAGATAGATCCATCTCTCCAGAGCACAGCACAGGAGAGATCAAAAGAGGGGTGTAAAAAGACACGGAGTGAGCCTACCCTGTTCACTTGGGCTGTTTCCTACAGTCTTCTCTAACAAAAACAGCAAAGCCCTGTAACTCATTTCAGGTTTGGTCAGCTCCCATTAGAAAGAGATTCCATAACTTTGGCAGTACCCAGTCCTTGTTATATGACGAATGAATTCAGCAGAATATCAGTGTTTTCAAGTCCTACCAGAGGATCTTAAAGAAAATAAGCAAAAAAAGAAGATAGAAGATGAAAGACACTATTACAGTTGCCCATAATGTAATAAAGAAATCAAAACGAGTCACTGTGAAAACATACTTTTAACCAACCTGATCTGCCAAAAGAAACTACCCACAAACTTCTCAACATTTAATGGAAACATAATAATGTCACCAAGCTGTTAACCTAAATCATCACTGGAGGGGCATTTGAAAACAGTTTTCTGGGCTATTTTAAGAAAAATGGCACAAACAAGCAAACTTTTGGGTTTTTTTTAGCATATATGCCTTACTGGAAAGTTTCCTCTCTCAACAGAAACCACACATTGCTGCAGCTCCCAGCAGAAAATAGAAAGTCCCAGCACAAAAGCCGAGGAAGGAACAGCCATGCCTTCTTTAAGAATGGGCTATGTATGATAAAAATGAAAATGGCTTCCAGGAAATGTCTCTTCAGAGTGCATTGCCTATGCTACACATTTCATTTCTCTGTACTACAAAAATATTCTTCTGCCAGGCTACAGCAAAGCATCTCATTTGCTTGAATAGCTACCAGTGACAACCAGAGTGCTCGCGTTAACATTCACTCTAACCATTTTTCACTGCCTACCCTTTCACACTCTCTATTAGATTTTTTTTAACCTCCCAAGATTAATTCCATGAAATGATCAATGACATTTGTAATGTTTAAACAAAGGAAAAGTGCCTTGATGCTTCTGTGCCTGTTTCTACTTGTAGGGAAAGTCTACAAGCTGGCTTTTGTTTGCTAATTACTTTAATTTACAACATGGAATGAAGAAGGGTTAGCACATGGAAGATAAGCTTTATTCTAAACATGAAAGGAATCACATGGCAGAGCATTCAGGTCTTAGGTGAATGGTTTCCATGCTCTACAATGAATCTGAGAACAGTCTCAGCCATAAATTACATTTCCAGAACAAGAATGCTTGTGCAGCCCTATCTGCAAAGGAAAACATGGCTCGTTGACACTGTACCCCACTTGCTTGCTTTAGAAAACAGCACACGTTGGAAATTGTTTCAAAATACAAAGCAAACAATTTTTTTTTGTAACACCCGTGTTTCTCAAGAACTAGGACTGCCTACATTTCCCCTGGTATTTGATTTCTGTATGCAGTCATGTAGGAATCTGTGCTGTCTGAAAAAAATCTAATAAAAAAAACAGGTGGCATTCCTACCAAACCTTCCAAGGCGGCTGTTGTTAACCAGCCACATAGACCCCATACTTCAAAGTTTTAGCTAATTAACAGTATTCCTCAATACAGCTAGAAATAAGCTTGATTATTCACTAGGAAGAGACTAACAGGACTATATTACTGAGATTATGATGTGCTGATTGCTGTTTATCTAACAGATACTGCTATATATGTGTACGTACATGTACGTGTGTGTGTGTGAATACATGTATAATGTATGTACGTATATACTAACTAAAGTAGTTTGTGGTAAGTTAAAGGTGCAGCTTTAGCAGAACTCAAGGGTGGTGTTCCAGGTGTTCAGTTCACCCCATGGCATGCAGGAAGAGCAAGAAAGGGACTGTGCTGCTGCTTCCACCAACCTTGCTCGGGTCCCTGGCAGTGCTGCAACCAGACGCCTCACCTCATCTCCCTGGTTCATGGTGAGCAACTGAGTTGCTGGATGAGAATTTGCTGGCTCTGGGCCAGCACAGGGATCCTAAGAAAAGAACAGCAGCTCACATCACTGACTGTAAGTCAAGGAAAACCTAATTAAAGTCAATTGAGCGAACTAAGCATGAGGTGAATTAAGAGCTGTTGTGTTAGGGTCATACTGATTACAATCTTGAAAACTTAATTTTACCTTTTTCATTTTTTTAAGCTATAACCCTGAAGGCCTTGCATAACCTTGTCACAGTAAGAACAGTAGGGTGAGAGATAGCAGAGTTCAGGGTAACAGGTCCCACCTTCAAACAGTGGGAAAATGCTACTACCGTCCTGAAGAAAGACACCAAAGTTTATGTATCCAGTACAGTAGAGAAAGGAAAATAAATCATAGAATAGAATCATAGAATGGCTTGGGTTGGAATGGGTCATCAAGCTCCAACCCCATTGCTACATGCATCAGATCATACCTTCCCACAAATGCAAGTTTTCCTTGTTTAAAGTAACCAATAATTTGGTTTTGTCCAAATATAATTTGGTTTTATCCTCTTGGATAATAAACAAATAGGAAAAGAAAGGTCAGTGGTTAAAAACAGATGCTGCTTTTGATCACAGAAGACATTTAAAACCTGTCACACAGCTGTGAGTTAGATGATGTTAAAATTCATTTAACACGGTGCAGCAAATCAAGCTGCACCACAGCACAGTTAGTTCTACAGCAATCTTTTTCCTCCTCTCTGGTTTTCCAACTCCTGACAAACACACAAGAAGATACTAGCAAGGAGGTTGGGTACAGTCTGTCTGAGCTCTTTCTCTGTACTTGATGGAATGCAAAACCAAGCTGTGTTGCTGAGCAGTTGTGTGGTTTAGTCTCATCTGCCACCCAGTGGCTTCTCACCCATCTTGCACGCTCGGGTCAGCTCTGAAGAGTGAACATTTTTACACACACAGATAAGCCATGACACCATGTTACTGAACTCAGATATCAGCCCACAAGGATTCAGAATAGCAAACCCAAAGTTTGGTTAACTCCTCCTACACACATGTTTTGCTTCACTCAAAGATTCCCAACAGAACCCCAACTAAGTTTCATCTAAGAAGTAACCATGGGCTCGTCCATCGTGCCACAAAAAGCCAATTATCACCACAAAGTTTCTGAACCACCACCTTTGCAGAAGTCTCTTGTGCCCAGAAGACAAACACATCTGCCAACCATCTCTTCTCTAACAGTTCCCCATAACTTTTGTATCTCGTGCTCTGATCCTGGAATATATTAAAAATCCTACTGTGATGGGCAATTTTTCTGTATCTGCAGTACTCCAGCTAGCTGCATCACTGACACTTCAAGTATGGGGTCAGAAGCAGGCCACATCAAACGTGAAAGGACAAGATTTTGTCTCCAGGATTTTTCCCAGTTGGTATAGATGGCATCTTCTCTTATCGTGGTGAGCTGGTGATCGCTTTGTCAGCAGTGTATTCCCCCACCCTCCAGTCAACACATCCTCCTCATAACTGATCTACTGGGAATGCCACCACTGTGCTGGGACATCCCATCACATATCAAAGCTTACGTGTAAGAATCTTTATTTCCCCTACTCCTACTCCTCCTTCACTCAAATCAAAACCACACTTGCAGGGCACTGAGGAGGGATATTTAGCAAGCAAAAAGTTGGAAGCCTTTGATGGGGAAAACCATCAGAAAGAAGCAGCTCTCCAAAAGCAGGGACAGCAGCACTCAGCTGATTAGCTGGCAGCTCTGTAGCTTTTGGGAGAATGTTGTACACGAGGGAGCTGTTTTGTTTCAACATAACCAAACTGTAAGAGATTTTACTTTCAGCTTGGCTGACGAGACCAAACTCATTAGTTTGTCAGAAATGGCAATTTCGGTAAATGTCTCTTTTGGGACACTGAACAACAGAGAACGTTTATTTAACAGCAAGAAAATGGCAGTTTACAAACAGGATTCATTAGAGACAGGCTGGTACAAATAAATTTTAAAAATGTTTTCACTTATCAGTTTGAAACATGCTGTGCCTGGAGCACTGTGGTGTTTCCCAGTCTCTGCTGTGGCTGCACAATTATGGGAATGGAGCATCCTGAAGTTTTAAAGTATGTATCTTGACTTCAGGAGTGAAGGAATGAGCCATTTCTCCCTGGTACTTACAAGTACACATAGTGAAGCCCATCTGTAATTTTTCCACATTACACAAGTTAATTGGGACCAGCATATGGATGTACCATAAATACACTATTGAGGATGCTAGCAGTATTCTAAAAATTGAGGAGAGGGGACAAAACCAAACAGAAACCACATATCTTTCTTCTTTAGAAGATCTGTCCCACCTATGATTGGCATCACTGGCTTTGAACTCAGACTGAAATTGAAAGGAAGCTTCTAGATCCTAGATCCTGGTTACACTGTCCAGCCTGGGTAGCAGCTGATGAAGAAAATGGTGCAGGATGGCTCCTGTAACTCAGCAACAACCAAAGGTGTTCTGTGTTGAAACCAGGACAGCAGGGCATGCATGACAGGAGCCAAAGGAGACATTGACATCCTAAGGTTGCCTAGGGCTCACAACACTGCAGCTGATCTGCATCTGCTTCTGGGAGGTGTTCAGGGACCAGGAAAGCACCAGGTCTGTTTTAGACACACTCATACCCATACTTAGGTTAAGGAGCTGTAGATCAAGTAACCTCAGAGAACCACATTCAAGAGAAGCTCTTTAAAGCACATTCTCCAGATGCTCAATAGACTGGAAGTCAGCCACAGGATTTTTGACAGTTATAATGGCTTTCAAGGAAAATTCTTTCCTCTTCTTCCTGACCAGATTCTCAACCAGTACTTCGAGCTGTGCCTTTGCCTCAGACTTCATACTGCATTCCAACCATCTTAAATAAGGCTTTATTGGTATGAACCAAATTCCCTTTTTGTTGTTTTCTCATTCAAAATTTGATCTCTCTCAGGTAACAACAGATAACACCTCCTACACCAGAGAAGTGTTTTTGCAAGTATGAAAGTTCTTGCTCTAAGTCACCATTTTGTAGGATCATCTGTACCTTGGTTTGCATAGCTTGATAGGACAGGATACCTTCTGATAGATGAGCATAATCTGGCCTGCATATTTTAATCCATCACAGTAATTACCTGTATTACCACTGCAGCCTACCTGAACAACACATTCTTGTTCTGCATGAACTATCCCACAGCCTTGCATGTGAAGCCAGCAATTTAAAACCTCCTTTTCAAGTTTCATCCCTTTCTTCCTCCCTTCCAAATAAAATCCACCCTTCCTGCAATGCTATCAAGAAAGCATTTTATACTTGACCTACCTCAATATATTCTAAACATTTTATGCTAATGAAGTACCTGCATTTATGCAGACATAAACACAGCTTAAGAGATCTGCAGAATCCATTAAAAAAAAAAAAAGAATAAAAACCCTCCACTCTAAATTTACACGTTGCAAATTGCCAATAAGATTAAAATACATATAAATTGCTGAAAAGGAAATGACTGCTTAATGGGTGAAATCCAATCTACTTAAAATCTGGAGTGTGGCAGAGACAGGAGTTAAAATAAGGAGCTAGCAATCCCATTGAGCAAAAGCTACCCTGACTTGGATCTGCAAGTGACATGAGCTGCTGCAATTTGCAAATAATGAGGCAGAGAAGTAAAGCTAGCACATAAAGTCTTCTGCCACTATCTTATCCATATTTATGAATCCCCAAGTCAGAAAGGTTTGCTGCGTATTAGTGCATTTGTTACCTATATATAGCAATTGTTTTTCTACGGCAAACTGAGTTTTTCAAACCAGCCCACAGAGCAAAATCACATCAGGCATTCTATAATTTTAATGTATCTGTAAGGCTTGTATTTTCAAAGCAGATAAACTTTTCAGTTATACACAAATTAGCACTTACCAGTTAGCTGTGCAAATAAGCCAAGTTTCAACAGAAGAAAAGTAAATAGCACTAAGTAGGAACAATATGCATATCAACATCATTAGCCCCAAGTTTTTCACATGCATTATTTGTGTATCCATGCTTAGTAGGTTTAGTCTGTAGACGTACTGAAAAATCATCTTAGAAAATTGAGCGTGTGGTCAATAGCTCAATTTTATAGAAAAAGAAAAAATAAAAAGATTATAAAGATCTTCCCATTCTTATGGACGTAGGAAAAATAAGTATACTGACCACAAACAAAGTACAACAGAATTTCATTTATTTTTCTCCAAATTTCTATGCCTCTTCCTAATTTTAGCCACTTTCAGAAGGTGCAAGGTACTACTTCTGAATTGAGTGAGCTGGGCTTCAATATCAGTACAAAAGAGCAAGAGTAGGGCTACCACTGTGCTGAAAAAACACAGTTTTGAAGAATGCAGTTTTAAGAAAACAATCTTGCAACTCACTCAATTAAAACCAAATAAGTTATATCAATCATGTAGTACTTGGATGTATTAGAAAATGTGTGAAGACTACGTGTTAGTGGTAGTGGATGTAGTTTCTGAAAGTCCCCCATTATGTTTCAAAAGGTCTCCCTTACATCTCCCTCCCCTAAAAAGTTTAATACAGTGAAAGAAATACACAGCTTCATTGCTTCAGCCACTGAGACGGTGCTTGACCTTGCTCTACACTGATAAGAATGCAGTGAGACCTAGCTATTTGTTCAGCACCTAATCAAAAGAAACCTACCAACAGCTTGCAATTTCTGTTAGAGTGAGAATGGTTTTATTTACGTGAAGATTTTCACGGCCATTGAACTGAAAACAGAAATTACTTCTGTAATAGAAGCATTTCTGCAATAGCTCCAATTCTTTGGTCTGGTCACCTTTTGCCTCATGGCATAAAACATAGATTTATGTCATTCTCAATTAACATTCACTTTCCCAATAAAACGAGACAGAAATCATCTTCTGACATAGCTAACATTTATCACAATCTCTCCACATCACAATGAGCCAGGGCTCAGTAGTGATCTCCCTTTCTTCTCCAGGCCAAGCCAGAGCAATACAGAGTAAGGTCCTCTGCAGACTATGGAGGGCAATACTCCCAAATGTTTACTCTTCTGAATTCATTTATGTTGCATTACCTCCCCCTAATGCCTGTCCCTCGTAGGAAAAGAATAATAATAAAATAAACCCACACATTTAGGCTGTGCAGTTTGTTTGTCCTGAGTACAAATTAAACTTGGTTCCTTCCAAGACTGCAGAAAGCAAATAGTGTCTACATACTGTTTCCCCCAGTTTCATTTTTATGTGACCAACTTTATTTTCAGCCCTTTTTCTCTCCATGTCTTGACTCAGCACGACAGTGATAACTTACCCACTAACACATCTATTCCCTTTTCCTGATAAATGCAGGTAACAACACACTATTGTCACTGAATCCTCCGTATTCCTTACATTTCACTCTAGACCTCAACACCACATCCCCACTACAAAATTCTTATCCACTTATCTCTCCTCTCAGCTTCCAGATAACCATCTCCCTTTCTTAATTAAGGAAAACAAACAAAAATACAAACAAAAAAAAACAATTAAGAAAACCTGACTCTTTAACCTCTAATTACACAGATCTGAGAAGCCTCTTCACTTCCAAATTCATACATACAACCTAACTCTCACCCTTGGCATGTTGATACCTCTTTGGTTAGTAATGGTTGAACTATTTATACCACCCCAAGTATTCAGGTCCACTGATGTGAGTACAAATAAAATATAATATTCTGGGTTTCTTCCTGGGGTTCTCAAGGACAGCCAAGCCACAAGAAAATTGACATTTTTTCAATTACTTTAATTCATCTTGAGTAGATACAGTATGTCCTTGAAGAACCATGTTTTGGACCTGCTCAGGGAAGCATTTGTATGAGACACTGGCTTAATCATTGGCTTAAACCCAAATAACCTTAATAGATAAAGATACAATTGGTTTTGTCGTGCCTTACATTGTTGTTGTTTTGGTTTTTTTTTTTTTCAGTTTTCATCTATAAAGTAAAAGCAAGTGCAAGAATTCCCCAAATTAATTCACTGCTTTATAATTACTATTTAAGACTTTGAGATGAGGGAGGAATGTACACATACCTATCTCCAGAAAAAGAATTTATGTGAAGAAAGCATTGTTCCAGATTGCAGAAAAAAACTATTCTTCAGGCAAGCCACATTGGATTTATTTCAACTACATCAATAAGCACATTTTAATTGTCAGGTTTGTTTACATGAGACTGTACAAGCTGTCAAGGCCCATCAGCACTGGATGGAAAGCAACTAGCCACCCACTCAGCTCCATGCTGCTGACGTATTTGGTATCACCTTATCTAATGAGTCTTGACAGCCCTGGAAGCTGGAGACCTTCTTTTACCCATATGTGCAAGAGGCAGCTTAAGCAAACAACTCAAGATAAGCAGAAGAAAGCTTCACCTCATCTCAATTTCATGTTTTTGCTCATATGGGCTACTTCAAATGCCTGTACAGAAAATGAGTCAGAACAACACTGTCTTGGCTCTCAAACCTCTATGACATTTTATTCAAAACTGTTGTCATTGTCTGTTTTTAAGCCTATATGACTGGTGGAGCATTAAGACCAAGATGAATCACTCCCTTTCAGCACATGGCTGACGTATTTCCATGCTGAGGGGCAGCAGCATGCAATATTGCAAGGAAAAATTTCTGTGGAGATAGGTACAAGACAAAGAAGCTCTTCCAATATACATTAGATACTTTGCAGCTGCAAAAGGAAGTTCTTTACCCATACACAATAACCTATAGCAGCTGAAGCACTCTTGAGATGAACTGGAATTTGTTTGAAGGCCTCTTCTATCTAGTGCACTGACAACTGAAAAATTAGACTGAGATAAACAAGCTCTTACCTGAAAATGAGTTCAGCATTCTAGAAACACAGTAATTAAGTTTCAAAGTCAAAAGACAGCAAAACTTTACACAGTCACCAAAATGGGAGCAGGCAGTCACAAAGTCTACGTCCAACCCAAAACCCCAGGAGCCCTCACATACAACTCTATGCACACATTTGCACAGATGACAGATAGCTGCAGAGTCCAGCCTCTTTTTTCTCTCTCCACGGTGGCAAAGCTAGAGCCAAAATCTCCCCAAATTCCTGCCTTTTTTTTTTTTTATCTTCTTTCCTTTTTGGCTGTTCCCTGGCGATGGTAAATTCAAGGAATTGGAGATGGATGAAGGAAGAAAGAAAGAAGCAAGCATTGTAGCCCTTCTATTCAAAGTACCTAACCAACACCAGCCAGCAGCTTGGTAACATTCAGCAGATCCTAACTGCAGTGCTGGTAAGTGCACACATGCTGGGATGGCAGAGCTGTGTGTGAAAGAGGACTAAAAATAAAACCTTCACACTAGTGGCTGCCAAGCTGTACCACAGGCAGCTCCAGCTATCCTGAATAGGGCTCTGCTGCATATGATGAGAATACAGCCCCACAAGCAGACATGCATGCAAAGTAGTCGCTTGGTAGACTTGGTAAATATGGCTTGACATGTTCAAGAAAGAGATATTGACAACAGATGGGTAGTTAAGCCCACTGCAGCCTTTTCACGTTATCTGCAGGAGCAGATTATCTATTTCAGCATATATTGACTTGCCTTTAATTTGGTAAAGAAATATGAGCAAGTTAGCAACAAATGACTTTAGCTGAATGTTTCAATCTATTAACCTGACCAAAAAAAAAAATTAGTTTTTCTTGTGTACTCAGGGAAAATCAATACTAAGCTAGCTAACAGCATGGGATAAAGCATGTGTAAAGACAGAAGACATGGTAAGATATGATAGAGTGATCTGGGTTGCAAAACTCAGTTGCATTTTAATTTCACAGTTATTGACTGTTTTCAGAAAAATTGCCCAAATTGAAGTGATGCTTCTATGTAGTCATAAATACTGCTTGTATGCATGTCAGCTTTAATTTGAGCAACCAGATATCCACAGGGCAGGGAGGATGTAAGTACATAGAATTCCGCAGGGTTGGCAGTTCCCACATGCCTAACTTTCACAGCTGCCAAGCCTTAAGAAAGACAACAGGCAAACCTGAAATGTAGATTTAGACTAACAAAGGAAACAAGGAACTCGCACTCTATCCTAGGATATGTAGTTTAACTTGCTTTTGAATTCTTTCAAAAATAATTAAGTAAACTTCAGCACACGGCAACTGATTGTACTTTCTCCAGAGCATCATCAAACCAAAAATTTGCTGTTTTCACTCCCTAGACTAACTGATAAGACTAAGAAGTAGTGAGCCCTACCCTACCAGAGACCAGTGTAAATCTGTATGCTGACATTTGGACTTGAGGTGTCAGCTCTTTCTGCAGTAACCAGCAGAAGACCAGCATTCTCCTCTCCATGCCATACACAGCATTGGAGGGCTCACCATTGCTGCTTAAGCAGCTCAGACAGCCCAACAAACTGTCTGGTGTGCTTTCAAGAAAGCAAAAAAGCACACAATCAACCCAAACCTTGGAATTATTTCATTTAGCTGTAAATATTTTACACTAACTAAAGAATAACCCTCTCAATAATGTGTCACTTAGACTGCAAAACAAACAAACCACCCCTGAAACTACTATGAAAGAAATACTGTCTTCTCTGCCTACATTCATAGGACTCTGACAACACCAAGATCTTTTTTTTTTTTTTTTTTAAACAGAATTACTTCTCAATGTTCCTCCTCCAGATGCAATTGTTATGTGCTTAAAAAAAAAACAAAAAAAACAACCCAACACTTTAAAGCCTGTTTAGGAATTTCAAGCTCCAGCCTTAAACAAAAATAAAAATGATTATGAATGAACAGAAAAAGAAGAGGGAGGATTTCCTTTTCTAACAGTTTATTTTTCTTCATGGTGCCTGATAGTTCAGAACATTTTATTCCTTTTCCCCTTGCTATTCCCTTTTTATTATCTTTGGTTTAGGGTTGGGTTTTTTTGCCTGTGTTTTGTTTGTTTGTTTGTTTTTGTTTTTTGCATTTTTCCAAGCCCTATAAACTTGTCTATCTTTCCCTTTTCCTGCATCTTCCCCTGAGCCCAGGCTTAATAACTGCTCTCTACCTTGAAGCAATATTTTTTCCCCTGGAAGTGCTAAACAAGTGCTTTTAATCTGCTATTATCCTGATTTATTTTAAGAAGGAAGGGCAGCTGAAGGCAGTCCTTCCAAGAATTGTAGCTGATATACAATAACGTGTTAAAATCTTCTAGCTAAATACAACCTAGTCTAGGATTAAATGCATATATGAAGATCTGTAAATTTAAGCTATCCTTTAATGAGTTTTACACCGGAAATTTCTAAAAACAGGATGCAAGTTATTTGTAAAATGCCTTCAGTAACTTCTCCTTCATTCACTTTGCCTCCCCAACATCTACAGATCATCCCTTTGGGAAAATGATTTCCATTTAACTGCCATGCAACAACAGCAACAAAAGTCAGGTTGCTTGAGTGTGCAGAATCTCAAACAACTACAAATAAAATAGAAAAGGATTTTGAAATACAACCACCAACTCTCAGATGGAAACCTGGATGGACGGATTATTAGGAGATCAAGATCTTTCCATCTGTTGGCCCTTAAACTTGCAAAGCCCACATTAATCTCTTTGAATTAAATCAATACTGTAGCTGAGACTGATATTATGGCATAATTGGTACAGTCTGAAAGGAAAAAGGCTGAAAAGGAGAAAAGAAGCACATGCAACAAGGTTACCCAGAATACAAAAGAAAGTGACAGATACCGAGGCCTAAATATTTGAAACTGAAGATGTCAAAGTCTCCTTCCCCCATAAGTAGATAAGAAGAAATGAAGTAGGAGACTTTCTCTGTGATTTCTAAAAGCAAAAAAATAGTGCAATACTAAGAATTATGGAGCCATTAACGTTACAGTTGCCTGCAAAGTGTCTTTCTTGAGCACCCACAGGTTAAAGCAAAGTGACAATGAATCTTCAGCAGCCTGCTTACTGTAAAAGCTTAAAACAAACAAA
This sequence comes from Phasianus colchicus, assembly GCF_987193195.1. Lineage (NCBI taxonomy): Eukaryota > Metazoa > Chordata > Aves > Galliformes > Phasianidae > Phasianus > Phasianus colchicus. The sequence continues at coordinate 6,096,119 of NC_143437.1, read as the reverse complement.
CAAATAAACAAACCCACAAGCCTTTGCTAGTGGAGTGTTGTGCCTAAAGGTACTTTGTATCTGTTCTCAAATACCAGTCCAAACTGATTTCTCTTCAATTGTCTTGAAAGCTTCAGCAACTGCCATTTCCAATTTCTCACAGAGAAAGTTGTCTCTTCAGATCCATCAAATTCTACTGAACCTAGAAACTATTTAACCCTAGTGGAAAACAAGTGATGGGGAAGCCTCTAGAAATAGATATGAAGCTGTATGTACTATTAAATCACTGTGAGACCCAGAGTACCAACACAGCTCTGTGCTGGTGCTGCAGGCCTTTCTGTTGTAGCCCTTGCTAGCACATCTGGAAAGTTTGCTGTTATCCATAACACTGCATTCCTTTGATAGATCTTTGCAACAGGGATGTCAAACCAATGGCAAGAATGGTGAAAATAGAACATTTTATTGGGTTGAGTCTGCACTTGGCAAGTACACAGGAAAAACCACCATGAGCAGTTGCCATATATCTGCTGATTCCCAGTCCCTGCAATCAGGAATCGTTGAATCAACACTGAACAAACCATTCATTGCAGCACAAACCCTTTCTCCATGCTGGGACTAAGCTTATCAAATTCATAAAGTATAACTTCAAAAGTTCATGTAATCAATACTGGCTCCTGAACAATATCAAATGGAAGTACCTCATTGTAGCTCATTCAAAGAAGACATCATTTGTATTTACATAAAGAAAACATAATTCTGTCAACATTTTTTCAAAGGCTTTGAGTTAGCACTACCACCTGCAGTTAAGCAAGCTTAGAACTTCGTTTGCATTAAATAAGATATTTAAGCATCTAAACTTAAACAACAAGGCCATCTAGAGCTCAAAGCAAGTATTAAATCCAGTTACTTTAATGAAAACACACTTGGCTATCTGCTTTCAATATGATTTTGTGTAAGGTTATTCTACAGAGGATAGACTACAGAAGCATCTTACATTTCAGCAGAATGAAGCATTTTCTTTGTAATGAAGTTGGTAATAACAATGGGAAACCCAGAACATTCCTATATTCCAGTACTCAAAGTAAAGCTGACTTTCACAAATATAACTAGAACAGCCTCTGCAGCCACCTACAGCAAAAATTCAGCAGTTGGCAAGTTAAGAGCCGTAGAAATAAAAAGCAGAGCCCACAGAATGCGTCTTTAAGGCACTTCATGCCAGGTACAATTCAGAGAAACAAGCAGCCTGCTTAATGAATGCTGTGACTCTTCAGCACAAGTGGAGAATATGCCTAGATTATTCTGGTGCAAATAACCTTGTTCCATTGCTTGAAGTAACCTTTAGACTAGGTTACAGCTGGACAGTGATGTCAACACATGTCAAAACAGAACTAAAATTAAATTAATAGTTTAACTCCTGAATTGAGATGAGGCCTCTTTCAACCTATTTTTGTCACCATCAACCAAAAATCATAGAAACATAGAATATCCCACATTAGAAGGGACCCATAAGGATCATCAAGGCTACCTGGCTCCACATACCACCCAAAAATCAGACCATATGTCTGAGAGTGTTGTCCAGATGCTTCTTGAACTCTGAGAGGCTTGGTGCAGTGACCATTTCCCTGGGAAGGCTGTTCCAGTGCGTGACGTCTTCCCAATGAGGAACTTTTTCCTGATATCCAATCTGGACCTCCTTTAATCTCTTCCCAATTGTGTATAGCTCACAGCTTTTTCAGAGAATCATAGAATCATTTAGGTTGGAAAAGATTTCTAAGATTATCCAGTTCAACCATCAACCCATCACCACCACGCTCACTAAACTACGTCCATAAGTGCCACATCCACACGTTTCTTGAATACCTCCAAGGACGGTGACTCTACCACTTTCCTGGGCAGCCTGTTCCGATACCTCACTACTGTTTCAGAGAACAAGTTTTCCTAATATCCAACCCAAACCTCCACTGGCACAACTTGAGGCACCACCTTTCATCCTATCGTTGTTACCTGGGAGAAGAGACCAACTCTCACCTGGCTATAACCTCCTTTAAGGGTGTTGTAGAGACTGATAAGGTCTCTCCCAAGCCTACTGTGCTAACTGTGCAGGAGAATTGGGTAGGAGGAGGTCACTACCCATGTTTCTCAAAAGAGATGAGGAATGGCTGACCAAGAGGCACATTCTGTATCCTTAGTGCAGGATAGAGGTGTCATTGCAGCTCCACCACAAATACTATCCGTGGCAACAGACCACTTAAATCCAAGAACAGCCACACTAAGGCATACTCTCTGAAGGACTTGATTAGCAATTCACAGCACAGTGTCAAATTATTCACGATCCAGCTCTTACTATGACTACTGCGAGGTAGTCCTCAAAAATTAGAAGGGATGGCTGATACTACCTGTCAAATCTTACTTACATCTGTGCTTGCAGCTAGCTCTGTGAAAGCATTTAGTTTTGTTTGGTGGTGCAATCACTTGAAATCTCTTCCCTGCTTCCCTAATGTCAAAGTGGTTTGTGAGAAAAGGTCGGCTTCTGTGCATTTCCATCTTGGCAATACTAATTTGGAAAAAGTGCCAGCTGCAAATTTTTTTGTTTTGTTTTGTTTTTTTAAAGCTATCTGAGGATATGTTTGAGATCAATAAAAGAAGCTGATTGTATTCCCACAGCAGTTCAGCCTGCAGAATCTACGGGATGACAGTGATACCCGTGCTTACAAGAAGTGCTTGGCAGGAAACTTGTTCAATATGATGGCATGTGTAACAAGCTATGCCTCGAAAAAGTCAGCTATTGCATTTTAAGGTGACTGAGGATGGTTCTGTGAATCTTGACAGTTCTTCAGTTAAAAAACTGTTGTGGGATAGGACAACAGGCCAACACACTTTCCTTGCCTGTGGATATCAGAGAACATGCAAAAGAACTAGAACAACAGGAGATTCACTTACAACACATTTTTAGTGTTATTGGAGAAGGAATTTGATAGCATTGTCAATTATCTTGAGAAAGTCATGAATGCAAAGTCTTATTTAAAGCACAAGCTAGCAGAACCATTTAGGATTGCCATCATTTCTGTCAGCAGTTGTTCTGATTACATTACTGCAACCCCAATGTCACAGTGCAAGATGTTATTTTCTGCCCACTCTTCTCTTCCCAAAGATTGTGCCAAAACCAGCAGGGGGTGATATTTACATTTGGTCCCATGAATATCAATGGGAATGAGTGGCTACAAGCAGCTTCATCTTGTTTATGAATAGCTTGGAAAGAAAGTGAAAAATTTCAAAGCAAATGACTTCAAAATTTCAGGAAAAAAAAAAAAAAATAGACCAGACTGTGCCTGCAAGCAGATGAAGAAACCAACAGGGCTGGCTTATGAGTGGAAACCTCATGATGGGTCACACTGAGAGGACCATGGTATCACGCATTAAGTACACAGAACCCTGCTGCTTTAAGTTGCATTGCAATCAGTGCCAACTGAAAACCAAAGCAGTGAGTTCTGTTACATCATGAAGACATCAAATTCATGGTGCCCTGCACTTCCCACAAACAGAAAAGCTTTAAAAGCTGCCAATCTTCCCATCACACCAGCTGGTCTTCACACAATGCCAGCCATCAGCAGCTACAAATTTAAACAAAATGAGAAAGCCACTACTACCTACACCCTGCAGTCAGCAACCTTGCTACTGCCAGATTTAAGATGCAGCACAGTTAGAGCATGTCACAGTTAGCTGCAGGTAGAACAGAGTAGATCTGCAGGGTTCACAGTATGAAGAGTGTTTGAAGAAGCCTCTCCATCACTCATTTTGCAACAAACATTTTTACAGTGGTATTTATTTGATAGATAAGGGGGAGGAGGTTAGAAATTAGTATGTATACTTGCAAAAAGAGTCAAAACAAGGGTTTTTTCACTACAATTTTTTTTTAACCTTTCCATAAATTCTACTAGCTAGATACTAGTGTAGTATTGCTTTTCTGAGAAAGTTCCAGGGATGGCCTGCAAAACTCCTTATGTTCACTGGTCGTATTCAAACAATTTGGAGCAACTCCAATTGATGTCAAAGCACACTAACATTTATTTGGAAACTGTATAAGCCTTGACACAATTTGTTATTTTCCTGGGGTTTGGCTTTGTCTAACCCACACAAATGAAAATGATCTAAACACATGCAGGGATTTGCTCAGCAGCACATTATGACTATATGCATGCATGTATGTATGCATGCAGTAAACAGCAAAGGATGACCTAGCTTAAAAGCCTGAACCACAGAATTATTAACTTCATGCCATGGTTGCTCTGAGTACCCATGAATAGCTATTTCCTTCTGCACTTTCTTCTCACCTCAAAACGAATGGAAGAAAAAGCAAGGTATTTGGAAAAGAGCTCTGGAACTGAAACAAAAGGTAACAGTTCAAACCCTTAAGAACACACAGCACCTGCTTATGCTTCTACATTACAAACAAACCACAAGCCAGAAAGAGCATACTGAACTTGTTCTGGCAGAAAACCATGCCTCCCCCAGGGAAAGAGGAGGTGGCAATGCCTCAGGGACAGAGATTTTACTGTTTTCCCTCTGTCAGTCAGGTTTAATGACATAAGGCTTTCTCTGTACATGTAGCTTTCCTGTTTAAAACATGACACTGTGACCATAGCACTCCATCCTTTTCTCCTGAGCAAACAGGAGCTCTATAAGTTGATTTACACTGTAAAAAGCAACATAAGGAAGATATCCTTGAGCTAGCTAAAAACAAACTGTGAATATTAGTGTTATAACATTACAGTCTTCTGCAAGGGCCATTTATTGAGTTGAAAAAACAGGTTAGTTTACACTAGGTACAATGAAACTCACATGGCCAAGCATCTTTTTACAAGCCATGCTCATAGCTTGGAATAACATGATATGATACTGGGTCAGTGTAGCTAATTCTGGTTCATGTTGAGTATCCTTGCAACACACAAAGTGGAACTGTGCAAATATATTGTAGTTTAATCTACAGTAGCTGGGATGAGTCTCAAAAAGGAAAAAAGCAGTCTTGTGAAAGGAGAATCCACCCAGAGCTGCTGAACGCAAACATGTTATCTCTGATCCAGGGAGTGCAGGGATGAATCTGTCATGTTATTCAGCATGAGTTAGATGTGCATTTGTGGATGCACAAGCTGGAGTATCCATGCCTTGTTCCCCCAGCTCTTGGGAAGTCCCATTCTACTCATTGTCCCTGGTCAGATACCTGGTCTTTCACTGCTTTTTTTTCATTCCACTGTTCATTCACCTCCATTGGTATCATTTGAGTCAGGAGATGTTCTCTGTCTTAATAAGCTCCTTCATTTGCTACATTCTTGCTTAATGGTACAGCAGCCCTTCTTGGTCCATCCACATGATGGACAGAGTACTCATCATGTATGTAAATTATTTCAGATGCTTACTATTGCATCTTCACAACCAAGTATTCCATAACTATCGAAAACCAAGCCCAGCTTTTAACATTTAGTGTCTCCTGCCACAAAACTAGCTGTATTCAGTTTACACAACGCAGTGTCACCATATACAAGAAGAGTAAATATGAGTGCAGAGGCAGCTTACACCACCTACAAGTATTCCTTCATTGAAATTTCTACTGCACATTTGTCTCAACATGATAACACAAAATATGCTAGAGTTCAGAAGGAAGTATGAGCTTTTTTCCTCCTGTGAAACTTCCTTACAATCACTAGCAAACAGACTAGCAGCTCTTCTCTTCCATACTGATGTTCAAAGGTGTGCAGTATCAAAAGAAAAATATGAGTAGAGCTGAGTACTGTACCCCCAGAATTAGCTCATCCCTTAAGCAATTTTACATATTCCTGTGCTAAAAGTACAGTAGAATCTTCCCCATCTAATGAAAAACATCCTTGGGAAAACCCTCTAATAAATATTAGCACTGTTTGAGGACTTGATTATGGGCAGTGCTTTTACTGAAGCACATACCAAAACAAGCATTACAGCACAGAAGGAAGAGCTGCATTTCACCTGTGTTCTCTTCTCTCCATTGCATACAGCAAGCTTCATCATTTGAGCAATGGTACTTCAAGATCACGTGTTCTTTTGCATTTTACACTCTTCAGAGACATCCACACCTTTAAGAGATGCTTAAAACGCCTAATATTTTGTGTCTACACATACATATATATAAATCCAGTGCTATTTACTAAACACTCATACAGTTTTACCTAATACCATATATTCAGAGCTCCTACTTCTCACTGACTGACAGTATAATTTCAATCTGAGCAGGGAAAGCCATCAGCCTCACACTGGTTCCTTGTGATTTGTATTGACATAACACTATTCATTCCAAGGCTTTTTTTTTTCCCCCCTTCAATCAATCCCTAAAAAAACCAGCTATTTCTATACCTGAAATGGCTTCAAGCTGCACCAGGGGAGATTTAGGCTGGATGTTAGGAAATACTACTTCTCTGAAAGAGTGGTCAGGCACTGGAATGGGCTGCCCAGGGTAGTGGTGGAGTCACCGACCCTAGAGGAGTTCAAGGAACGTTTGGATTTTGTGTTGAGAGACATGGTTTAGTGAGAACTATTGGTGATGGGTGGATGGTTGGACTGGATGATCTTGCAGGTCTTTTCCAACCTTGGTGATTCTGTGATTCTGAAAACCATTTTGCTACATAAGCCTATCAGTCACCTCTCAGGGCTGGAGACAGAGCTGTATCACAGAAGTTCTACAAAACAAAACAGGAGTGGGAGAATGTAAGGAAGAAAGCACAGCTAATAGGTCAGCAGCCACCTGAAGATTGATCATTCTTCCTCTGCCAGAAAAAACAAAACAGACACAAAGGCAATTATCTTCCAGCCTAAATCAGGTATTCCCAGTAAATACACATCAATCAGGAAAACTTCAATAGCAAGCACAATTCTCAGTATCAGCCCAAGGTTAGCAGTAATACTCTCAAGTTACTGTTTTCCTTACATGGTTCTATCACGTATACCCTGGTGTCTAAAGAAGATGCTATTCTGACCTATTATTTTACACAGGGTGTAAAGTTGCCAACAAGTCCTCATGAGCAAGCTACTGCTACTGTTGTTAGTCAAGTAATAACTAATCTTTGTACCAGTCTTGGTAGTACCAAGTACATGTAGGATACCAGCAGGATACCAGTACATGTATCTTTAGGTATAGAAAATATGCACTTTAATCTAGGTCAGGATGACCATGCCTGAAACTGCTAACGTGATTAAATAGAAGAACTCTTAATCACAATATCACAACAAACTTGTCTTTGAAGACAGCAGCATCTTGAAAAAACATGTAGTTAATTAGCATGAGTAGAGTAGCCTGCAGGAAGGAAGATTAGTCCTATCTTTAACTGACCAATTGTAGGCCAAAGGCTGCACCAGAGCAGTGCCAAGTGATAAGAATATGTATAAGAAAACTGTCACAAAAATCCCCAAATCTATCTTTAAACAATGCTGTCCTTGGAAAGAAATGCATTCAGCAAAATGATGAAGAACAGGATGGGCAATTGCTGGTGGCTTGTTCCATAGATGGGAGAACTGATCATGACACACCAATGGTTATAGGGAGGAACTAAGAGAAAGTTGAGCCATGGGGCGAGAATGATTTAGCCCAGTTTTGTGCTATCATCAGGCTCTAGTGAGACAAGATGTGAAATCTACTGGATTGCTTGTATGGATGCAGGTTCGCTGTTCTACCTCTGATTTGATGAATTGAAAAGAATTCTAGATCACATGGGGAGAACACAGAGAGTTCATAGAGTCCTTCAAATGGTTATTTTGAATTATAAGTCTGATTGGAAAGATATAAAGGTTTTTATGAATACATTATTACTCCCTGTGAAAAAACAACAACAAAAAAATACTGGTTTTAGAGAAGGCTAATCTGGAAAACAGGAGCATAAATGAAAGGAAAGATCCAGAAGAGTTTATACCTGAAATAGAACCTAAATGAGATCCAAATACTGACAGGGGACAGCTAATGCTTATACAGAACAAACAGTTAACATAATACAGGGTACAACATGCAGTACCCAAAACCCCAAATAACCTCCAGATTATACAAAGAGCCCAACTGAGGACCCATCAGCATTTTACATGGGGTTATTTGAGACAGCTAGAATATTGTCTCATTTGGAAGGGGAAGATAAAAAAAAAACAAAAAAACCTATGTTTAATGTGTTGTGGACAGTCAGCTTCTGATAACCAAAAGAAGTTGCAGAAAGTTGACAGGATTTCAGGGATGTCTATTTCACAGCTGACTGAAATCACTTGTAAATTATATAAGAATAGGGAGTAAGTAAGAAAGGGGAAAAAAAAAAAAAAGACAACAAAACAAAAGGATAAGTAAAAGAGATATAAAATGCAGGTATGGTTCCTGGCAGAGGCTGTAGTTCAAACCACAGATTGAAGAGCAACATTTAGAGGAAGATCTTGGGAGTAAAAATAAACTTGTGTGGCGTGACTAGCACAGCTGGCAAGAAGGGAGATTAGCCCTACCTTTAGCTGACCAATTGTAAGCCAGTGGCTGCATCAAGGTAGTGGCCAAGTGATAAGAATATGTATAAAAAAATGTCACGAATATCCCAGGGTGTGTTAGATTTGTGGGAGACCACCTAGCACCCACACTTGTGCAACTCTGCAACAGAACAGTATCTCATCTCTGTGTGTGAGATTGACTTACTGCACATCAGGTGATGATTTCACCAGTTGGACAACATTACTTCCACCAGTTCCGATAGTAAAGTATTTTTAAACCATTCCTCTACCATCCTTTGGGAAACACTCGGGGTACACCCACCCACACTGGCATTTTTGGTTTGAAGCAGAAGCCTACTTTCTAGCCACACTTTTCCTCCACTACCATTTAAGGTACAATACAGAACAACCTATTTGCACATGTGCTGTGTTCTTCAAGGACCCAATGCAACTAGAAGTTGAATGCCAGGAACGCATCTCATATGTTTCATTGTCAGTGATGGTTAGCCACAGAACAAGTCTATCCTCTGAGGATCACAAACGGGTCAAATTTTCATCAGAAAGACATTTTCTTTCAACAGCCAGCTCTAGTAACAAAGAGCACAAGTCATCAGATAATTCAAGTGACAAAACACCACTCCTCATCCTCTCTTAGTCCTGCATCTGCCTCACCTGCCAGTCTGGCCTCTTCTGCCAATCTGTCTTCATAGCCCCTGTCTTCTGCTCTCTCTCTGTCAAGGTGGGGACGTAGCTTTGCTTTCCTCTGCACATGCTGTAGCCCACGTGCAGAAAGAGACTTGAGGACATCACCATGCTGTGGGTGTGGGCATCTCACACACTGCCTCTGCCATAGGACCAGCTGTACTTCAGAAACAAAGAGCACTAGGGTCATCAGAATGCAGTGGCACGATGAAGTTGTGGTTGCAAGAACGCACTTTCTGTGGGGAAAAAAAAAAAACACACATTGTGGGAAAGCCCTTAATGAACTTACCATCTGTCACAAACCCTGAGGCAGGTTAATCGTTAGCAGAATAGATAATAAGATGCTTACAGCAGCATATATAATTAGAAAACCTCCAGTGTAAAATGTTAGTGCCATCACAAATAAGGTTTCAATCCTTCATATACTGAGTCACCCTTATTATTACCAACAAGCCACATCAGAAACCTTGTCTGCTGCCATTTAATATGAGCATGTTCTGCATCTCACTGAGATGGGCAGGGGGGACCACCATGCAACCAGGCAGGCAGCACCACTAGATGTCAGCCCGAGCTCACAGAACAGCACCACTCTGACTGTACAGCAGCTTCAAATCCCCAAGGCTTTCCTAATTACAAGTTTCTTACTTCAGATAGTTACCTATGGTGTCACATTTCTCCAAAGCCAAAAAAAAAAATTTTTTTTGGCTGGAAAAAAAATTATATATATACTACAATTTAGTTTCAAGGCTTCTGAATCTCCAGCCAAATGGATAGCATAAGATTACAAGTTAAGAATGCAGTTTGAGGCCACCTTAAGAGTTGAAAACAACGTTGTTCAAACACAAAACTTAAAACAAGCTATGAGTTTACTTCCCTATGCTGGGATACAATGAAGGGAAATAGACTATAAGGTCCTGTCAGACAAATAACACACCTGGCATGTCAGATGTTTTTTTCACTTATTACTAAAGCAGTAGTAGTGAAACTGCTGTGATTTCAATAAGGAAACTGCAAGTACAATAATCATTGTAGGGGAAAAAGAAAGAAACTGGAAAATCAAATGCATCCTCCACTGCCTGCTAGCATAATATCGATCCTCCTCTCTTTCTCCTGTAAGTCAGCTCCTGTTTATTTCAGCCAGGTACACTGCAGCATGAACACTAAGGGGTCTGAATGGCAAGCTGTGTTGTTCTGAAACAAGCTTCACCTAAGAACGTGCAATGCAGAAAGCAGATCCATGTTCAGTGTCAAAACTATTGATTTTGAGCTGTCAGCTCTACGCTAATATTGCTGCCAACTGCAAGCACTCCAAAGTTTTCTACAGACGTCTTGTGCTCCCTTGCCATTTCTTCCTCTCTGCTCCAGATCTCAGACAAGTCTGGGATCATTTGGTTTACTTTTTGTGCTAGAATTGTTAAGATTATGGTTGTCACGCTTCCTTACGTTTCTAAGGGTAGAAACTTGGACTTTGCTCTAAAAATGAGAGAGACCTTCAAGTAATAATCAGGCTTTAACAATGGGAATTTAAAATTAATCAAACTTGGTGACACTTGCAATAAAATGATGAAAAGCGGTGTACTGAAAATAGAACCAAGCAATGATTAAGAGAATGAGCAGAAATGGAAAAAATCCCTTGTAGAGGGAGGGACTGCAGTACCTCTGCCCTTCTGAGCAGAGACACCATCTCTCGCAAAGTGAGCACATCCAGCATGCTTTCTTTCCTCTGCTCAGCATTCATACAGTGAACAAAGTGCCCTCAGACAGAGCAGGAATGGCTGCATTTGTAATATCACATCCCCGGTGACTACTGAACGAAGTCACAAGTCTCCTTTGGACAATTTAAAAGAGGATCCTGCCAATATGTTACATGATGAAGCTATAAACTGATCAAGCCTGTCATACCAGAGTTCAGGTTGCAGCATAGGCCACCAGTGCTTGTGAGATGACAGTTTTACACAGTGTCACCATATAAAACAAGTACCTATGACACCGGGCAGACAGAGAGTGCTGTAAAGCTTCATTAAATTGGAAGCCACTCGACAGTTGTACATCAGAGACTGAACTCAGCAGACAAGTAGCTTCACCAATACAATGCTTTTCCACAGCCAGATGCTTTACAAAGACCACACAGTGGTTCACAAACTGAACCCTTATCTTACTTTCCTTGAAATTAGGTTGTCAAGCAGACAGACTCCATGCCTCCCGAAAGCCTGCTGAGTTGTTTTCTGCACAGAAGAGATGACCAACCAGAGCACAGACTCTGAAGAGGGCTAGAAAAAGGCAAAAAGAAATACATGCTGCCCACACACTGTCACGATGGCCCCAGGCTCAATGTAACTGCTGAAGAAGCCATAGCAGGATGTTTTTCTCTGATAGGCCAAATGTTGTCCTTGGTGCATGTTCAGACAGGGCACTGGTGTGTGTGTGTGCATAGTCCCTGCTGTATGCATCCTGAACTGGAAGCATTCTGTGTCCCAGCTGTTGCACCTGTCCTAAAGCATCCATAGTTCACCTCAGCTGGCTGAAGAGCAAACAGGAGCTGAAAGCAGCCATGTGTGCCAGCTTTGTTTGCAGGGTCGTGCATTAAGGGCTATGCACAGTGTCAAGGACTAAAAGCACCAGTCTCATCTTACACCACAGAAGTCCACTCTGTCCTGGACTTTTTTTTGTGGAGAAACTTAAATCTTCATATACATTTACATAGAACTGGGTACATTGGTTAACTGTGAGCAACTGGGATGAAGCCTTGCAGGAAAAACTTGTGTTTTCCAATAACAATTGCTAGAACTCACCACTTACATTGCTGATATCCACACTGCAATTTAATCTGCTTTGTCTGCTGTTTGCAAACACTGACTGCTGTGTACTCTTCACATACTGGTAACTTCAACCATGCCCACGGGCGGGATGCATTTCCAACACTCGTCTTGGAAATCTGCTTTGAGTAGAACTCAGAAATTCGATATACGCAGCAAAAATGCCATTTAACACCAGTGTGCGACACAACCTGCCCACCCCGCGGGACAGCGATCTCGACCTTCTGGAAGGTTCTCTCAAGGCAGAGGCGGCGCGCCCCGCGCTGAGGTACGGCTCTGTCCGACCGCCAGAGGGCGCTCCGAGCCACCCTCACGTATTGCACCCATCTGCCCACTAACCGTGTCCTGCAGTGCCGCATCTCCACCTCTGAACACCTCCAGGGACAGGGATTGCACCACCTCCCCGGGCAGCCTGTTCCGAAATGGAAGAATTGATACACCTAACTGGAAACATTACCAGAGCATCTTTTTTGCCCCTCGCTCACCATCTCCCCCCATACTGCCAGCACAGGGAATGAGGTGGCTTCAGAAGGCAGCATGCTGACCTTTCACACAGCGCTTCCCCACCTAGAAAACAGAATCACAGAATGGCCTGGGTTGAAAAGGACCACGATGCTCATCCAGTTCCAATCCCCTGCTATGTGCAGGGTCGCCAACCAGCAGACCAGGCTGCCCAGAGCCACATCCAGCCTGGCCTTGAATGCCTCCAGGGATGGGGCATCCACAGCCTCCTTGGGCAACCTGTTCCACTGAAAATAAACCCAATATTTGCAGAAATGGGAACAACAACATCATGAGGTATTCAGAGAGATGCTTCAGCTCAAGCACGCCCCATAACTATCAGCACTGAGGGCACGGATTGCTCCTTACACAAAATAATGCTCATGGTTTTCTTTCTGCCAGTTTGTCCACTGCAGTATAACTCTTGCAAGAAAAACCAGCAAGTCACACATTGCTCAAAGGAAGGGCTTTCTCAATGTTTATTTAATATGTAGATAAAGTTATGGAAGGAAAATGCAGATCAAGTCTAAATTCTACATATAGTTTGTACTACTCAAAATAATGCAAAGGCTTATAGAGGCATTCACAGGTATACGCAGGTAAATAATTTCTAAAGAATAAATCCCACATAAGACTATTTCCCCATCCCAAATCACTGCCTTTAAATCAACTTTTGCACTTGAAAGACAACTTATTTTACAATTAGGTATTAAAGAAAAAAAAAAAAAGCTGGTGTTCGGTGAAGGGTTCCAAGTTTCTTTGTCAGCATTTCTTGATAGCACCCTGGAGATTACCTAGCCATCTTCAGCACTACTCACAGAAGAAATCAATGTCCTGAAAGAGAGTTGAAAGGAAAGATGTTTTAAGATTACTGAAGGATTAACATTCCTTTATCATCCCCAAAGGTAGATAAGTAGATGCAAACACTGAATACACTAATATATTCAAAGTATGTTCTCTATAAATTAACTCCACAGAATTCTGGAGAAGAAAGCTTTCCTTTCTTTCAACTCCTTTTATGTGGCTGGGATGATTTGTTCCTGACAGAAATCTTTAAAGTGAATTGGGTGATGCCATGTTCTTTCTTTCTTCAAACAATTCCTTTATCTTTCTGTTTTGTTTTCCCTACATCCACTCTCGGATTTGAGTTGCATGTAACCCCTTATCCTTAAACTATTCCTAACCAGACATAAAAAGGATGCCTTAATTTGGCTGAGGCTATGATTCACTTGCTACAGAGAAACCTGAGTAGAAAAAAAAAAGCTTGCATTTTGCTTGAAAACTTCCAGCAAGGGATACATTTTCATAGCATATGCTTTCATCTAGCCTTCTGCTAGTATTTTATCTGGCTACATAGCTCTCATCTTGATTATAGTGCAAGGAATTAACAACTTGTATGCTCAAACTCAGCAACATCTACATTAAACCAGCCTATCTCACATAACTATCCACTGGAATGTGGTTCAGAGCAAAGGCTTACTGATATTAAAAATACTCTCATTTTAGCCAGCAAATGACCAATTTAAAATCACTGAAGGATGGCAAGCAATGCAACACCACTCAGTAGTACACAGTCTATTGCAAGGAATCTACCGTATTCAGTGTGACTCAAAAGTAGCAGCACTGGGAAGGAAACATTGTATAAGATTTATCAGTTGGAACAGCACCAATAGGTATGGGTTGCCTGGTGTTGCAAAAAGGATGCTGAGAGAAGTTCACAAGCACTAGAACTTATTAAGAGGGTCTGCTGCTGATGACATACATTGACTCCAGATCTGACGGTTACTATGGGGAAAAACAAAGAAGACAGAGGCCCCCCATACCAACGTCCTCTTTCATGCTCCTCTTTAGTGCAGCAGGTCCCCCCCCATCAAGATACCTATCAAGTTGCCAACTCAGTGCTTCCAACGGGCAGGAACTGCATGCTGCTTGATCATTAAGGTTTGGGCATCGCCACGTCCCATAGTATAAATGAAACATTAAATGAAAGGTTAGGGAAAAGGGCAGTTGGAAAAAGTGGTTCTCAAACCAGTGGTAACAACAGCAACAGACTTAACAGATTTGCGGCCAGGAAAGCAAGGTAACAAGCATCAGCAGCAGCTAAAATGAAGGGTAGCAGAAGTGCAAACATAAGATCAGCTACAACGTTGCAACTGGAAGGCTGGTGGTAGCATTAGAGGCACACAAGAGCTGTGCAACAATAGCTCCTGTGTAAAGCAGTACCCTACAGGATACTGCTACATGAATCGTTCTGGTCAGGTAGAGATCCATTAAGACCTGCTGTAAACACTTTCAAATGCAAACTTGAAGTCAGATCCTTTAAGCTCACATTTGCAACATACAAAAGAGAAGATAGGAACAAGAATCCACCTCTACCACCACCAGGTTTTGCTGTGAAGCTCTTGCATAGCAAGAATGTGAACTAAGGGTGAAACAACCATGAAACTCCTTGTGTGATTAGTTTTGCTGCAGAATTTCTACTTGCCAATTGAAGTTCTGCAGTGTAGGCTGGCAATAGCAATGGCCCATTCTGGACCCACAGCCAGCCTCCAGACTAAGACATGACTTTAACCTACCTCTGCTTCCAGCTCAGCTTTCCATTCAGCAGAATGGCTGTCACACCGTTGAGAAAAGAGCTTAGAAACGTATTTTAGTCACACAGAACATGAAAGAATGACTAATTGCTACGATGCTGCTGGCCAAATTCAGAATAACCTAACAAAGCGTCAAGAACAGCAATCACATGTTTCAAGATTTGCATTTCCTCAAATAAAATTTGTCTGACATTAAAACACAAATCCTAGCAACCATTAAAATTCATTTCAATTATTTCTCATTTTAATGAAACCTACCTAATAATCAAGATCTGGGATAAAGTGTCCATATACAATTTCTAGGCTATGAGAAATGTGTTCTAGGCATAAATATAAGCTACCAGTAACAGCCAAGCCATATCATCCTCTTCCACTTCTCTGTGAAGCATATTTCAGATCTTTAAGTAATGTTAAGATCTGCCTGGTATATGACATACTATTGTACATGATTGGGAAGAACCATCCTTTTGGAAATGCAGCTTATTTAAAGACATATTTCCAATAGCTTTGCAATTCTATCTTTTGATAGATGTACTAACAACTATGAGGCAGCAAGCATACTTTTCTCAAACAGCATTCTGAAAACATATATATATATATATTTTAATTCCTCCAATATTTTAACCCAAGTGATGCTGCTACTATAGAAACAACTCAAGAACGCTCTGTATTTCTAGAGGAACAGTGGAAAAGTGAGTTTTCACATTCAATTGCCAGGGCCCTGCTTTCACTGAAGTGTGAGAAGGGTGTTCAGGAGTGTAAAACAGAAGTACTCTATCACAATGTCAATCTATTTAGATCATTAATAGAAGGGGTTTGTACACGTTATTGAAATATGCAGCACAATGTTCAGTCTCCAAGAAAGAAAACCATTTGCAACACATTGCAAGAAGTTTGGGTCAGACTTTTACGGGGCCTCCAAGCAATGCTATTCCAATCAATAGGAACAATAATAGGATCAAGGCCTCAACTCAGCATGTGTGAAATCTACAATATCAGAGCTTATGTTAGGATTTTATTGAGAACATTTGCCTGCGTAAAGGCCCAGAGATAGCATCCCTAAGCATCTGTGATATGCTACAATCAACTGCCACAATTATGATTTGTTTTTACAGGAAATTAGCATTACACAGCCAAGGATAATTATATACAGCTGGGGTTCTGTAAATTCCTTACCGTTGTAGGAACGGTCTTATTTGCTTCTTGATAGACATGTTGTTCTGAGACTAAACTGCGAGGGAAATAACCAACTGTCCCCATATGGTCTTCATACTCTTCTCCATAAACCTTCAAGCAAGGAGATGTATAATTAGGTGCATTAGAACAGTCCTTATTTGCTTTAAGCTAATTCATAATTTAGCCAAAAGCAGCTACTTAGCAGTGTTCATAACTCTGATTCTGGATCTCCTAGTTCCCCAATTAATCAGCACATTAAATGAACTATTAACACAAGTTCTAATACAGATAGGTATTTATTTTCTGGAATAAAATAACAGCACAGCTGTTGTTTTGTTTTTTTTTTTTTTTTTAATGAATTCAGCTAATATTACTGTTTGCTTCCTTTATATTTAAGTTTTACAAATAACTGTAATGAAAGTTTTTCTCCTGCAGTTTCAGCAAGCAGTGCAGAAAAGAACTGCTGAGCCCTTTTACTTAGGTTAAGTTCATAATTACTGAATAGTTAATGAAGAAAATTTGACTTCACTACAAAAACCAGAAGAAACAAAAAAAGGCCCTTTAGACTCCTCAGTCAGTTTAAACACTCAATCTGAAAACTAAGTTGCTACTTTAAAACACACAGTAGCTCAACATCAACACATTTTTGTCAAGAAATAAATGCTACTCTATTTCTGGTTTGCTCATATACACAGGAATCTCATCTTACACTTCCAGCCCAGAATTCTCCAGATTCTTTTTCTTTCACTAGTTTTGAGTAAACATAAATCAACTGCCCTTTTTTAATATTAATGAATCTGCAGTCTGGAGCATTATAATCCTCTTCTGCTCTGACAAGGGAAATGGTGTCTAGGAAAAAGAAATAAAAATCAAGAATGAGAAGGATGAATTTAAATACATGCTTTTATAAAGAAAAATATGGAAGTGTGTGGATGCACACTTGTAAAACCATTTCTACAGGCAAAAGTAGGTTATTCTGAAATTAATGTCTGCCAATAATTTGTCCTGCTCGTTTTTCCATCTCCAGTAAGCAGAATAACAGCTTCAGAATGCGTCATTTAATCCTAACCTAAGTTACAATCCTTCTGTCTCTTCTCTATTCTTACCTTTCACTCATGAGAAGGGTCCCTTAGAAAAGTCATTCTGCAGTAAAATGGGATTTGATGCTCCACATTCATCTTCCCACTCTATTTTGACAGACCAGTTTAAAGATGAGCTAAAGAAGCAGAGTAGTTTTCTGTCACACTAAGGCTTCCAAGCCCCACAGCTGTTTTTGGGAATGTATTCTAATTAAAATTAAAACAAAATTACTCACAGAGACAGTCGTCATCAGCACACAGCTTCTTGCTGGCAAGCTTGTCCATAAAAATTCCAGTAGCAAATGGATTCATTAATCCAAGACACAAAAATAAGATAATGAAATAAACACGTTGTGTCATTTTTCTTTGCTGTGGCACTTCCCAAATGCACACAGTACCCAGTGATCTCTATCTTTTATGGAACAGCCAAACATCTGGACAAACACCTCTGACCAATGGGAAGGAACCATGGTGACATTCCAATGCAACAAGAGGAGCCGCCGGCAAGAGGAAAACCTCAGGTTGCACTTATGCAACAGAATCCTTTCCCAAACCCATTCTGGAGCAACTGTATTACTTAAATAATTTAAGCTTTCCTCCAATCATACCATGGTCTTAATCTTATATCAAGCAAAATTTGTTTGAGAATGAAAAATTAAGGCAGATCACAACAAACAGGGAAGAAAACTATATCCTTTCAAATCCTTAAGTCCCTTATTCTCACAATCACACACTAACATATGTAATTGTCCCCGTGGACCATAAACTCTCCGCAGCAGCAATCTCCTCATGACAGTGTGTAGAAATGCCATACAGCAACACGAAACATAGATGCAAATATAACTCAATAAAAAAAGATTTTCAACTCAGCAATTTAAGTTTGAAATCTAGAATTCAAGCACTGCTACTTGTATAGGTAAGATTTCTTTTACACAGGCAAACACAGAAAGAGAGCAGAATACACAGGTTAAGCAAAGACAGTGACCATCTCCCGTTTATTCATGTAGCCAAACTCAGCTGAGAGCTCACAGACATGACACTGAATGGTACCATAAGCTAACTTAAGAGGTCCTTGTTATGTCTTAGAAAACATGTAACATTCATCTAACTTCCCTATATTTTCAAAATATGAGAAAAAGTAGTATTTTAATTAAAATAGATGCACATGCCCAAAAGAGAAAAACTAAGTTATTATATACACTGTATAAGCTGTTCACATCACAGTTGTCATACTTCAAAGAAGCTGATCTTAAAACTAGTCCTTAAAAATGACCAAGCAATGCTGCAGTTCCCCAAACAGCAGTTAATCAGTGCTAACTGCATAAGATAAAGTTCATGACAAAACATATTTACTTTTATTATTTACAGCTGCACAAAAAATTTTCACTTGCAAGTCTTCTAAAATTGTGAATTCACTAAAAAGAATGGAAAATGCATATACAGAAATACAGAATTAACACAGCTGTGGAAGGGCATCATCTTCTACACTCACATTACATCACAAGATGAATTTGTTTTCAGTGCATCTGAAACTGCTCCATAAAACTGCTTTTCTGCAAAGTATCTGTGAAACAGAGTTTTTATGAAAATCAATCACGCTTTCCTGGATGCAAAACATTTTGTCTAAATAACAGTCTTAAATCAGACCTCAATCACCTCACAGCACGACTGGGAAAAACACATGCTCTGCAGCCACAAGCTCACACAGCACAGGTAGGAAATGCACCAAGCTGCAGCAATCGAGGAAAAGGTACAGACTTCAACCTACTTCCTTATTTTCCAATTAATTTACTTCAGTAACAAAAAAGCCTCAACACTCACAAGGCAGTCACTGTGCTCATCTGAACATTTCTTCCTTGTAGTACCCAGTCTTAACACCAGCTGTTTGTCTGAACTACATCTGAAAAGTCACACTAACTTCATCTGTTGCCTCCTTGAAATGGTCGTTACAGGACTCAGACAAAGCAATAAAGAACTGAGGAGTGGTGCAATGTGAAAAGCCACAATATCATTTCTAAAATACAAATCTTCAAGAGCCTGACTGCAGTTCACCTACAACACCATGGAAAATCCAGCGAGTTTCACCAAAAATAGAGTTTAGGTTTGGTTATTCTCTAAAGCTAAAACATCTTTCTAGGTTTTCTTCCATCTTACACCATCTGAACAAAACATTTCAGCTTTTGAAGTTATTTTTTCCAATACTAAATTGGATGACTTCACTGCATTTAGAGTATTTCATGTCCAGCAAAACCCTTAAGTGGTTTAAACAAAGAAGGGGAAAAGAAACAAAACCACAGAAATACTAGGACATGCATTTTGTAAAGCCTGCCTAAAAATACACTGTCAAGCTTATCAGCAGTGTCTTTGGAATAAGCCAGAAAGCTCTTCCTAAACCATTTATTAAAATCACTGCTAAAGATCAGACAATTGGAAAATCAAAACCAACCAAAACAAAACCATAAGTTTGTCTATGCCTTCTATGCATGTACATATGTACTTCTATCAGCCACCACCGTACAGACAAAACCAAAAAGTTGAAGAGAGCTCTCAAATTTTAAGCAATTTCTACCAACACCTGTAAAAATTGAAAAAAAACACAATGATTTACTTTCTTTAAGTGACAAAACTATTCTCAGTGAAAAGCAGCTGTCCTCTTGATAGTGAGGCTGAAGACTGAGTGTTGCATTTATTCTGAACACGCTGACATTACACATTCCCACTCACGCTTTTTGCTCTGAAGACACATATAATTTTCCAGCACTCACTTCTGAGAAATGAAAGTCACCTTAAAAGTAGTCAAACCAATATTATGAATTAGCCCCCCGTGCAGCAATGGAAGGCAATATAATGCCTTCTACTAGGACAGGAGCATGCTTATAAAAGTACTCATTAAGATTTAGTTTAGAAAGCAATACAGAAGAAGTCAGATCACCCTGTCCAAAGACCAATGACATCTCAAGAAGAGCAAGATCTCTAAGAAGATGCTGCTCCTTCAGCTGCTAAACCTTAAATGAGGGTGAGGAGGGAGGACTCGAGCAAAGTGCATTGCTTGCACCTGACTTCTGTGGGTTAGCCATGCCTTCTCACCTGGTGCTCAATCACTGGTTCAGGCCATGACCTAGCAATTTTCATCTGCCACGCAAGCCTAAGAGATTAATAAGACAGATTCAATGAAAAACACAGTTTGAGAACAGCATAAGCTGAATTTATTTTATAAAAATTAGTATTCTAGCACAAAAAGTTACTATTCAGTAGATGCACAGAAGTCTTGCAACTGTGCTGACAGCTGCAGACATTTCACACAACAGTCTTATCTTTTCTGCACAGGACAGAAAACATGCTGTACTCATATTAAAAAAGGCAAAAAAAAAAAAAAAAAAATCAATACAAAGAATTCCAAAGAGTGTCTGGTTATTTCTTAGCATAAGTGATTTTCATGGCATGAGATGGAGTTATCTTGAATCCTTGGAGAGCATCTCGAGCAGCTCCTGCTTGACATTCATTTTCAAACTCCACAAATGCAATGTCGTGACGCCCAGGCACTAAACGTACTTCTTTGAATCCAGGAAACCTTTGAAATAAATTTAAGAAGAGTCAGATAGTGTTTTCAAGATCGAAAACTTACCCCCCTTCAGCACCCAGAAGACCCTGCCATAAGCATCTACCAGAATAATAGTTACTACCAACAAGAGATTCGATTGAAGAATTTTTATATTTCCAGTCCTTAGAACTTTGCCTCTCTTAAGGATCATTCTGCTGAAGCAATTTAATCAGTCTTGCACATCTGCAGAAGCAATTAAAGCTGTTTTTAAAACTGTTTCTGATGTCTTTAACATTAGTCACCAGCTTAATGCACCAAAGACTGATAACAGATAACTTCTACAATCAAAATCGGTTTAAAAAAAAAAAGTCAGATTTGCATTTTGCACCCAATCATCTGTAAAGTTGGCAGTAACACAGAGAACTGAAATACCTTCAAAACCTCTCATTTCTAATAATTGACTAGCCAACTGAAAGTAAAAAAACAAAACCATAAAGGTAACGAAAGGAATCAAAGGCAAATTTTCTCCATTCAAAACTTACTGATTGAATAACATGGACAGCATCATCTCATTTGTTTCCTCAGGCAGGTTATTAAGAAAAAGAATATAGTTTGGTGGGTTATCAGGCACCTGCAACAAGAGAAGAGCAAAATTCAGCAGACTATCCACAGCTGTCTACCCCTCTAAATCTGCCTCCATTATTATTTGAATGAAGACTCACAAATCCCTCATTTTGGCTGTACCACCAGAAGCTGGGCTTTAGGATACCTTCATGCAATGTGCAGACATACATGTTGGTGCTTTTTTGTTTTTCTGCTTAACAGCTGATACTGCAGTACTCCACCATACTAGATCTCAGCACTGCCACAGTTAGGACAAAGTGTAGTGCCACTTTAGATTTCACAGGCCATCCAAGATATCTGTGTGAGGACATCAGCTTGGAAAAAGGCCTTCCACATCTTCTGTGATGAAGTAGCTGGAAGCCACGATAAACACCCTGTTCATCTACAGCAGAACTGAACTACTTTTATCTTTGGGGCAACTGAAACCCACTGAAAACACATCGTTTTACTACAGTGTACTATTAAAATTTATTGGTTACAGACTCCATTAGATGTTAAGCTTCAGAATCTCCAGAAGATTTGGTCACAAGAACAAGCATTACCTGCTGATTCTGTGGTGAAGTCCCAGGGGCACTGGTTGAATTTTGTGTTGCTCCCTATTAAGTAAGAGCAAAGTAATTTTTAGAAGATATTTGTTTAGAGATAAACACACATCACCATATTTGTGTACAGCTCAAGCAGTGTAGGAAAGATGGCTTTTTTTATTTTTTTTAAGCTGCAACCCAAAGAACATTTATTTATCAAATACTTGCCCTAGGAAAACAACATGTGGACTGCATTGAATCCCCAAACCAGATAATCAAAGAATAAAAATTGAACTAATGACCGAGTCAGCAGATACAGCAGATCACTACTCATCCATCATTAAACTCAGCTTAGTTAGACAGGAAGTAGCTTTTGAAAATGAAGACCTACATAAGACATGATAGACATGAGAAAAAGTTACATGCTTCCACTGAGGACTCCAGTTTAGCAAGCATAAGTAAAGCTATTAGCATTATAAATAAAAACAATTACTTCTAGGAAATCAGTATATAAGAATTGACTTTTAATAAATCCTGAGGAAACTGAATTTTCTATGCAGAAAAAGTTATTTTTACGATCACATCTCTCCTTGACAACAAACAGTGTCTTTGCAGAAACAGTAATTAAGTAAGACAATATTCAAACCCTGTGTCTTGGTCTTTTTTTCTGTCTTTGCAAATAAATTGCTAAATGTTGTTAGCCTTGGTCAGGCCAAGCATTACAGGAGATATATTCCACACCAACTCCTTCTCATCTAATTGTAAATGGAACATACTGTTCCCTTCTACCCACCTGGCATTCTACATATATGTACATGTTACTTTCTACATTGGTTTATTGTACCTTTGCTCTATACCTTAGTTTTCATCTTACAATAGGAATGAGGAAAAAAAAAAAAGCAATAAAAAGTGTTAAAAAATAAAAACACGCATTAAGGACTACATAATCACATCCCCTCCTGCAGCTTTAATGGCTGCTAAAGAGCAGTACAAATCAACAGACAACAATTCAAAGACCATAAAGTACCAAAATACTTAGTCCTAAAAAAAGAAAAAAAGATAAAACATTACATTAACAAAAAAATGGACACACTGTTTGAATTTTTTTCCCCTTCTTTCTTTAAATACAGAAGCTGCTTACCTGAATTATCTTTTTATTTGCTGCATTAGCTGATTGCTCCAGAGACTTGGCCTTCTTCTTTTCCTTCCTCTTCTCCTTGTCAGCAAAAGTACCACGCATTTTAGAGATGATATCAGAGTCTGTCTTGGCATACTGAATACGCTTTTAAAAGGTAAAAAAAAAAAAACAAAAAAAAACCACCAACTTTTATTAAGTACTGTTTATTATTCTGAAAATCTCACACCAACTTCATTGAACGCATTCTCTCTTGTTCACACAATAAGTTTGTAGAAAGTTGTATTAAAAATACTGTTTTAAATTATAGATATGTTTACAGAGTATGTAACGTTCATAGTTAATTCTGATCACAACTAAAGAACTTTTTAAAAACTGGGATAGACCTCTCATGAGAAGAAGTCATTAATTCTACGACACTCATTGAAATCAGAACTCTAATCACCAAACAGTATCTTTACCATGCCTGTCAAGGTAGCAGATGTACAAAGCTATACAAGATCAGTTAACAAAAGTGGCACCAGCTGCTACTAAAAAAAAAGCTAGGGAGATAAAGCATTTGGGGGTTGGGGTGAGGTGATAAGGTTCCAGCAATTTCAGATCTCTGCAGAAAACTGAGTTTAGTAAAACTTGGAATAAACATTTGCCTCGATTCAACCTAGACTGCATAGGTTGCATCAGCAATACAACTATGCTGTTCTTCTGACAAAAGCTTCACAGTGCCCAATTGAGAGAGATAAATGTAGCTACAAGTATATAAGGGCACAGTATTACAAATGCATGCACATGTGTGTACTTTTTTTTTCCCCCACAATCCTATCACTTAATGAAGACTACTCCAATAGAAGACCACACAGCAGCTGAATTTGTTTTTTATCCTTGATCCATTTCTTCACATAAGATGCATACTGCAGTCAATATTCAAAGAGGGAAATACACCTGAAAGCTTATAATGCCTTGATGTGTTTTGTTTCTCTACTGCATTTTACTGAGCACAAAGGCCTTGAAGGATAAATGACAGAACTAAGCTTGCAAAGGATTTTGTTAGATAATCTGAGAGCGTTAATGAAAGAACTGTGTACCTCAACAACACAACAACAGTATAGCTCTTATCACCCAAAGCCATGAGATGAAAGCATTTGCATATCCACAGACTACTGAAGTCAAATGGACCATTTGCACATACAACCCCCCCAGATTAGGGGATGCCCTAATGCAACAGATGCAGCAACAGAAACATGTTGATTGTTGTACCATCCTGCCTGTAATCAAGTACATTATTAAATCTGCTTTTATCAAGTAATATTGTACCAGCTTCACTGAAGTTGTGTCAGAATTCAATCATTCGGGTTGCTAATCTGATGTAAGCACAAGCAAAACTATTCATCAATTTCCAAACTAAACCAGTGACTATGGCTGCCAATTTCAGGAGAGTAGAACTGAATAGATCTTCACCCTACACACTGTTGCCTTGAAATGGAAGTATCGTATTCCAGTTATGTCTCACAAACATTCAGAGTAACTTCAATTATTATAAATTCAATAGAAAGCACCTAATCTCAAAAACACTACCTGGGAAATTTTATGTGTTCAACAGAAGACACAATTAATATCATAGAATAGCTTAGGTTAGAAGAGACCGTAAATTGCATCCATCCCCAACCCCTGCCATGGGCTGGCTGCCCCCCACCAGCTCAGGCTGCCTAGGGCCCATCCAACCTGGCCTTGGGCACCTCCAGGGATGGGGCACCCACAGCTCTCTGGGCAGCAGTGCCAGGGCTTCACTGCCCTCTGAGTGAACAATTACCTCCCAGCATCTTAACCTAAATCTCCCCACTTTCAGTTTAAAGCCATTCCCCCTTGCCCTATCACTATCTGCCCAAGTAAAAAGCTGGTCTTGTTCCTGTTAATAAGCTCCCTTTAAGTACTGGTAGGCCACAATGAGGTTTTTCCAGAGCCTTCCCTTCTCCAAGCTGAACAAGCCAGCTCCTTGAACCTTTCTTCAGAAGAGAGGTGCTCCAGCCCACTGAGCATCTTTGTGGGGCGAGTAGAGAGGGATAATTCTCTCCCTCACCTTGCTGCCACCCGTCTGCTGAGGCAGCCAAGGATAGCTGGCCTTCTGGGCTACACCTCATGCTAAGTTTTTCATCTACTAGGACCCCAAGTGCTTCTCCACAGGGCTGCTCTCAGTGAGTTCTTCTCTCAGACTGTACACATATCTGAGATGGCCTCCACCCAACCGCAACATGTTGCACTTGGCCTTGTTGAACCTCATTATGTCCACAGGGGCCTGCTTCTCAAGCAGTCCCTTTGGATGGCATCCCTTCCTTCTGTTGCAGCTACTACACCACTCACAGAATCACAGAATGGCCAGGGTTGGAAGGGATCATGAATCTCCAACCCCCCCTGCCACATGCAGGGCCACCAACCTCCTCATTTAATACCATACCAGGCTGCCCAGGGCCCCATCCAACCTGGCCTTGCACACCTCTAAGGACGAGGCATCCACAACCTCTCTGGGCACCTGTTCCAGAACCTCACCACTCTCTCTGTAAAGAACTTCCCCCTGACGTCCAACATAAACCTTCCCTCCTTCAACCAACCACTCAGTTTAGTGTCACCAGCAAATTTGCTGAGGGTACACTCAACCCCCCTGTCTATATCTAAGCTGAAAGCATTTCAGATCTTGACAACCTTTAACTCACTGCAGTGGAACATAAAGCCATCATTTAGGAAACCTAAGTACCAACTTCAGCTTCACTGTCTATTCCAATTATAGTCAAGACAAGACATCACTGAGTAACAGCACAATTGCAAGCAAGTCTGATAGTTAATTCACAAGGCACAAATACCAAAGCACTGCAACACACCATGGTAATTTTATTTCCACAGAGAAGGAAGAAAATAACTTACCATTGGCTTCCCATAAAATGGAAAGCCTTGCAGCTGTCTCAGAGCATTGGTAGACGACCCTAGTTCTTTAAATATAACAAAAGCCTGTCCTCTCATTTTCATAGTCTTCAAAGCCACGATGTCAACCACATGACCAAACTGTGAGAATAACGCATATAAGGACCTCTTCAATTCTGTTAGCAACATAAAAAGAAAAAAGACTGTAACAGGTTGCATGTAAACGTCTGCATCTACAGAGAGTATGTTGTCCTTCAGGTTGATCGTTAGGCAGGTAGGTGTATCGGCTTCACAACACGAGCCTTCAGCTAGAGAAGAAACTCTACTAACTTTGTATTAACTTTTCTAAGAGCAAGAACTGCTCAGCTATGGAGGAGCAACTGCACACTGCTGACACCCAGCACTACAGAATCACAGAATTGCTAGGGTTGGAAGGGACCTCAAGGATCATGAATCTCCAACCCCCCTGCCACATGCAGGGCCACCAACCTTCCCACCTAATGCTAGACGAGGCTGCCCAGGGCCCCATCCAATCTGGCCTTGAACACCTCCAGGGACAGGGCATCCACAACCCCTCTGGCAGACTGTTCCAGTACCTCACCACTCTCTCTGTAAAGAATTTCCCCCTGACGTCCAACCTAAATCTCCCCCTCCCCTCCTCAACTTAAAATCGTTTCCTCTCGTCCTGCAGTTAACTAACCTTTCAAAGAGTTGATTCCCCTCCTGTTTGTAGGCTCCCTTTAGGTACTGAAATGCTGCAGTGAGGCCACGCCACAGCCTTCTTTTCTCCAGGCTGAACAAGCCCAGCTCCCTCAGCCTGTCTTTGTAGGGGAGATGCTCCAGTCCCTCTGGACCCTCTCCAACAGCTCTCTGTCTTTCTTGTACTGGGGGCTCCAGACCTGGACGCAGTACTCCAGATGGGGCCTCACAAGAGCAGAGTAGAGGGGAACAATCACCTCCCTGTCCCTGCTGGCCACCCCTCTGCTGATGGAGCCCAGGATACCATTTGCCTTCCGAGCCGCAAGGGCACACTGCTGGCTCATGTTAAGCTTTTCATCTATCAAGACCCCCAGGTCCTTCTCCGCAGGGCTGCTCTCAAGGACCGCTCCTTCCAGTCTGTATGGGATGCCTGGGATTCCTCCGGCCCAAGTGCAAAACTGCACTTTGCCGTGTTGAACCTCATCAGGTTAAACTACCAGCCCGGTAACGCCTGCAGACTATGAAGGCCATTTGAAGTTCCGTAATTAAAAGTTACGATGAAAAACAGTTATCGATGAAGGCTCACCAGGCACAGGGCCAACCGGCCGCCTCAGCACCAGGCGCCGAGCTGCGGCCTCTCAACGGAGACGCGAGCGGCAGCCCGGCAAGGAACAGCAGCGCGCGGGCTGCCTGAGGAAAGCGCGCTCCGCAAACCCCCGTACCTTCTTTCTTAATCTTGTCATTGATGTTGTTGATGTAAATGGTGTGGTTGGGCCTGATGTCCATGCTCTAAGCCGGCCGCACAGCCGCCTGCAGACAGAGCGCACGCACAGCCAGGCCGCAGAGCCGCTCCTGGAGCGATCGATGCGCCGGAATCGTAATGGCGGGCGGCGCATGCGCGGTGCGCGGAGAGGCGGCACGCCCGCTGTGGGCGCCATGTTGGCCGTGCCGCGAAGGGCGGTGGGGCAAAGATGGGCTTGGTGTGAGCCGTTGGGTGAACGGCTCGCTTGAATGCTCGGGTCGGCTCTGCGCCCGGGATGAAGCAGCGTGCTCCTGTGTGAAATAAAGCTGTGTGAAATAAAGCTGTGTTTGTGTATCTGCTGTTACCGTGTGAGCTGTAAAGAAACAGCACTTTGGGGGACACCTGTTATAAAATGTGCATCCGCAAGGATTTGTTTTTAGTTTAGGCAGTGCATCTGAGCACTTCATATTAGGAGGAGGTTTTTCACACAGAGGATGGTGACACATTGGAACAGGTTGCCCAAGGAGGCTGTGGATGCCCCATCCCTGCAGGCATTCAAGGCCAGGCTGGATGTGGCTCTGGGCTGCTGGTTGGCAACCCTGCACATAGCAGGGGTTGGAACTGCATGATCATTGTGCTCCTTTTCAACACAGGCCATTCTATGGTTCTATTATTCTATGATTTCTTGAGAGCCCTGCGGTGGTGGCAGCTCAAGGTAAATAAACAGAGGAGAACTGGGGCTGCAGCGTTGGAATTTTTGGAATAATTCCACATGCTGCATACCTTCGTTTCTATGAGTGAGCAATTATGTTGTCTTCCAGAAACAATTTTTAGCTGCAGAAGTTTAATCTGGTTGCATATGAAGAAAATACTGCAAAAAGTTTTACTCCATAAGAAAATTCTTGCTTTGATTTAATTATGTTTGGGCAAGTTAACACTGAAAATCATTTCTTTGTGAAGAGCTGATCCTTCAGCTGCAGTGTATAAAAAAAGGAAAACCTTTCTTCTGGATTCTGGGGTTTTCTTGAGCAAAAGGAAAATCTGTTATTTAGCAAGGCTCTGAGCACCTGATAGAGCTGTAGGTGTCCCAGCTCATTGCAGGGCAGATGGACTAGATGGCCTTTAAAGGTCCCTTCCAACTCAAACAATTCCATGATTCTACAAAGAACAACGTGGGTTAAAGTGAGTTGAATATAAAAGCAAAAACAAAAACAAAAACATAAAAACAAACCCAAAAGCTGTTGATGGAGTTGTTACTTACTGGTGGAGAAAAACAGTGTTATCTTCAGTTGTATAATGGTATGGGAACTGGTGTGCCAGTACAAAGCTACGTGCAGAGTATACACACCACAAGTCTAAATGGTGTTAGACAGCAGTTCTAGGCACTTTTCTCTGTTTATCGTCTTATAAGTAGCTAACAGAAAGCATTTCTTTGAAATCCAGGCGTGAACAA
The DNA here is from genome assembly GCF_987193195.1 of Phasianus colchicus. Taxonomy (NCBI): domain Eukaryota; kingdom Metazoa; phylum Chordata; class Aves; order Galliformes; family Phasianidae; genus Phasianus; species Phasianus colchicus. The sequence continues at coordinate 6,067,169 of NC_143437.1, read as the reverse complement.
CGTTTATGTTTTTTTAGAAAGATATGTGTTGTTTTTTGTGTTGATAGGCAATACAGGCCACATAACTCATAATTTAGTTACAAAGTTCTAAACTACTTACTTGTTATTAAGTCAGGGTAGCTAAGGGAATTTGATTGTCTCCTGGAGTTAAAAATATTGACATAATATGAATGACTTTATTTTAAAGTCTTTAAGCTGCTCATAGAGAAGAAACTAATGAAAACATACACACAAAAAACCTTAACCTGACAGAAAGTAAGGAAGAATTCATGGCTTCTATAATTCTTCAGTGCCACACTTGTACTTGCTCAGAGTCACTTTAAGCACTGCTGATTTATTCTTGAAGAATTTGAATGCAATAAAGCAGAAAGCCGTCCTTTCCTGCTCCTCAGGTGGGATTTCAGTCTGACTGCTGGTTCAATAGAAGCAACATTCATTCCTCAGGCTCCCCCCACGATTTATTTAGATTACTTTTGTTTTCTTAATCCCCAGAGAGGTACAGTACTCTTCTATTCACTAAAGCAGTTATTTGTTTAAAAGTCCATGAAAGCTTGAAGAATTGTAAAAACTATTCCAAGTTTCTTAGCAAGAATGCCTGTGGCAACTTAGTAGGCAGTTATAATATATCACCAATATAATATGCTGGAGTCATGCTTGCAACTAACAGGTAGCTGATTTCCAGACACTCTAAGCAGTGTTGCAGACAAGACAGCTTTTTAACATTGCTTTGTAGCCACTGCTCTATTCCAGCCCCTTGCTCAAGGTCAAGGATATTTAGCATTGCTTTATTATTGCTGCTGTTTGTTATGAAACCTGTGATAAGATTCATTTTTATTCTTCTAAAAGCAGATCTCTGCATTAAAGTAAGACAATAATCAAGAGCAGCGTATAGTGGAAGTTTTGGTCCTGGTTTCATAGCATCATGCAATCTCCATAGCTTTGACTGGGTCCGCATGCACATAATAATGCTTCAGACTTTTCACAGTAATTATCCTGCAGTATTAAGATTGTGGAATTGTTAAATTCACCCAAGTCCATCTGCATAGAAATGTTTTAATCTCAACAGTGCTGGGAGGAATCACATGCTAGTAAGAAGTGTGTGTGACATGGGTGGATTTATCTTCTGTAGTTTGGTTCCACTCTTTGACTGATCTGTTCTGCTGTGTCAAGCATGATAATACAGCACATCAGTAAACAGTGGGAAATGCAGAGAGACAATGGACAAAAAGACAGGAAACACAGAAATTCCCTAGCAAGTGCGTGTTTGTGGTGCGAGCAACTGCAAAGTTATAGTGCACGAAACCTCACATTTTAGTCAGAAAAGGCTTTTTGAAGGTTGAGCAACTCACACATCTATATTCTATTGGAAGGTGCAAAACAGAAAGTATTGTGTCCTATAAATCCGTGGTTGCTGGTCAGTTATCCTGTCTGCCATCCACAAGTGCAAATTGCCAGAAGGAGCTGAGGAGGCTGCAGTGATTTACAGACTGTTGTTCAGAGGCTTAGGCTACACAGTCTGTCAACTAACAAAGCAAAGTGAATGGACAATGTGGTGGCAGAAGAAATTTAGTATTGATGAGTATGTGGCAAGGCACTCAGGAAAGAATTGCTTGAAGTACACATAGTGGAGTTCTGAATTAACTATAACCACTCAGGAAGAAGACCTGTGTGACCCCGTCTGGAGGACAATAAAACACCCAGTGGTAGGAAAAGAAGCAAACAAAAACACCATACTGACTGGAAAAGAAAAACGAATGTACTGCATGAGGTGTTTCATAATCCCTAAACAGATGGTTGAATGTATTACTGTTTGCTCTAAATCAAACAAAACCACACAGTCCTCTGACATTTATTGTTGGCAGTTTATGCTTTTAATGATTAAATACACTACCTGATTGACCTTTCAGTTAGTCTGTGCAAGTCAGTCAAGGAAGCTTCACCAACTGAGAGAAGAGCACGCCATCACAACCAATTATTTGGAGAGAAAAATTGCTCTGGCATGGTTATAATATGCTGTTTGATTCTTCTCTTGGCCAAATCAGACTTTCACCTTACCAAGCACACAGGAGAAAAAGAAGCAAAGCGACAAAAGAAAACTGCAGCACAATTTCTTCTGGCATACCTCTGGTTTACAACAACATAAAACAGTTGCATTGCTTTAAAAACAACAACTGATTACCATGGTTAAATGAACCAGAACTAAATTTTAGATACTTGCTTTTCATTGTTAATTAGTTGTATCCAGCATAAGCTGCGAAAGGAGTACATTTTGTCTCTGTGTTTTATCAAGCGTGCTGGAAAGAATAAAAATCAATAGAACTTTGAGGTGGACAACAATAGGTCACGCAATGAAGTCCTTCAACAGAGCCCATGTGAGTTCACCGACAAATGTTTCCCATCTTGATTTCTTCAATCTTAGTACTGAACAGATGACAGTAACTCTAACTGCTCTATTCATACCTAAATGTTTCAGTTAACTCTGGGGCTGCTGGAAGCCAGCAACAGACCCCTCCCATTTCCCCCACCTACTCCAAATAAAGAAAATCAGAAATGCAGGGCCTGTACATTTCTGAGAACATAATGAAACCCTTAGTAGATCCTTAGCTCTGTTTCCTCTGTGGTCGTATTCTTTTTCTGAGTTGTCCTTTCCTTTATCAGAGAGCTTTTCC